>NC_044063.1:20773447-21025947 GCF_902167405.1 Gadus morhua
GCAAACACAGACTTACACACGCGCACACACACACACACACACACACACACACACACACACACACACACACACACACACACACACACACACACACACACGCATGATAAACATCGACATCAAAAGAAGAAGTGACTGAAAAATCACAACAGATACTACGCGAAAGATGAACGCAGTGCTGTTTTGCTGTGAGAGCGGACAGAAAGCTATGTCTGAAGACACACTGTAGGCCTACATTAATATAGGATTGCCGTACTATGAACCTGTCAAATCAATGCTGAGTAAACAGGCTCTGGCCGTCCTCCGCTGTTTTCACTCTATCTATGACATTTATTACGGCTCTGGGGCAGGAAGATATTACACGTGTGCTGTTTGTTTAGTGGCCCTACAGTAGTCTATGGTTCTGTAATACAGAACCCCCGCGCAGGCAAAATAAATGCCAGTCTCCAGAAATAGCCGTGATCGGGTGGGACTTTTCCGTGACGTTGGGAGAAAGATAACCCTAACACCTGCCCTTAATTTAGGCTATTAAAAAAAACGAAAAGGGAATATGGCTCAAGAAATTATAGATCAAAGAGAAAGGACAGCAATTCATTGAGATAATGATGTTTTCGTAAAATGTTAAATTGTCTCTGTTTATCCCATATTTTCTGAACATATTGCTGCTTCTTTCCTATTGTTTCAAATCCTCATCACCATTTTCTAACATGGATATGTCAAATGAGGTGTTAATCTGAACCATAAAATGGATCTCATCATCATCATCATGATTTCATCTGGATCTATGCTATTTTAAATTTGAAGTCTCAACCACGGACGAAGATGGGGAGGTTGGTTGTTGTTTCCCCATGTGCATGTATGTGCGCATGTGCGTGTGTGCGTGCGTGCGTGCATTCGTGTCTGTGGCCGTGTGTGTGTGCATGTGAGTGTGTGTAAGAGCGACCGCACAGATCACACCTTCTGGCAGCTAGTGGGAGGTCACAAGATCAGTCAGAGATAGATAAAACAGAACTTGAATGATCCTGCCCGTGGGAAATTGTGTGGTTGCCGTGGCTACACACAGAGATGCAAGAAGTTCTGACCATGGATGACTCCATCCACAGGGTGGTATCAGAAGCTTGGTAGAATCTAAAAGTTATATTTGAATGACTTTCGACTCCCCATAACATCATCAAAATATGACCACAAAAGCACTTCTAATAGCTGCTGATTGCGCTGTGTATCGCATTAGCTCAGTGAATATACAGCAGGATGAAACATCCTTTTTTTAATCACCATGTCGTTATGTAAGCTCCTTTATATACCACATCCTATTCAATTCGCTCCGATCTGCCCTACATTGCTACCTCTCACTACTTTGAGACGTATGATGTGTTTTTTTTGTCATTAAAGTACCGCGGTCGAAGAGCTTCGGTACCAGAGACTGCAACACGAATCCTCAGATCCAAGAGATAAACAGTAAATACGATACAGCACAAACCAATGAAAAATCCAAGCACCACAACGCAGCTTCAACTCCAACCTGTTATCTTTCTCCCACAGGATATTAATAACACACTTATATTACACGTATAATTGACAACGCCGCCACCACCGGGTGCCTACATGGAAAGAAAACTATGCAAACAGAAACTGCAAACACAAAAAAACACAATAAAATAGAGACATACATTGAAAATGGAAAGAGAAGCTCTCTTGTTGAAGGTCGATGAAGGGATTAAAGGAAGGCAGAGACTCACCACAGTTTGCGAGGCATGGTAACACAGTGTCTATGAGGGACCTTCTGTGATGCAAACACCTTAGTTTCTGATTCCCTACCGCCTCTCCTCCTCTCCTCCTCCACCCCCCCCCCCCCCCCCCCCCCCGCTCTTTCTTCATTTGCTGTCTGTCTGTCGCTGTCTTTAATCCTCCATCCACTCAATTCTGCCCATTTGTTCTTTCGTATTACTCATTCAGAAGAACCACCACTTCAGACCAAAGCACATATACTCTCACAAATGCACATACACACACACACACACACACACACACACACACACACACACACACACACACACACCCGTGGCTCTGATTATGGAGGGATTAATGAGCTGTTGTACTTTGTGATGCAAAAATGCCAATTGTAGAAGCCAGCGGCAGCCGAGGAACAGAGGTAAACGAGACAAAACCAGAAGCAATTAATCCCAGAACATACTGAGAGAGAGAGTGAGAGTGAGAGAGACACACACAGACACACAGAGACAGAAAGAGATACAGAAACAGAGACAGAAAAAAGAGACAGAGAAAGAGAAACTGAGAAACAGGGGTAGAGGGAGCGAAACAGACAGACAGACTGGGAAAGGGAGACAGACAGAGAGCAGAGAAAGGATGAGAAAAATGAAAGGAGTAAAGGCAGGAGGGTGACAAAGAGGGAGGGGGGAATAGATAAATAAATCAAAAGCCGAAAACAAAAGATGAGAGGAAGGCCACCAAGCGGCAGACGCTGTCAGAGCCGTACCTCCTCCAGGCCTCCTTTTCTTTTACTCCCCACTCTCCTCCCCTCGATACCCCTCTCCTCTTCCATTACGCTCACCTGGCCCTCACAAAGCCTCCCACAAAGGACCTCAACCCAGTCCGCCAAGCCTGGACCAAGGTGTAGACTAGAGGCAACAGGGGAAATCAGGACTGGAAGAAGCTTCAAGGTAGCTTGTGGTACAAATGCATGTCGCATGTGAAACCCGTTCCGGTCCATTGACGGCTCCATCCTTCTGAACCTCCCTCCTGCCAACCCTACCCTCCAACCCCCCCACCCACCGACCCCACAACCCAAGCTAGCCACTGCATTGAGCGGTTCATCCGTCCATCCAACACCCACACACCCAGCAATCAATCCATCCCTTTTTCTCTGGATCTATCCAGCAATTAATTCAACTGTTCTTCCCTCGATGGGGGTCAGTGGGGTTAGACATTAAGAGAGACTGGCAAGACTAATATATCAGTCATCAAGCCCCGAAGGATAACTACTGAGAGCAGAAAAGGTGAAGGGTCAAAAAGGAGGTGCAGCCTTGCACATTCTCTCTCTGTCCCTCTCTCTATACCACTCTGTCTCTGTCTCTCTCTCTGTTTCTCTCTGACACACACACACACACACACACACACACACACACACACACACACACACACACACACACACACAAGGCTATAGTGATGGTCGTGCGGGAAAGCAGCAGTAGGAGTCACGACTCACTCATTCATATTCACCACACACAGCCTTATCACACCTAGGCAGGAATTACACACACACAAAGATAGATAGATAGATTGATCAACAGAGAGAGAGAGTGAGAGTGAGAGTGAGAGAGAGAGAGACGGACAGACACACAGACAGACAGACAGACAGACAGACAGACAGACAGACAGACAGACAGACAGACAGACAGACAGACAGACAGACAGACAGACAGTCCTGAAGACCTCTCCTTAGGGAGGCTTGCTCCTTCATTTCACCATCCCTGATTGACGTGCACGAGTGATGGCGGAGGCTGCATAGGTGGACATTTACTGTGAGGAGGCCATTGGAGAGGTAAACGCTATTGATTCAGCCTCACCATATTGTCGGGAATGAAATGCGCATCTCACTGCAACTCCTTATTTTGTCACGTCGACTACAATTCCAGCGGCGACGTCACAATGCTGGGTGTCGGTTCAGGTGTTGTTTTCCCAATTATAGGGTGAGCCACCGTAGGCCCAACAGTGTAGCCCCTGGCAGACCTCGGATGCTTTTGTTGGATAAAAATAGCACGGCGATTATAATTCCACTTGTTTCACATGCCACCCAAAGACATAGGGTATCGTGTTGCCCGGAAGCAGCATGATGAACATGATGAACGTTGCGTAACACCATTACATAAGGAAACGGCATCAGCACAACGTACACAACAAAATAAAAGCAACAACATGGCTGTTTGGGGAAACCGGAATGTGTTAACAATAGTGCGGGTGCTCTCATCTTTTTCCTCCACATCCTACGCATTCAGCTGAACCCCCCAGCCTGAGCCCCCTGTTCTCATTTAGTCTGAAGTACCCCCCAAGCTGCGGATACACACCAATATCATCACAGTGTACCGAAAAGCCCAGGCACTTGATGCTTTCCCCCGGTCGCCAGGGAGCGGCTCTGAGGATAGAACCTGATGAAGTCGGGTACAGGTGGCAGTGCAGTTCTTTCTCAACAGAACCAATTGTTTAAAAGCCCCTCTTGTGGTGTGTTGGTGCTCCGTGGGTGTGTACGAGTTTTCTTGCAGAATTGTAAAAAAGTTTGTTATGAAGACTCCTTCTACAATAAGCCAATGAATTGCTGTTTGAATAGAATTTATCACATTCTGGAGCTCTTCAAGATTTGAAATATCCTCACCATTTTATTTGCTGTTTCAGCACACAAACGTGTCACACTTGGGTCCCCTGCTGAAGAAAAAAACAGGAAATAAATGATAAAGGTCTTACCTGGCTTTTAGGGCGGACAAACTGGACTTGTCGATCCTAGAGGAAAGAGAGAGAGAGAGAGAGAGAGAGAGAGAGAGAGAGAGAGAGAGAGAGAGAGATAATAGATGAAGTACGGTGTTCAAACTGATTAACGGCAAATATCAAAATGACGTTTCTTTCAAGCAGCATTTGATGTACAGTTTCATTCGAAAGAAGATGAGTCACTGTGTCCGTAACACAACATAAATCAAGTAGATGGACTGCAGGCCCATTGGGTCTGTGCCATTCAATCCAACCTAACCCCTTGTGTGAGATGAAGGATGACCAATAACTCAGAGAGGACAAGGAGGAAGAAAAACAGTGTTTTGTGATAATGCACTTCTTGCTAGAAGGTCACCTTTGGTAACTCTGACTAAAACCAGTTCCTTGAGGGTTCACCTGGTGCATGTGAGGGAGGGCTACACGCCTCAGGTCTCACTGTGCCAAGTGAAAACACTCAGCGTTCGTACCATCAACAACCACGCAAATCACCCTGTTGATAGTTTGCCGCATCGTTTTATAAATACATTCATCAGCTCTCTATAATTCTCCTGGATTTTTAATACATGTGTGTGAGTGTGGCTCTTTAAAGACGGCGTAAATGTAAATAGGTCATATTTATTTGAATGGCTTGTGTATGGTCTGACACACACTGATGACAACTGTCTGTATAATCTGTTATGCTGTGCAGGGCAAGGAGCGTTAGACCGGGAGTGGGGTTGTGGGGGGGTAGGGGGGGGTAGGACTCTGCTTTCACTCTATTGAGACAGTGTTTCAGTAATATCATTCATTTGGAGATACTTAACCACGCAGGATGCAGCCTAATTTCCCACACCCCCACACACACACACACGTGCATGCATACAAACATACACAAACACCCGTGCATGCAAACACACATCCACACACAAACAAACATAAATACACCCACACGCACCTACAACCTAAGCGTACAAACTAACTACACCTAAACTATGAACACACACACACACACCAAACACATACACACACAGACACAAACACAACCAAAGGGACACCTACACCACACACACAAACATTCCCACACCCTCACCTATCCCCTCACACAAACAGACAGGTCCACTGTTCTCACTCTTGCTCCCTCAAGCTTGATGCTTTAAATATCTTTTGAATATTTTCCAGGGGCTCTGAATAGCGCATCCCCAGCCCACGCCTCACCACAGCACCAGCACAGAGGGCAGCTTTCACTCGAGCGACCTGTGTCCTTTGTTTATCACCATCAGTAGTGTTGTGTGACTCCTGATTACTTTGCATCTTAGCTTCAATGACGCTTCATTAGCGTCATTGACTTTCCATAATACTCCTGTGGGGCAAAAAAAACATAGCTAGTAAATTAACAGTTTAACTCTGACTTTGACAATGAACAATCTCTAGAGGACCAGTGTGAACAGGGTGGTGGTTCTCCCCACACCGCACACAAAGTATTCCCAGCCCTCCGTCCACCGTCTCCTCTCGGCTCGACGTGCATCCTGGCCTCTTGCGCATCAGCTGCTGCCTTGAGCTGCTAGGAGGCTCCAGAGTTAAAGCACTTTTCTCTGCAGGGGGGCTGCAGCCAGCATGGCTAACTTGCATGCTTTTTCCCACGCGGAAAATCTACTTTTCAGCAGCTCATATAGGTGGCTGCAAAAGGTGCACCTCACGTTACCTACGAAATACACACCCTCTGCATGTGTGTGTGTGTGTGTGTGTGTGTGTGTGTGTGTGTGTGTGTGTGTGTGTGTGTGTGTGTGTGTGTGTGTGTGAGACAATGTCAGGAGACAAAACCGCCTGTGGATTCTCAGTTATACCCTCCAGCATGGAGACATCATAAACAGAAGCAGCAATGCTCACAAACACACACACACACACACACACACACACAGACACACACACACACACAGACAATGTTAATCAGAGGGAAAACTGTTAGAGGTGAGACACTCCACCCATCCTTCCTCTCTGGAAATACTTTGCTTTTGCACCGTCTACACTCAGAGTACCTCGCAAAATGCACAGAAACATACACACAATCACACACTCATACAATACCTTTGGGCAATAATATGTAACTATGCACTCTCATCACACACACACACACACATAAACACCCAACCTTATAGTGGGGGTCCGGTGAAAAGGCCACCTACCATCCGAATCCACCAAAGGACACGCTCCTCTTTCTCCTCAGCATTTTCAGTTCAAGGCAGTCGTCCTCTCCCTCTTTATGACTCTCCGTCCGTTTGTCTCTCTCTAACTCCAACTCTGCTTGCTGTTCTGAGCCGTTTTCTCTCTAGCTCTCTCTCTCCCTCTCTCTCTCTCTCTCTCTCTCTCTCTCTCTCTCTCTCTCTCTCTCTCTCTCTCTCTCTCTCTCTCTCTCTCTCTCTCTCTCTCTCTCTCTCTCTCTCTCTCTCTCTGTCTCTCTCTCTCTCTCTCTCTCTCTCTCTCTCTCTCTCTCTCTCTCTCTCTCTCTCTTTTGTGCTTCCGTTTCCTTTTCTTGTCTCCCTGTGCCTCGGTTCTTTGGCTACCTTCTCCACCTGCCACATCTGCTGTGGCTCGCACACACACACACACACACACACACACACACACACACACACACACACACACACACACACACACACACACACACACACACACACACACCCACACACACACACACACACACACACACATATTTATACATTATACACAAGCACACATGCTTCACCAGGCTGGGAGCATGTTGAGGCATGACTTATCACCTCTCCTCTGACCGGCTTTGTTTAACACATAAACACACTCAGAGAGTGGTTTCTTGCTCATAACTACAAGCAACCGCAATCTGCTCCCCACCCACCCAACATGCCGTGTGTGACCCATCAACACACACACCCTTCATGCCCAAAAACAGGAAGTGGTAGTGTGGTCACTTCCTGTGTTGTATAGCACCTTAGTGACCACGTCGTGTGGCTCGTACTTATGCATGCCCCAGTGTCAACGCATACAAGCTAATCTATGAGAACCTTGGCACGACGACTTCAGAGGCAAAAAACATACTTCTGCATATTGTATGGTTTCGGAATGACACATAGAAGCATTTACGGGAGGCTGGTGGAGGATTCATTGAGAGCAGGGTAGAACTGGGGTATTTTTGTTTATAATAGTCAAAATAGGAAATAGGAGGAGCTATAAATGTGGCAATTGTTATGTAAACTGTATTTGGTTTCTGAAGGGGTATCTCGTGGATGTGTATTTCCTCGCTTCCTTCCTCCTTGCCTCCTTCCTTTCTACGCTCATGGTCAACAGCTACTACAACCACTGGAATGTGCAAAGGAAAAAGTTTCCTCTGTCTTTGTTATTAGAGTGCATTACTCGACCATCCACTTTTCCTTTACAGAATTCCAAGAGTGTCCGGAGAGGAGATCTAAGGGAGTTGTGTGATCCGATGCTATTCAGTACTCTCAGTATAACTTAGAACTCACTTTTAACTGACTGAAGAGAAATAGGTTACCGATGCTCTCCTGGAAGAACATGGGAGAAAAAAAGATAAAGCACATCATGTGAATAGAATCAGCATCAAGGCAATATCATTACAATGATTCAAATAGACCTGGACATTATAATTGTCCCTATAAACAGATCTGAGCGCCGGCCATGAGAGAAATCTGAGCGATAACTACAGACCATTACGTTCAGGATGAAAGAACATCAATAGAGAATATGCATGCCTTATCTGTTTAGCTTCCTCTCTCTCATGCTCGCTCTTGCCCTCTCCCCCTCCATCTCTCTTTCTCCCCTCTCCCTCCCCCTGTCCATCTCCCTCTCTTCCTCTCTGGCTCCCTTTTCAGTTGACGTTCAGATGAGTGTGTGTGCACACCTGGCCCGTCTCTCCATCGCAAGGTCACCTTGTTGATTGCGTCGTAATAAAAAGCTCCTTTGGCGTTATGTGATTTCATTTCCAGGGCAGATACGCATTGTGTGCAGTTCACGTGGGGTTGTGTGCGTGCAGGGTTGTGTGTTTGTGTGTGTGTGTTTGTGTGGAGGGCGGAAGTGTTCCGGTGGGTTAGAAATGATGAAGTAATGGTTTTAATGAGGGAGCATATACATTTATTTCTCCTTTTACAAGGTGTGTATACACGATGCAAATACAAATGGCATTGTGAAGAGTCGATGAGACAGAATGCCCTATGCCCATTGAACACAATTCAATAAAATACGAAACCTGTGTTTCAAACCCTATGTTTAAAGTGAGCGTAATAAATCGTAATGTTCTTCTAGAATACAGACTGGTAGACCAGTAGTTAGGGTCCCCCTGTGTCAGTCCACTGAGAGCAAACGATGATGAATTATTAGCCCCAAAGCTGCTCTAGCTGGTAGCTCAGAGAGGCGGGATGGTTCTGTAGTTATTGCTTACAATACATCATTGTCCTCCTGGCCTATCCCCCCGGGTTCCTCCAGTATGATGGCCTTCTAGCGCCACCCAGTGGTCTGGCTGTTCAGAAGCCCTGGAGGGTGTACAGTTCACTTCCACACGCACATCACTCGGCTTAATCATCTATGGATTAAGCTGAATGAGTCAGCCACTTAGCCTGCTCTATTTTTGTCCCAACATTAAGCCGACACTCACATAGAGCTTACTTACACAATGTACACAAACTAGAAACCACATTTATAAAGAACTAAAGGTTAACTTCAATTCTACCAAGTTTGCCCAGCTTGCATAACCAAATCTCACTACATAATTACGTAGTCTAGAAAACCCAGTCGGATTCTGCTAGCAACACGGTTGCCCAGATGGATTCTTCTTCAAATATTTCCTTGACGTTTTCCATCGAGGTCAAGGAAAAGTGGTTTCGGAAAGAGCACAGGATGTTTTTTTTATTCTTCAGCCATAAGCCCGATACTGCTCTATGCAAGTATCTCTATAATTAGGAGGCTGGCTTTACACAGATAGATAATACCCAGTCATTAGGGCTTCAACGCTAGACACAAGTAATTGTGACCCAAACAGATGGATGACACAAAGTGTTTCGTACTTAATCCTACTCGTTCTTGTCGGTGACAATGGACATGTAAAATGACACAGTCTCATGATAATTGAATTAATGTTAGAAGATGAATGGTTGCGCTGAAGGATATTAAGATACCCGTGTCAAGTGGATGTCAAGTCGTGGTGTGTACCTTTCCCACCCTCTTTTGTTGATTCTCCTAAATGCTGTTTATTTTTATTTCCTTACTTGATTCTCAAATTTCAATTATTTTTTCCCCCTGCTACTTCCATCTCATTCCTCATGCTGCGGATCCTCTCTCTCTCTATAATCAAAGTGTTTATTCATCTGACGGCTACCCTAGGGGGGTGAGGAACTTGCAGATGGAGGTGATGCATCTTACCAACGAGTCACCCTCCACACACACATCCACGGCACACACACCCTCTGCGCACACACACACACACACACACACACACACACGCACACACACACCTTCTTCACAAACACAGCCACAAATCCCTTCCAAAGCGCTAGTGAGAATTTGAGGAGAGGCGAGGATGTGGATATCTAGACAGAGCTGCATCATTAGCTCCTCTGTCTCCCTAACCGCCTCCTCATCTGTCTAACTTTTTACAACCCAAAAACTAAAATTGAAAAGAAAAGCACGAATCGCAAACTCTACTGCTACACTCCAGCTATTAACCTGTGAAATATTTGCAGGGTTATTTTGTTCGTTATATTTATATTTGCGTGCATTGGTATGTGTAGATGGGCACGTGTATGTGTACCAGTGTGGCAGTGTGTGTGTACGTGTGTGGATGCTTTGGTCTCGGCATGATGGTGGTTGCATGTCTAACGCTATGGCAGTGCGTGCGTGGGTGTGCGTATGCGTGTGTGTGTGTGCTTTCACATGCCTGCAGTGATTCCACAACGAGGATGTGTTTGTGATTTCTGTCCTTCCACATGGAGCTGAGCAGGGGGGCCGGGGGGAGGGGTGATCCCCTACAGTCTCATCTCCCCCTTCCCCCCTCCATGCTCACCAACTGTCTCACACTCACAAGCAGGGTAGCATCATCTTTACATCTTTGCTCACACACACACACAGGCCCACATTTGAAGTTGCGCACACACACACACACATCCCCATACTGTTATGCGTATAGACACACACACACACACACACACACACACAACACCAAAACACCAAAAGACACACAAACACGCACCAAAGGACACACAGGGCTCTTCATCCTCCCACACAATCTCCATAGTGCCTTGAGCCCCTCTTCTTTTCCCATGTTCACTCTTCCAGACAAGATTGAACAGAGGGGGTTGGGGGAAGAGAGAGAGAGAGAGAGAGAGAGAGAGAGAGAGAGAGAGAGAGAGAGAGAGAGAGAGAGAGAGAGAGAGAGAGAGAGAGAGAGAGAGAGAGAGAGAGAGAGAGAGAGAGAGAGAGACGGCATCCATTTAATTCACACATCCCCTGACTGCTAGTGCACCAGACTTTAGGGACAGGCACAAGCAAAGGAACCCCAACAAAATAATGATAAAACAACACTTCCTCAAGCTCTTTAGCACACACACACACAGCTAAAGAGTTATGATGCCAGTGACATAGCGGTGGCCAGAAACAAATCAAAAAGATAGATGGGCTGAGTATGAGATTGGTAAATATCAAGGCCAAATAATAAACCTGTGAAGGAAGGGGAAGGGAGTGGGAAATTAAAAGGAAAAGAGTGATGCAAGGATGTTAATGAAATGACTGGGATTGAGAGGTGATAGGAAAGGAGAGAAGAGGGAGGAGGGAGGAAAGCAGAGAGGAAAATACAGGAGAGAGGAGGAGAGAGGAAAGCGAAGGACAGGATAGATGCGATGTGAGAGAGGAAAGCAGAGGAGATGAGAGAAGAGAATGGAGGAAAAAAGAGGCGAGGACAGAGGATGGGAGATGACAGAGAAGATAAGAAGAGAGAAGAAGATATAGGAAATGAGAGGGGAGGAGAGGGAAGGTAGAATATTGCCTCTCTCCTGATGGATTATTGTGACTGAACCGAGACTGGTATCAACAAAGGAAATAGAGCAGATGGTGTAAGCGCCACAGAAAAAAACCTCAAATAAAATTAACACATCAAAAACAGCACAACCCCTGACTATGAATCACTACAGCATGTGAGTTTGATGTTTGCAAAAAAACAACAATGTGTCTCTTTGGAGAACACACCTTTCATAACAAGCTGCTCTGTGAGTCAGCTCAGACATCCTCCCCCCCCCACCCTCACTTTCACCCTTGTAGCGGCAGCATCTAGCTACTGGTCTGGGCCAATCAGGACCTGAGGCCGGATGACAGCGGCCATCCTCCTGTAGCTGGGATTCGTCAAGCCCCTTAGCCTCATGGGCTCTCACAGCCATCTAAACTGTTTGTGGCTTTAATAGCATTAAGGAAGTGTGGCCGCTGTATGTGTGTGTGTGTGTGTGTGTGTGTGTGTGTGTGTGTGTGTGTGTGTGTGTGTGTGTGTGTGTGTGTGTGTGTGTGTGTGTGTGTGTGTGTGTGTGTGTGTGTGTGTGTCGGTGTGTCGGTGTCGGTGTGTGTGTGTGGGTGTGTATTTATGGTGTGTGTACATAAATTCAGCCAGGTCTGCATTATGGATACATCAGCAGAAGATGGTTGACCATGGAGCATAGCTTGCAATTGGCTACGCTTCAGGCCTGACTCGACACCCACAGAAGAATAAGAGGAATACAAATAACACACAAAAACAAAGGAGATCACAGTGAGGGGCTGCTGAGAACATAACCAGCTAACACTCCAATGCTCCTATTGCGGTTCATGCGATGGGAAGTCTTGATGTACAAGCCCTATGATTCAATTCAATTCAATTTTATTTGGATAGCCCGTGATCACCATTAAGTCTCGGGCATAATAGGCCAAATATGTATGACTATAGGGGGCAATTTGAATTGTGTATGTTGCAAAGCATATCTCTAACAAACAGGGTCAGAAAGGTTAACTACTTGTATCGATGGCCATTGGTGGGGTTTCATTCAGGCATAAACACACACACACACACACACACCCACACACACAAACACACACAAACACAATCCGGCTTGTGTGTTGTGTGGGTCCATCTATATAGCAAACACAAACAAACACACACACAATCAAACTTGTCTATCTTGAGGAAATTTAAGTCGTAAGTATGGAAGCAAATCACTGCAATAAGGTTTTGAATTTTTAAAAGCCATATGATTATGTATATTGAAATGTAAACAACTTTGAATTCATTACATATTACTCTTTGAAAACATGGTCAACTGAATTAATTAGTTTTGAATTCACGTCTTTGGAATTCAATTAAAAGTTTAGCCATTTAAAAAAGATTAAAATATATTTTATTCAAGATTCACATATTCACGTACAAATTCAAGTTGCATGTATTTAAATTAAGACATTCACATGACTCATATTGTGGTCAAAATACGGATCTGAATTAGTGAACATTTGATTATAATAAATATACTTCAAATGCCATATTTGAATTTCAAAGAAGTGATTTTTAACTGATTTACCATAGACTTTAACCCAGGTTAAACAGATTTAAACCAGACTGTATAATACAGGTTAATCGTACCTTACATATACTGTATGTAAAACAGGTTAAACTAACGTAACATAGACTGAATAATACAGGTTAAAGTGACTTAACATAGACTGTATATAAAGCAGGTTGACTGTATGTAATACAGGTTTAAGTGACTGAACATAGACTGCATAATACAGGTTAAACCAACTTAACATAGGCTGTATATAAAGCAGGTTGAACTGACTTTACATAAGACTGTATATAATCCAGGTTAAACTGACCTAATCTAGACTGTATATAAAGCAGCTTAAACTAACATAACAGACATAACCGATATACAATTTGCATAATAGTACCAATGTACACACTGTACATTGGTGGAAACCATCGCGGAAACACTAAAGGCTACAAAACGGTGTATTCATTTAGAGCTTTTCGGTATTTCTTGCATCCTTAATATACACACGCACACAGACACACACACACAGACACACACACACATCTGTGTTTGAAATGAGTCACTCCTGAACACAACTACAACTGTTGATCATACACACACACACACACACACCACGCCACCTCTGTGGTCCTCCTCCTCCTCTCTCCTGTTAACACTTACCTCGGGTCCCCCGCGGCTCCTCTACCTGCTGGGGAGAACATCTCTAGGACACCCTGCACTCTGCAGCATCAGCCGGGGACACAGCGACGGAGTGAAGGACTGTGCGAGCCCGAGTACTGCGATGGAGCGAGAGAGAGAGAGAGAGAGAGAGAGAGAGAGAGAGAGAGAGAGAGAGAGAGAGAGAGAGAGAGAGAGAGAGAGAGAGAGAGAGAGTGTGGGAGAGAGAGAGAGAGAGAGAGAGAGAGAGAGAGAGAGAGAGAGAGAGAGAGAGAGAGAGAGAGAGAGAGAGAGAGAGCGAGAGAGAGAGAGAGAGAGAGAGAGAGAGGTCCTAAGTGGGGATAGAGACAGAGCAGGGAAATCGTGTGCCTGCGAGTGCAAGAATGCAGGGATCTGGTGTTGCCATGGAGAGGGATACGCCTAACGTCATTTAGGCGAGGAGAAAGCGACAAGATGAGGGAGGAGAGATCAAAAGGAAAGCCAATGAGAGGAGGAGGAAATGGAGGTGGGGGGAAAAAGGGAGAAAATAAGGAAACGCGTAGTCCTCAGTTCAAACGTCAAGAAAGCTTCTGTAAGAGAGAGAGAGAGAGAGAGAGAGAGAGAGAGAGAGAGAGAGAGAGAGAGAGAGAGAGAGAGAGAGAGAGAGAGAGAGAGAGAGAGAGAGAGAAAGAGGAAGCAAGAGAGAGAGAGCGATAGAGAGAGAGAGAGTCTTAAAGCTAGGGTATGCAACATTTTATTTGTTTTTATATATATTTGTTGAAATTCACTTTACATCCTGGAGGAAATTAATTCATTAAATGCTCTTAAAAATAAGATAGGCCGGTCATGAGCCCATCCAGTAAATTAATTTGACCCGAATGAAATGCTTGGATGGCTTACCTGTCTACCTTGGCTCACTAGACGGGCGCCCATTGCGCATGACCGGCGGCCAGATGGATTTTTTTTTCTCCACATTGCCTACCCTAGCTTTCATTTTCCCTAGCCTCTATAGGTCTCCATGTATTTTTGTGTCTTTGCGTGTGTGGAAGAACTCATGACCTCAATGGAAGTGGAGAGTGGATGAGGGTCCTAGCACGCTCACTGTTCACACTGCTTTCATCATCCTTATCATCAGCTGCCGCCCTCACTTTACCTTAAGTAGTCTCACCTTGACTCCATGGTAACACAAATACAGAAGAACGCTCATACAAACACATATGGACTCTACCTCTGCTCAAATAACATTCATTGATATACAACCAGCTATGGGGGGGGGGAGGAAGAGAGAGAGAGAGAGAGAGAGAGAGAGAGAGAGAGAGAGAGAGAGAGAGAGAGAGAGAGAGAGAGAGAGAGAGAGAGAGAGAGAGAGAGAGAGAGAGAGAGAGAGAGAGAGAGAGAGAGAGATTCATGCATTGTGTGTCCAAGGATGCTCTCTTCTTTTCCTCATCTCTAATCTCTGGGCAGTTTTAGTGTTTGGAAAGCCTTTGTCAGTTCTAATTGGTTCTTTCTGGTTGGGGTTGCCTTGGAAACCCCCTAAGAAAGTGTTTATATATAACAGGCTGTAGCCAACTCTATATTGTTGACCATACCTACCAAATATAGGCTCACCTTGGCTAAGCTGCGTCAAGTTCAAGTTATGTTAAGAACCATTGAACCAAAAACATTGGCTCAATTGTGGATCCCCCTCTCCAACTGTGAATGTCATTTGTATATCGTATTTCGAGAGGCTTGGACAAATCAAGAACTTAATAATACAATTTATTTATTTCTCTTCCAAACATAAGTCCCGTCAGGTGACATGAGTAGATGGAGGAGCAGAGGAGCACAGCTTGTCCAGCATTAGCAGCTTGGCTTGATGGACGATAATGGGAATTGCGTTGGTTTGCATTTCACTGCAATCACAACTAGTTCCACGCAGTCCTAAACTGTTCCTGGGGTATCGGGTGATACATTTCTGCCCACTGGCCTTGTCAGCATGCACAGCCATGCGCTTCCGCTGCACAGAAATCTTGTTTGATAAAAGTCAATATTAAATGTGTGTTAACAGAGCAACAACAACATACTGATTAATTGAACAATTATTGTTGCCGTCCATGTGATTTAAAGGGGAATACATACACACATACACACACACACACACACACACACAGTGTTGTGCCAGAACGCGTTCATTGAACGATAGTTCATGAACTCGTTCATATTTTGGGTCAACGTAAACTGAACGTACTGTATTACTGCCTGATGAACGTTACTGTTAACTCGTTCATTCTGGTGTCTGTGAACGGCACGCTCACTCGGTTTGACTTTGTTCAATAGTTGGATGAACAAAGATTATTTGTTCATCAACATACGGATGAGCGCGCAGTATGATCGCTGAAAGAACATTTGTTTGACCGGTTGCCATGGTTATCTCTGTGTGGTTAATTTGGAGTGGCGGTGTTGTCAGCTTACTTATGGACGTTTTTATATTTATAATTCGAAATTCGTCCAAGCCTTTATACCACAGATACTCTAGGGCAGTGGTTCTCAACCTTTTTTTTTTGCTGTGTTACGGTGTGACTGTGTTAATTTTGGCAGCTAGATTGTCTTGGGCTGCACAGGGTTCTGTTTATGAGAGCCCTAACACCCGGGACCCCCACCATCATTGCAAGTAAATAATAAAGGCACCTGACGAACTGCTCACCCATTTCCGGATCAGGGAGGGGTTGTCACGTTGGGATGACCCCTGCGTCGCCCGAGGGCTCTGAACTGTGATCCCGAGTGCCCTCTGGGGGCGAATCCTATCCACGTGCTATTTGTATGCTGTATTACGTGACAGTTTTACATTTTATTTGGTTGATTAAATGGAGTTAGCTCCGACTACGAAACGGTTAGCCTACCAGTCGTACGATGAACCGCGGGGAAAGTTTTACCGTGTCGAATTAAATTATCGTGAAACTGGTGCATCCCTCATCCACATCATGCAGTCAGCTGCAATGTCCGGGACGCAGGTGCGCAGGCGCAAGATCCATCGTGATTTTATTTAGCATTCAATGAAATACCTGAACTGCAGACAGAGCTGCCGAGAGACTTTCCTAGAAAGATAAGTTTCTCTACTTTTAGTCCAACATACAAAATTGTTAGCTACACGAAAGACAATTCAATGTAACACAAATATTAATTCCATCTGTCCAAATTGTATCACTTTGTGAATAAAAAGACGAACTTGAGGCAAAAACCTATCAAGAGCAAACTTCACTTTTTCTTTATGCAACCAAAGAATATGTCTTACCTTTGTTGTTTTAGGCATCTAATTGGTGTATGATCTTATAAAACACCATAAACAGATAATCCAGTGTATACGATTTTGCAACTAAACGTCTTCTCAGAGAGGGTTTCAGAGAAAATAGTGTCCTTCAATTAGAATAAAGGTTATTCCGCGCCATCTGGTGGCTCTATGGTGCAATTGCGATTGTCTGGCCTGTAGTCAAAATGTACGTTGCATACTCAAAATATCTAACGGTTGGTGTTTCATCGTGTTGATGTTGTCAATGGGCATTGGATTTATTGATTTATTTGAAGATTTGGCCTAAACCTACCTCTCCTAAAACCTCTCTGTCTTTGCTTTAGCCCTATGGCCCTATAGTATAATAGGGCTGGATAATGCTTTAGGTGGAATTAAATCAAAAACATGACATTTATTTCAGGCAGAAATTAAATCTTTCACTTATGCAGTGCTCTTTTTTCACTCTAACCAAGTAGTATCCACATTTATTATTTCACTTGCACAACAATCTCACAGGTGTTACAGCTTGCTTGTGGTACCAATTTTACCTTTAGCCTTTATAGTTGTGGAGATATATTTATTTACAAATATTATCAGAAAAAAAGGCCCTAATGAAGAGGTTAATACACGTTTCATGTTTACATGATAATTAAAAAATGTACAGCATTAATTAAATTTTATGAAGACAAGGGCCTAGTGCTGCTTTTTGTGGTTTTCAATATAAAACAGTGTAACACGCACTGATTTCATCGTGTGTTTCAGTAGCCTAACGTTTAAAAAAATTCAGCAGATTCTAACAATAAAGCAATGATACTGATAATTTGGTCTATAATCCTGATAAATTGGTAACGATCATCGTGATAGGTAGGCCTAATCTTCATACTGTTAGCTCCGCCGAAAACCCATAGTCTCCGTAATTCGACCCAGCTCCATTTCGTGAATATGAGAATCAATCGCGCAATCACTGATTTAATAAAGGTAAAAAAAAAAAACGTGGCCTACCTTACAGATGCAGACGTTTAGGAAAAACATCTGCACATAATCAACATTCTTGTACATGTAATGCATGATTTGCAGCCAAATCTGTTCCAGCAGTCAAATAATGTAAATTTGACTGTCAATGTAACAATAACCATTAAATTAACCGAGCAGGCACCTTCCTCTGTATATATAATATTTGTATGGGGGACTTGAAAGCCTATTGCCATTTCAACTCTGACAACATAGACTAGTACATTGTACCTGGTTGCATTCGTGCTTGCTTGTTTTTTTTAAATGTATCATGGATTGGCCTGCTTCTCAAATAACAAACACTTTGCCAGTGAAGGGGTCAGTTGTTTTGTATTCTATGGTGAGTATTCCAGAAATATACGTGGCTGCTTTATCCAAATATAGCCTGTTTAAAATAAAACTGTACAGCGATTCGGGAGGATTACCAATGATCCCAGCTGTTTCGTCATATTGTGGAGCCTCAGCTGTTGTTATATACTCGCTCTAAGGCTCTGGTAATGGTGCGAGAGATGGGAGACTGTAGGGCAGATCTGTTGTGAAACCCAGTTATTTCAATCTGTTTTCCGATTGGCCTAAACCACTGCGAATTTGCCTATATACACATCATGTAACACGCTTGTTTTGTGTGCAATATGTATGTACGTGATGATTAAAAAAATGAGCCCCATAAAAACCAAAACATTAACAACAAAAATGTAAAAAGCAGATCTTATGACCACACACAGGTCAGGTCTTAAAGGCCCACTATGCAACTTCGGGCATTCCTTGGCTGTTTTCTTGATTTTGGCACGCACATTTCTCTACACAGCGCCCCCTACAGCTTCGTAGTAGATATTTCACAACACTGTCGTAACAACTCGTTGACGACCCTTCCCCATGCACTTCTACGCGAGCCATGTGCATTTGTTTTCAAAGAAGCCGGCGAATGCGTGGAGCCATGTCCGAAGTAGATGTTCATAAAGTGTAGGCAAGGTTATACATTTTTAAAATGGTGTATTTGTATTGCAATAAACATAAATCCATCCTTTTTTATAGTTGACGGGGAGAATTTATATCCTAGATTATAATTGTTATATCTTAGGTTGAACAGAACAATCAGTGTAAGAGGTTTGGCCAACATAATCTAAATAAACAAGAACCTGGATTCGGGGATTCAGTCTGTATCTGGGGGACGAGACGGACGAACAGCAAAACACCCATGGAAACAAAGGTGTTTATATGGTTGCAACCAAGCAAGCTAGAAACATACAGGGCTCACAACAAAACGGTCGAGAAAACAATTTTTACAGGGCTCACAACAAAATGGTTGAGCAAACACATTTGTACAGAGACTATCAACATCAAGAATACCACGAAGACAAAGTTCACCCAAGGGTACTTTCAATTTCAAAAGCAACACGGCCGAGTCGGCGTCTGATTTGCAGTCTTCTTTTTCTTTCAGTTCACGCTATTCCTGAAAAGCTTGCCCAAGTTTACTCGTGTCTGGCCTCTCTGTCGGTCAGTCTCCCTTTTCTCTTCTTCTGTTCCTCCGACATTGGGTTTCTCTGTCTCTTTTTAGTCGGCTGATCTATGATGAATATAACAATCCCTTAGTTGTTTGTGTTTATATCGAGCCGGTTCCGTGTTTCGGGGTCTGTGCCGTAAAGCACCAACGCCCGGAGTTCAGAACTTTCAACGCGTGACGCTTAGCGACGATAGCCAATCAGCGTGGAGCTTGACCCGACGTCACTGACAGAGTAGCGACCCTTGCACAGAAGGATACGGCCGACATCTTTCTTTATTCTGGGTGGAAATAGTAACATAGTTACGCCATTAAATGCGTTTATGGAAACATTTTTAGCGAGAAATGTGCATTTTACTTTCATAATGTTCGCTCGGTAAATGTGAAGGATGTTTGGTTCGATAGTTATGACGAAGAGTGAACGCTCCGTTCACTTGCATGGACAGCGTCTCTGGTTGATAAGCAACCTCAACGTCTTGGCGGACTATTTCTCTGCTGATCAACACTACGAATGCTGGAAACACACCAGACACACCATGTGAAGTTATTTAACCCGATTATCGTTATTTATGAGTCTTTAGCCCAAGTGCAGGAGTTCAAGTACCTCGGGGTCTTGTTCGCGAGTGAGGGTACTATGGAGCGTGTGATTGGCCGGAGAATCGGAGCAGCGGGGGCGGTATTGCGTTCGCTTTACCGCACCGTTGTTACGAGACTCTGTCCATGCAAGTGAACGGAGCGTTCACTCTTCCTCCATTGGGAGGTGTTTCAGGCACGTCCAGTGGGGAGGAGACCTCGGGGAAGACCCTGGACTAGGTGGAGACCTCGGGGAAGACCCTGGACTAGGTGGATAGATTATATCTCAACACTGGCCTAGGAATGCCTCGGGATCCCCCCGTCAGAGCTGGTCAATGTGGCCCGGGAAAGGGAAGTCTGGAGCCCCCTGCTTGAGCTGCTCCCCCCGCGACCCGACCCCGGATAAACAGATGACGATGAGATGAGATCGTTATTTATATCCGAGATTATTTAATCTAACCCGATCTAAACTCTATCATGCACCCAAACACGGCGGCGTTTGGGTTTCCTACCTCGGACTCTAGCGCAGCCACATGCGCGTTGGGCGCGTTGAACCATTTTTGTGACACACAATGATCAAGCGTCAGGTTAGGCGCGTTAGCGTTATCCAACGCGAGTAACGCGGTTGGTGTGGCCGTACCATTAGTCGATTGATCCATGATGAATGCAACAATTGCCTCGCAACTGGCTGTTTATATCTAGCCGGTGCCATGTTTGGGTGTGTCTGTGCCGTAAAGCATTTTCGAAACTACAATCTGACTACATTTTCGAGGATACTTCCGTTGCGTCACATCCGGATTGTGTCGGTCCGAACAGAGCAAGTTGCATATGCGCTTTTTCACTGGAGAGGCGACATGGGTAAATGACACACCCACCAATCGACCCAGAAATGGATGCAGAACCATCAGCATAACTCTCAACCTGCATACTTAATGTAATTTTGGCTAAAAAAGTTGCATAGTGGGCCTTTAACAGAAAAACACTGAACGTGATATAACATAGCTGTCGAGTTGATTGGCGAGTAAGTTCCTCTGGTGACCTGGAGTAGAGCTCCCAATTTTGGTATGAAGTTAGTGTTGCAACTTGGTGTTTGGTCAGAGAGTGTTCTCTTCCTGTGTTTTTGAGGTGTTTAAACTTCAGTGACATGCATATAGTTCACTTTAAACTGTAAAGCTCTGTCTTCTTTGGCCTTATTGCTATGAATGCATCACCTTATATCGTCCCACAGTCGAATGGTACATTTGTGCCGATTTTGCAGCTTTTACCAGTTTCGGCACCAAATCTTTTTTGAGTGTGGGTGTTTGGTCTAGTTGTGTGGTCAAGTTGTGGTCAAGTTTTGTGGTTATAGTGGTAATGGCAGCCTGTTGAAGTGCTGAGTTCTACAAGTCTGCCATTTTTTTTTAAGAACTTTTGGAGCCAAAAAGTCAGGAAAGTACTAATACTAATGATTACAATAGGGTTCCTATGTTCACTACAATAGAAAAAACACTCATATTCTAAAATGATAGTCTTACTTTTATGGTAACACACACACTTTTATGGTAGAGTTTATTATATCACCATGACTATTTGTAATGAAAACAAATGAGGACGGAAGCCATTTGTCTTGTATTAAAGCAAAATATAAAATAAAAATAACAGTTGATACCAATTACAGCACATTTTGTTAGCATTTGTTTCAGGCACCAAATTACAGATAACTCGGGCAAAAAACACAGGTTTGGTAGCCTGCTTAACACAGGTAGGCTGCTACATGCCACACGCTGGAAAATGTAAGATAAAATGAATAATGTAATCAAATATTATTATCTTTAAAGCACGCATTGTGGATTGGGTTACATGGCTTATCCTGGAAGAATACCTCCAGTGCAGATAATCACAAAGGCAAAAATAATCAAAGGCCATTAGGACAAGCAACAGCTCTGGGAAGGACCTGAAAAGTGTACCATCCCCCAGCTGACGGTGAACCACAGAACAGGCGCACTGCCCTGCTGACACCCTGAACCACTCACATTCCCATGGAAGACTCCTGCACCTGGCATCCCAGCAGGACATTCCCTGCTTCTACGCACTCTGTCATGCAGGGCACTGAACAGGGAAACAGACAAACCATCAGCTAGAATTACTAATTATTAATTAGTGTTCCAATGAAATCCATGTGAGAAAAAAAGAATCTGAAAACTAGCATTTCCTTTGACCTTTTTCCCCATGCAGCCATGACACGGCCTTCATTGCCAGAAACTCCCACTCCTCCTGAGCATCATTGTTGAAGCCATGGAGCCAGATCACAGCCAGAACTGTAGCCCACACTTCTGGGCTCACCTAAAAAGAACACAACGATGCATGATGATGAGAGAAGACAGGAGAGGAGATAGATCTAAAATGATCTCCTAATTTACATGAATCACTCTTTACTGATTCTTCTTCTTTTATTCTTTCTCTTTTGATGAAAGAAAAACAAAAATCTAGTCAATCCAACAGATGTTTTATGTACCAAACCATATGAGAAAACAACACACCGACACAGGCGTTGCACCCTCCACATCCTTGAGGGTCCTTCCAAATACGGCAGCCAGAGCGGACTCCAGTAGCCAGGAGCCAGAGGCCCTCTGGAGGGAGATCAGCTGTAGCATGGGGTCCCTTGGAGCCGGGATAGCCAGATCTTGTGGATCCTCATAATCAGCGGAATCCATTTCTACCATTCCCGCACAAAGACTGTGCGCCATGATATTTGAACCTTAAGTAAAAAGAAAGTACAATTCATACATTTTCTGAATAATACCAATAATAATGCACTTTGCCTTTTGTGCGTTTTCCTAGTTGCCCAGATGTTGTTTTTGCTCATTTATTATTTTCTGTTGATTTATTTATGTGGATGGTTCTCGACGATTAGATTGTTGATCAAACTTCAAGTGAAATCTGTAGGATTTTGCATCCGTGGCAGTATCAGTAGAGCCAATGGTAATGTAACTGTTGTCTGTAAAGCGATGCATAGCTCAGCTTTTCTTGGTTGGCTGAGCACTAGTCATCAACAACAACAAAATCAATACAAAATGATAAGTGAAACGCTAACCTGCCAAGAACATATTCTAAGAAAATTTACCTGCGAGAACTTTTTTCTTCTTACAAAACAGACCTTTACTGGGCATCGGTACACCTATAAAAGAAATATAAAAAAATGGAATATACCGCTGATTTTTACTTGAGGAATGGTTATAGATAATAATATCTCTGATGTTTTCCGAAAAGTGCTTCTGTTGTCCCTTCCACCCAAACGCAGTTTAGGTCAGCTGGTTATCACTCATGGATGTATAATAAGAGGTTAGCATTAAGATGTTAACCTAGTAGCCAAGCGGATGCAATATGGGCACGGGCCCTAAGATGCTTAGTGATACTTAATATATACTTTAGTCAAAAAGTAAACAGTTTTCCTTTTCCACCCTTAACCAAGTTAAACCATGCCAACTGACAAGCGTTTTCAGTTTGAACACACAAGTTTTGCCGAGTCGCAGCAGAGATGGACCATCCTGGGAGCACAAACCGCCTCCAAGACGGGCAGCGGTGATGTCAGCCATACTTGCTGTTTGGAGCGAGAAGTTGTCTCACAAATTGTAGGAATATATGCCTATAAAAATACAATAACTGCGTTCTTGATGAGATGCACAGTAATGAGTACTCAACGGCTTGATTTGTTATTTTTAGTTTGTTCCTTTAACTATATAAGTCTAATTAAAAAGGGGAGTCAGGATAAATAGAAGATAACCGTGGGGCCTGACAATATTTGCTTGTTAAACAAATTGGCTTTCTGAGATAGGACAGATTTCTTTGAAAGAAATTGGTGGGGGACCTTCACCAAGATCCCCCCCCCCCCCCCCCCCCCCCAATGGGCAGCAGCTAATTTGTATTAAAGCTACATGCACCTGAAACAGCGCATTCTGAAGGGACTGAAACAGAGGGGAACAGCGGTAGGCGAGATTTTTTCTTTCCTAAAAGCTATTTCCATTAAACAGCTTTAATAACTTGTTTTCTGAAACTCATATACTATGTTTACTTGTTGGGAAAACACCATAATATGGCTCCTTTAAAACACAATTATTTTCCTTATAACAAGGACATCGTGTGGCACTCTGAAAAATATTTGTGAAACATTGTCCAATGTGTAAACAGGACTATTCTGAAATAAATCAGCCTTCAGTGAGCTATTGAGATTAGGAAGCAAAGAGGGGGAATGATGAATGTCAAACAGAATTCATCATCGGGTATATCATTGAGTGTGTTCTGTCTGTCTGATACGTACCAATCAGGTACGTATCGATGTTGCCTCATCGAACCAAGACAAGCGCATTGTCATTTAAAGTACACAATACAACATTTCTTTGAGGAATACAAAGCAAGACAAAATTAACTGATACAAACTAAAATTTCTTATATGGATTATTCTACAGAATTACTTAAAATGTGGGGGTTGGAACATAAAATGCAAGTTAAAATCTCCCTAAAAGACTTTCTTCAAGGTGTGCATTGGAGGGCTTTATAGATTACTTTATTTTTTACTGTTTACTACCAATGGCCGAGAACTAATAGGAAGCGAAACAAAGTGAAGTACCCCGTTCACCCAGATTTGAGCTTGCATGCCATCATACTTTAGATATCAATCTAAATGTATCCATACCTTCTAAATTAATATTAATTTTTACGTTTTATGTTATGGCAAGTTGGATTGTTTACTTACGGTTTGCAGAAAGAGCCATGTCTGGAGCCATGGCTGAGCTACATCCTATTATTGGCATTGCCATTTGCGCCATTCGCCCCGAAATCCTGCCCATCTTCATCCCTTGTGAGAGGAAAGAGGAATTGGGTTAGTCTGTTGTGGAAGGAGACTAAGTTATTCAGATGCCATTGTCGATCTACTTCGATGTGACCCAGAGCTGGATGAGCCAAATGCTCTCTACTCCTCTGGTCTCTGGTTATGAAAAACCACCCTCTCTCCCCTCTCTAAAACCTCTAAAATGTTATGTTTTAGATTGAATACCACCTAGCGCATTATCATTTGGTAGCTCTACAATACTGTAAGGCCATAGAACAACATTTTTTATTATTAGATATCACAAGTAGTATATCCCAATTGCATGCATACTATGTGCAAAAGTACTTTGCAAGTAAAAATAAAATAAAATATTTGGAATGCAGCTCATGTTTAGTTGTCATGGTGCCCAGAGACTATCCGTTCATGATGGTCTAATTCAATCAAACAAAACAAAAGGTAAGGCATAAAAAAAATAAGTTAAGATTGTTCTTGATTGTTTTTTGCCTATAGATTGGCGAGATTAGCTTTAAACTGTTCAGTGGAGTCTCAGCTTCCTTTTTGATATTTGTGATTTCTGTTTGTTTAGATCAAATATTGTTATAATAATGTTAATTCTGTAAATGTACACATTTATGAAATACATAACTACTTTTGTATCCGTCTTGTTCTTATTAACTAAAATGAAATCATAATAATTAAATTATAATTAGTGTAGCTATCATCTGTCATGATAGCCTAAAACTTGAGATTCTAATCCTTCTTGGAGTAAATCCGGGTTTACCA
This sequence comes from Gadus morhua, assembly GCF_902167405.1. NCBI lineage: Eukaryota > Metazoa > Chordata > Actinopteri > Gadiformes > Gadidae > Gadus > Gadus morhua. Next base: position 20,799,046 of record NC_044063.1, read on the forward strand.
AGACTGCTTTCTCATGTGTTAAAATGCCCTTAAAACGTCTTTGCAATTGAGGGGAGGGGCATTACCCAGATACGGGCCATTTTGGGATGAGGAGGTTAAACGCTTTAAAGGGACACTGTGTAATATTTTAAGTCATTTATTGCCTCAAATCAACGTATTCATTCATAAATAAGTACTCATTGGTGTAAAATTATCTCTGCCAAAAATCTCACTTATCCTCCTGAGCGAAGAATAATTAATATGTAGTTACATAGGACGGGTAAGCTTCATGGAGGCTTCCATGTTCTTCCAGTCTATGAACGGCCGAGAGGGACAAAAAGCACTACGTGGTACAGGAAATGCAAACGCGTTTTCCCTCTGAGCCAGCGTGAATGATGACTGAAATATTTCACTATCTTGCTCGAGGAGTAATTACTCATACATCATTAGCTTACACTAATGATTCAATGCAGTTTGAAATTTGTTTGAAATAACGAACCTCATCATCACTCGAATGACTCGATGAGGTAGTATTGGATGTCATGACACAGCTTCTTGGCACATACTGCCCACCATAGTTTTTGAACAAGCGAGCACTTTTAGTTTGAATGCAATATACAATTGTACCACTAGATGGGAGTAATTTCTACACAGTGTCCCTTTAAAGACGGCCTGCATCTTGCTAGCTTCTAGGATCATACTCCTATTACACATCTATTATAATGCTTGCGTTATCTGTTCCTCTTGTGAATGCAGTACAGAGGTTAGAGTGCCACCATAGTGAAAGAAAGACAGAGCGAGCGGGGAGACAGGCAGATGTATGGATAGACGTACTCGGTGCCGGCACATTTCTGCGCAGAAGAGGCCCTTGTAAAGCCTCCCCGTTGCCCTTGTTCACGGCGATGAAGGCGGTAAGGGAGCTGCTCACTCCTGATTGGACACTGACTTCGACCACCTTTTCCTTTGCCTTGACTTGGTCGCTAAGGACACCGGGTTCGTTTGCCTCCACCTCCAGAGAGCGAATCAGGGTCCGAGCCCCCAGTCGGTGGGCAGTCAACCTGTAAAGTAGAGCTGTGTTGAAAAAAACGATTTTCCGATTTTTAATCGATTCGCATATTAATGACCGATTATCGATTTGTACGTCCAAAGATCGATTTTTTTTATTAAAAAAAAAAAAAAAAAAAATACAATTTCGAATTTTATAAGTTACAAATTTATATTTTATATATTCATGGGAAATATACATGGGATTCCCCTGAACACTTAGGGTGCTGCATATTCTTGAAAACAAATCTTGAGTGTGGTTTTAGAACAGATTTGAACATGCTCATATAGACGCCATTCAGTGCTTTTACAGTTTAAAATGTTCTGTTCTTATGTTCGCACTTTAAAGAGAAGTGCTCAACGTTTACATTTTATACTTCCAGTTTCAGTACTTCTCAGTTTATTAAGTGTGAGCAGTTTTAAAATAAAAATGCTTTTGGTAGCAACCGCTTTTGGGTGAATTCTTAATTATTTTCAAGCATAATAATAATGCACTGGTTAGTGTCCCAGTAGGAATCCACTGTTGCAGATATAGTCACCTCAATGATGTCCTCCATTTATTGTCCTGAATTATCTTTCTTGAAGGTAGATTGACCCTTAACCTTTTCATCAGTCTTCCAGCCATCAGTAACTACCAATACCAATACTATTTTTAATATGTCGCTTCTCTACACAGTCATGAAGTGAAGGAAACGGTTCAAATACATTTTTCATTTTTAATAACATTAACCCCCGGATCGAATCGAAATCGGATCGAATCGGAAATCAGATCAAAATCGGATCGAATCGGATGGAATCTGAGAAAATCGGAAAAAATCGTTTCTGAAACTTAAAAATCGGAATCGAATCGATTCTTGAAATTTGAATCGAAACCCAGCTCTACTGTAAAGAGCGAGAGAGAGAGAGAGAGAGAGAGAAGCCATGTTTGCCCCACGTATTGCTATAGTGATGATATAGTTAGAGACACTCCTTGGTCATTCTTTTGAGCCAATGAGGGACCGTTGGCTTACCCTGTGTCCTCTGTCGGCTTGAGGCTGAAATTCAGCTGATTCTGAGTAGGATGTTCTGCCAGGCTATATTTCACAGTCACACAGCCCTCTGCATCCCCAGAGCCCTGCGGGAGCACAACATATTTAATATATAGATATATTAACAAAACATATTAGTATGTAGGTGAATTTATTCTTTGACACACATTATACCTCTCCAGTGAGCTGGGCATAGATCAATGACCTCTGACCCTGGAAGAGGTTTGTGATGGGCGGAGTAAGTGTAGTGACTGACACACCGGCAGGTACATCCCATGTGACAGAGATGTCCACCACAGCCGGTTGCAGAGCAAAGCGCAGTGACTGCATCACCTTGTGGGCGGTGAGAAGGAGGAGATTGTAGTATCACAGTTAAGCCCAGCAGCTTCATACAGAGAAAAAAGTATTTATTTTGACTCCCTTCCGTTGTCTCTATCTGCACCCGGGTCCTTGTCTTACTTTGGACTGCATTCTGTCAGCACCGGCGATGAACTGGGCGTGGCCCCGTCCTTCTTTGGCCAACCCGTTGATGAGGGCCGTACTGGCTCCCCCGCCAATACCAAAAGAGAAACACCTGAGGGACAGTATATCAAGACACGTGTTAAAGGGAACTGAAGCTTTGCTACTAATACCTATTTAATCTATCAGCTAAACCCAATGCAGGACAGACAAGAGTAAATTTACTTTGAAGTCAACCTTCAACCTTCATTTGATCAAGCATTTTATTTAAATTTGCTTACACTATATGATATGTTTTTTTCACGAGTCCTTGATAATAAAGAATAACTGGATGATAAGGGATGACGGCGGTCAGGCGGACTATGGATGTATAGAGAGCTGTCATGCACGGATGTGTGCACATACTCAAACAAAGACTAAAACCACAAATATAATTATTTCAAGCAATGTGTAAATAATTTAGGTTTAGCAATGTTTTCATTATACAGATTATACTGACCAACACACACACAAACACAAATTCAACTAATGTGACCCTTGTGCACTGCACGCCCAACCTGTGAGAACCAGAATTCCTCTTCACCACATCTATCACTGCCTTGGTGTTAGACACCTCGCCGTCAGTAAAGACAAACAGCTACGGAGAAAAGACAACATGAGATTAGTCCTGCCCAACATAGTTCTACAGAAGGGCATGAATGGCTCATCCATCAAGCATAACTGTACTACATTCAGCTAGAGGTGCAGCAGGTTTAAAACCTAATACATTCAGCTAGAGGTGCAGCAGGTTTTAACCAGGGAGAGTGAGAACCCACAGGCCTAAAATGGCCATGAGTCAGAGTTCACACATAACCGCTGCTATATGTACTGGTGGCCCACTGTGCCTTGAGTTAGTTTTAAATCAATACAGAAACACCAGCTGGATTTGTATCCGCACACAGCTGGTGATGGTAATATGCAAAATAATAAACCACATTATTCAGAATTTTTTATTGTTGACAACTAGTTAAAAACATATACACACAGTGTATACACTAAGTAAGTAAGTAAGTAAGTAAGTAAGTAAGTAAGTAAGTAAGTATATAAGTGTGTGTGTGTGTGTGTGTGTGTGTGTGTGTGTGTGTGTGTGTGTGTGTGTGTGTGTGTGTGTGTGTGTGTGTGTGTGTGTGTGTGTGTGTGTGTGTGTGTGTGTGTGTGTGTGTGTGTGTGTCAGTCATACTTGTCTTGGCTGACTTGGGATGCAGGGCTGCTTGAAGATATGCTTAAGTGGTTCAAGAATTTCTGTTCCTCCCATGTCGGCCCGCAGGTCCTCAATCACCTTCAGAGCTTCATCCATTGTCTGCTGGCTGTAAACTACACTCTGCCTGCACACATAGACACAGACACACACACATAAGCAAAATGATCAAAACAATTGATGTAAATGACTGACTCGATGGCAAACATGGCTTACGGGAAGATGTGGGTATAACTGGAACCAAAGCTGTAGATGTTGAAATAGCAGCCAATCGGAAGGCTCTTCAACAGGAGAAGCAGTGTTTCCTAAAGTTTGGTAACGCATACCAATGAGTAGGTGCTGAAAAGCCATCATCTAACAAAATAGGTCAAAAGGGAATTCAACCCTGAATAGAGAACAGCTGCTACATGCCTTGGCACTATCAATGCGAATCTGACTGCTATCTGCATTACTCATGGGCGAACTCATGCTTCCAGAACGATCGATCACAAACAGGAACTCCCCAGACTTGGTCATTAATGACATCACCGCCGGCGGGAACTCGGGGTAGAGGCTGACCATGACCACCGGGTCGCCCATCAGAGAACCTGCGGGGCAGGACACCAGAACCCATGTCAGATCCTGCTTCGGGACAACTGTTGAATGGCAGTATTTGATGACATTGAAAGAGGTTTTATTGCACACCAGGCTTAGCAGACGCACAGCCCGCCTCCACCACAGCCGTAGGCAGGTGGGAGTCTTTGTAATACAACAGCAGCTCTACATCCCGGTCAAACTTATGACCCGCAGCCAGCTTTACCTGACAACAGCAGAGAGTACACAGTTACAACAGTTCTTCTAAATGCTCCACACACTGTGGACTACAGGTGTGTGGAGATACTGAGATACTAGGCACAAAGACACATACTGCGGCCTGGGTCTGCTGTTGGTTGAGGTACTGCACCGGGTCCAGGGAGCAGTTGGATTCTACTTTAGTGATGGGCCGTGGAGAACAGACACTGGCACAGAGAGACAGACTGTAGGGCACCAGACTGGCTGGTACAGAGGTGCCAGGGCCGAAGCTGATGGTCCCAGCACCGCCATCACTGCCTGTTGAACAATCATATGATATGTTGAATAACCATATTGAAAAATCATATGAGAAGTTGAATTACCAAGTTGAATGATCATATGGGATGTTGAAAGGCCATGTTGACTAATAATGTTGAACAATCACGTATGTTGAGAAAACATCTTCAATAATCATAAATGCTGAATAATCATGAGATGCTGAGTAATCATGTTGATTACTCATATGCTACTTGGAATAATCAGGTTGAACCATGGTTATGGCTCCTCCTCACCCAAAGGCTGATAGCGTGGGTTTAGCACGGCTGGCAGGCAGAATCTCAGGCCGTCGTCAGCCTGGACTGCGAGCTCAGTGACGTACTCCAGCCTGATGGAGGCGCTCTCCCCTGGAGGCAGACTGCCCACGCTCAGGGAGAACACGTCCGGGCTCTTCTCGCTCTCCTCCAATAGGAAGGCCTGCTGGCCCCTGGTGAGCGCGTCGTCATACTCCTCGCGAGCCTGCCGGAATGGGGATGGGTTAGGGTGGTTGGAAACGTGTTATTATTCACAGTCGAGGACAAAATAAGTCTTCAAATGAATGCTGACACAGAGAAACAAATGTGTCCTTTGGAAACCGTGAAACCTGTCTAGCGAGTTCCTCCCTAACCTTCTGCTTCTCCCGCACTTCGGCGACCACCTCCGACTGGCCGATCTTGGCGCTGAAATGGCAGACGGCGGCATCGCCGGGCAACGGGAAGACGAAGACGGCCTCGATGGGGCTCTGCTCTTTGTTCTCATACAGCAGGGTGGCGGCGACCGTCGCCACGTGATCTCGCACCGTGACCTCCACATCCACGCTCTTCAGAGGAACTGCTCAACACAGAGCCTAGAAAGTCTCAAAGCCCGTACCGTACAAAACACAATCTAGAAGAGCCACGCACTGACCCTATTTCTTGTTGATAATGTTATTCTATTTTTTTGGATTTAACCATCAAAAAATACCGCCTGACACATTATATTTTGGTGGATGGATGGAGCATCAGCACATTCACTTCTGCTCACGTGTGATACGCTCACATGGGCCAATGAGCTAAATTCCCCTTAATGAGCAGGGGAATGGGGGTTTCCCCCCCAAATAAATAGGACAGAAGAATCAGACTAAACCACTTTCTGTATGAATATGTTGCCTTTGCCTTTAATTTCACTGCAGGTTTGCAGGCACATTTACTGAGAAAACAATCCAACAATTGTGTTCAGTGGAACTTTACCTGGTTCCTTGGTGGCAGTAAGCAGACCACAGCAGTTCACCATGATGCCTGTGGAAATCACCTGAAGTTAAAGGTTGTATAGGTGATTTGCTTTTTTGGCCATTTTTGCAAAATTACTTGAAATCCTTATCATAACCCGCTTACAGCCACTGAGTTAGAAGTACTGACATGAAAATTAAACAAGTCAATCATCTGTGGAACGGCCAGGGCTCGAAAAACTCCAGCCAATCATTTCCATTGCCACCGAGTTGCATTGGACAGTAAGTACGTCAATCAAACGGTCGTACTGCACTCCCCCTCCCCCGCGCCCCGCGCGCGACCCCTTCGTGCAGTACTCGTGACCCAGAGCAAGCTCCTGTTTGTTGTTATCCTGCGGTAGCTACTGGAACTAGTTAATCCACATTTGGACCTAGCAGTAGAAGACAATTTCCATGGCAGACAAGACGCCACCATCCCCACCACCACCACCACCACCAGCAAAGAGAAGGAAAAATCTTTTTCAGAGAGTAATTGATAATAAAAACGCTGAAAGAGAAAAACTGAAATCAAGAATAATCCTAGGCGCTGCTTTCGAACGTTGGCGGCAACTGAAGGACGAGAAGGGTCTAAAAACCGATGCTTGTGTGGCGGTTGACCTAGTTTCAAAGTTTATACCGTTTATACTCGGTAATACCGGTGTGGAGACGAGTGTATTACTCGGTGTGAAAATGTCCACACCGCGGCAACCCTAGTGAAAACCAGGACTTCCAATACAATTATATGAAACAAACATACATTTTCTAAAAATAGTAATGATTTATGTGACCGTTTAATGTTTATAACATCTGGTCCAACCATTGCAGCGAGAACGTATTCTCAGCAGGGGGTGCTGGGAAAAAAAAAAACTCAGCCTGCACTAGACTCGCAACTCGTTACATTGATAAAAAAAGATGTATAGCAGCGCAGCTCAATTACACCAGTGCATGCGCGGACAGTTGAAAATCGATCGTTCACATCCAGCTGCTCACAGAACAAGTTTAGCGCACCACCGCTACCCTCACACTTTTTCATATAACCTTTTTTCAGCACTAGGTCATATGAGCATTAAATAAATGCTGCGTCTCAAAATGCCTTGGACAGCAGCGAGGATGACTCGCTTTGCCACGGGCCGAAACAGTTCGGAGCGACCACAGCCAGAGCGAACACAGCGGGGCAGAGGAGTGTCAGGAATAGTCTTTGGTGTACACATCAGTACGGCCTATTTGCACTACTGTTTAGTGGCAATGCAGTGTTTTATTCGATGCCTTTTTATTTTCGTATATTATTTCAATGAATACAATTTATTTATTCATAAAAAACGGATCTGGTCTTCAAATCTTTTTTCCAAATATAGGTTGTCTTACAATGGGGTTTGTGTTTATATTCGGACCAATACGGTACAGCGGGCGCTCACATGACGTTAAGCATTTCCTGGTGCATAATGTGACGCTTCAGAACCTAAAATCCCGTTTCTCCCCGTTGACACAACAACACATAACCGGCGTTTTCAGAAATCTCCACTTTGGCCGGAGTTTTTAGAAATGATCGTTTTCTGTGATAAGACAGGGCCTCGGACAGGGGGTGTTGCAGCACCCCCAGCACTCCTACTTCCGGCGGTACTGGGTGCAACTTACAGCTGAATGTAGTGCCATGTTGTTAAACGAAAACCTAAGCTAGCCTGGCTCGCTCTCGCGCATCTCTGTTCGCGCTCGTGCATGATTGCGCGTCCAGGTACTTGGAATGGGTGGAGTCAGAGTCAGCGTTGAAGGAGAGGGGGTAGGACCATTTGAGTTGTGTATTTTCAAAATCTGCTGGCGTTTCGCAAATCACCTACCCAACCTTTGTATTCAAGGGGTGCATACGAGTAGGCCTATGTGTCAGTTATAATGGAGAAGTAATAAAGTAATGAAAGGAACCAGTGATCCTAGCCTGATAAACTATAAAAGCCTGCTGTACTTTGTTTAAGGAACCCCTAGTTTGCTACAATCCTGGTGGCTATTAATCAAAACGTATTCAAAACGTTTTATCCAGGTATAACTTGTCTACTGATTGATTATTTACTGACACACACACACACACACACACACACACACACACACACACACACACACACACACACACACACACACACACACACACACACACACACACACACACACACACACACACACGGACACACACACACACACACACTTGATTTCTTTATTTGTTTAATGTTATTTTAATGATTACGTTAATTATCGTCAATATGTCATGACAGGCAGAGGAAGGTTTGAATAAAATTTAAAATAACACCAGCCAACACTTGCAAACTAAATTGAACACGCACACAAACGCCCACGCTGGGCTGTGACGTAACTGGACTGGAATAGTTTCGCTTCTCATCATGTTGTGACATACGCGAATAAAAGTAGCTAACAGCAGATGAAGAATAATACAAATATAGTCATTATATAGAAAGGTTGTAAACCAAGGAAGGTAGGCCACAGCTCTCCAAGTTCACTGTCCAAGATATTGCAATGAAATGACAACTAGAGAATATGTCGCTTTACCATTTTTGTTACTTTTAAAGTCCATTTATTGAGCCAATTAGTCTTCTTACCTTTTCGTAGATATTTATGTTGTGTGCCGTCTCAAGTCTAGGAACCATAGATAGTATATAAAAGCTAGGAACGCACTGGGTCCTTCTTCCTGCTTGCGCAGTGCTAATACCAGGGCACGCCCAATGAGTTTGTAGTTGGGAGGTTTTACCTCCCAGGGGGTGGTAAACCGCTGGTTCTGGTCCAGACCAGGCCGGAGCCTTTAACTAATAATCCCAATAGTCTGAACAGAACTATTTAGAGAGAGAGGTTGACGACAACGGAAGTTCAAAATAATCGGTCGTCACGTGGTTATTCATTGAGACAGATAGTTCTCAGAAGTGCTTGGCGGGCCACTGGATCTAATTAATCTGCTTCTAATCAGATCCAATAGCCCGCCAAGCACTTCCGAGAACTACCTGAAGACTGAACCAACCTGTGACGATACATTATTTTGAACTTCCGTTGTCATTCAATAAATGCATTGTAAATAAATGCATTTATTGACTCTTTAGGCTACCAGAAACCCCAGGTCTGTCTCTATATTACTATTAAGAGACAGAACTGCGGTCAATAAATGTGTTGATTTACAATAGGCTATGTAGCCTATATATCATACCGAAATCGATCCAGTAACGTTAATGTTTTTTATATATTGCGTGTTGCTCTTGCTCAAAAACAGTTTGCAGACTGACAGCGTCATGATAGTGTTTACTTTGAGAGAGTTTTTGGAAATCAAATGCAAATAAATGAATGAAATTCGTATGTGGTTACAATTCTTCAGCGCCCTGTTTGACAAGTTGAAAGATGCACTAATAGTATTTCAAAAGTATAGGTAACTCCTGATTAGTTATCATTTCATAATGCGAAGGCAAGACAAGGCAACTTTATTTATATGGCACTTTTCATACACAAGGCAGATTCAGTGTCTGCATACGAAGCAAATTTAGGCTATATCGTAAAAAGTAATACTACATGGAATAATTTCATGGTCTGCGTCGAGAATGTTAAAAAAGATTGAGTCATCATTCATAGTGATTGAATAAAAAACAATTCTGTAAAATAGTAATAATCGATCAAATGTCTAAAAATGTTTACAATTTTAAAAGTGGATTATATTAGCCCATATTGTTTAGCTTATTAATGTAATATTGCTAATATGTGATCGGCTGATGGATTAGAATTGATCTGAGATCGATCGCTTTTGTCTCTGCCCAGGTACCTGCTCCTCGGTAAATGGCGGTGTCTTCCTCATAAATTGAGGAAACACAGTATCATTCACGTGATCATCACTCCCCCTTTTCAGGTATGTTAACGATCTAGTCAGGAATGTCGATACTTGTTTGCATTTGTTTGTGAACTGGACTGTATTTATATGTGGATTTCTGAGACTCTCCTGACGTCGCTAGATTCACAAATGCATTTTTTTCAACAAGGAACTCTCTGTAGCCAATCAGATGCCTCCCTCGTTTTCAGCAGTCATGTGATTGGGTGCTATATCTAAATAATATAGATATCTATATCATATAATACATATTATCACGGCCAAACGCTGTGTGCGCTTTCAGACGATATTATGAATCACAAACGACTTTGTTCTGCGACCTCTCTGGCTGCCGGGCGATGGAGCCTCGCGGCAACCGGCCGCATGTCGCAGTTCATGTACTTCAGCGAGTCAAAGCCAAAGTTCCTTTCCCCCAATTCCTTCTCAACCATGTCTCAGATAACCCCCATTACAGTCTCGTTGGATAAATACAAGAGACGTCGAGGAACCGACAAGAAACACTTGCGTTACAGTGTGTGTATTCACACATACACGTGGCGCTCGCACGGTCGTGTCTCATTGGCGGGCCAACGTCTCTGGGCGGGCCAGGCAGAGTAAGGGGAGGAGCTTTTATGCGTTGTGACGACATACCTAAAGACATTCCAAATCAGCGCGCTTGAGCCTCCGTTTTTTTAAAGGCGAGCAGAACAGCTAGTGCTCGTTTTACACCAAACACAAGTTTTAGTCACTGGGGGACCATAAGCAGGCTAGGGGGACTCATATTTATGTTAGAAAACCTCATAAAGTGAGATTTTCATGTCATGGGACCCTTAAACTTTATTATCTCTGAATGGGAAATGCAATATTTTAGGACCGATTCACCATTAAACGTTTTTCTAATGACATTTCTGTAAAGTTATGTAATTATAAATAAACCACTTTGGATATTTCTAAGTAGGTGTCTTTATTTTACCAGCCTTCATGGTTCTCCGTTACACTTGTTCTGTCGTTCTCAAGTCTAGCTCCATCTGATCTAGTAATCAACACTGCCACCTAGTGGTCATAACATATAACATATATACAGAACATGCATATCATTACATCCTCCTTTCTCTGAGGTTAAAAGTCAAATAATAGTAGGCCCAAGGCTATATCAAGACTAGACCTGGAAGTTACACCTAAACCCATTAAACACAGTAAGGGCTACCACACCTAAAGCTTTTCTTACAGGTAAACAAGGTAAACAATTAATCCCTTCTTTCAGATAACAGGTTTTAGAAAGTAACCTTAATTGACTGTACTGTGTAAATTAATTGTACTATTTCTCTTTCAGGTAACAGTGGTAATGAACAGTAAAACCTCTTCTTTCAGGTAACACCAGTAAGTAACGGTAGGTAATAAAGTAAGTAACAGATATGCAACAGTAGCAATAAACAGGATATCCTCTTATTTCAGGAAACCAAGGTAATAAACAGTATATATATTTTTTTAATGCTACCATAACCTTTACTTTAAGACTATTCTCAGGTTAAGCAGCACTAACATATGTAAACCACAAATACTCTCACAAGTCCATCATCACTCTTGATCTTCTAGCTCTGCTAGACTTATGGCAGACAGGTGCCCCTGTCTCTGATGTTGGTGTCTGATGCTACGTGGGCTGCACATCCTGGTGTGCGTCAGGAGGGTTTGTCACTTCTGCGTGTGACTGCTTTCTAAATGTCTCTTGAGTCCTGAGCAGGCATCTGCGGTTCCTCCGGAATACATGTCCACTGCATTGACTGGCCGCACAGTCTCATCTGCATTGACTGGCTGTCCAGTCTCCTCTATTTCACTGCCCCCCTCAGTAACCATGTACACAAATTCTGGATCATTCTGCGAATCACCGTCATCTGTTTCATTCACTACATGGACTTTTCGTTCCTTCTCCCTTGAAAGACACATTCTAGCATAGTGATTTTGTCCATGACACCTGGAGCAGGTTTTTCCGAAATCCTGGGCACTGTCTGGCCTTGTGCTGCCTCCACATCGTTTGCAGGTAAATTCCATGTCTCTGAATTCTTTGTCACTGCTCCTCTCTGTTCCTTCTTTGCACCTAGTGTCTCCATCTCGGTCCTTCCCGCGCCACTTTCCTTTGAAAGAAATTGTGTCTACGTCACCATGCACAGAACGACGTAGCGCAGCTCAATAAATAGCAATAATAAAAAATAAAAAAATATTTAAAAATTGAGATAAGGACAAATTGCATGTTGTGCATTGCATTTCAGAGAGCACCACAGTAGATAGTGATTTAAAATTAAAAATTAAAAATTACAAAATATATATACATATTGAATTAAATTTAATTCAGCAGTGCAACCATACTGTATAACCACATGTAGCAGCGTTATTGCACGTAGGAAGTGGGGGTAGGGTGGTGAGTATATATTTAAATAAATAAATAAAATAAATAAATAAAATACAATATTGCATATTGTATTTTTTCAGATGTTCTCTGTTAATGCCATCAGTCGCACTGTTGCAGGGAAGAAGCTATTTAAGAATCTTGTTGTGTGTGTGATGACACTGTCCGCTCTACTGTGTCTGAGTCTGTATTTGCAATGTTTGTTATTGAGTAGAGGGTGAGCTGGGTGGACCCAGCTCACCCTCTACTCAATAACAAACATTGCAAATACAGACTCAGACACAGTAGAGCGGACAGTGTCATCACACAGGAGTCTCTAATGATTCTCACTGCCCTTTTCCGACAGCGCTGACTGTAAATAAAGTCCATGGAGGGAAGTGTGGTCCCAGTAATCCTTTCAGCAGTCTTTATGACCCTTTGGAGTGCCCTCCTCTCTGCCTGTGTGGTATTCCCGTACCAGACAGTGATACCTGAAGTGAGAATGCTCTCTACTAGTCCACTGTAGGCCAGGGTGAGAGGATGCTGGTTTAGTCCCGATTTCCTGAGCAGTCTGATGAAATACAGCCGCTGCTGGGCTTTTTTCACTGTGGCAGCAGTGTTTAGAGACCAGCTCAGGTCGGACATCACCTGCAGTCCCAGGAATCGGTGGTTGTCCGCCCTCTCCACCTCAGTCCCTTGGGCAATACGTAACTATCGTTTCAGCCATTTACTGTACAATTCAGAATTGAATGAGAGGAGGGCTGAGGAGGGCTGTCAATCAAATATCGCGCTTCAGAAACGGCCAATCATAGGAAAGCCCGCCCTGCCTTGGTTCCCTCCCCCATAGTGCCAGAGGTAATTTGCGCGCGCGAGAGGCTGTTTTGCGCGCGCGAGAGGCTGTTTTGCGCGTGCAGAGATCATTTGCGCGCTCGCAGTTAATATCTACGCGTGGGGAATAATATAATACGCCCGAATGCATCTTTTATCACATTAGTGAATTATGGCACTAATGTGTCGCCATAGTCTACCACCAACAGAAGTAAACAAACTAAATTCAACAGTGATAATTGCGTAACCCTAACCCTAACCACCAGGGGCGTTGCTAGACCTAGAGTTTTACTGGGGCACAGGCCCCCAACTGCCAACATTTTTTTTTTTACGTGTGCACAATATGAAATAGATGGATACAGAAGGTTATGTACGAGCTTCAAAATCATTGTCACTGTCATACTGTAGGCTATATTAAAGGCCCACTATGCAACTTCGGGCATTCCTTGGCTGTTTTCTTGATTTTGGCACGCACATTTCTCTACACAGCGCCCCCTACAGCTTCGTAGTAGATATTTCACAACACTGTCGTAACAACTCGTTGACGACCCTTCCCCATGCACTTCTACGCGAGCCATGTGCATTTGTTTTCAAAGAAGCCGGCGAATGCGTGGAGCCATGTCCGAAGTAGATGTTCATAAAGTGTAGGCAAGGTTATACATTTTTAAAATGGTGTATTTGTATTGCAATAAACATAAATCCATCCTTTTTTATAGTTGACGGGGAGAATTTATATCCTAGATTATAATTGTTATATCTTAGGTTGAACAGAACAATCAGTGTAAGAGGTTTGGCCAACATAATCTAAATAAACAAGAACCTGGATTCGGGGATTCAGTCTGTATCTGGGGGACGAGACGGACGAACAGCAAAACACCCATGGAAACAAAGGTGTTTATATGGTTGCAACCAAGCAAGCTAGAAACATACAGGGCTCACAACAAAACGGTCGAGAAAACAATTTTTACAGGGCTCACAACAAAATGGTTGAGCAAACACATTTGTACAGAGACTATCAACATCAAGAATACCACGAAGACAAAGTTCACCCAAGGGTACTTTCAATTTCAAAAGCAACACGGCCGAGTCGGCGTCTGATTTGCAGTCTTCTTTTTCTTTCAGTTCACGCTATTCCTGAAAAGCTTGCCCAAGTTTACTCGTGTCTGGCCTCTCTGTCGGTCAGTCTCCCTTTTCTCTTCTTCTGTTCCTCCGACATTGGGTTTCTCTGTCTCTTTTTAGTCGGCTGATCTATGATGAATATAACAATCCCTTAGTTGTTTGTGTTTATATCGAGCCGGTTCCGTGTTTCGGGGTCTGTGCCGTAAAGCACCAACGCCCGGAGTTCAGAACTTTCAACGCGTGACGCTTAGCGACGATAGCCAATCAGCGTGGAGCTTGACCCGACGTCACTGACAGAGTAGCGACCCTTGCACAGAAGGATACGGCCGACATCTTTCTTTATTCTGGGTGGAAATAGTAACATAGTTACGCCATTAAATGCGTTTATGGAAACATTTTTAGCGAGAAATGTGCATTTTACTTTCATAATGTTCGCTCGGTAAATGTGAAGGATGTTTGGTTCGATAGTTATGACGAAGAGTGAACGCTCCGTTCACTTGCATGGACAGCGTCTCTGGTTGATAAGCAACCTCAACGTCTTGGCGGACTATTTCTCTGCTGATCAACACTACGAATGCTGGAAACACACCAGACACACCATGTGAAGTTATTTAACCCGATTATCGTTATTTATGAGTCTTTAGCCCAAGTGCAGGAGTTCAAGTACCTCGGGGTCTTGTTCGCGAGTGAGGGTACTATGGAGCGTGTGATTGGCCGGAGAATCGGAGCAGCGGGGGCGGTATTGCGTTCGCTTTACCGCACCGTTGTTACGAGACTCTGTCCATGCAAGTGAACGGAGCGTTCACTCTTCCTCCATTGGGAGGTGTTTCAGGCACGTCCAGTGGGGAGGAGACCTCGGGGAAGACCCTGGACTAGGTGGAGACCTCGGGGAAGACCCTGGACTAGGTGGATAGATTATATCTCAACACTGGCCTAGGAATGCCTCGGGATCCCCCCGTCAGAGCTGGTCAATGTGGCCCGGGAAAGGGAAGTCTGGAGCCCCCTGCTTGAGCTGCTCCCCCCGCGACCCGACCCCGGATAAACAGATGACGATGAGATGAGATCGTTATTTATATCCGAGATTATTTAATCTAACCCGATCTAAACTCTATCATGCACCCAAACACGGCGGCGTTTGGGTTTCCTACCTCGGACTCTAGCGCAGCCACATGCGCGTTGGGCGCGTTGAACCATTTTTGTGACACACAATGATCAAGCGTCAGGTTAGGCGCGTTAGCGTTATCCAACGCGAGTAACGCGGTTGGTGTGGCCGTACCATTAGTCGATTGATCCATGATGAATGCAACAATTGCCTCGCAACTGGCTGTTTATATCTAGCCGGTGCCATGTTTGGGTGTGTCTGTGCCGTAAAGCATTTTCGAAACTACAATCTGACTACATTTTCGAGGATACTTCCGTTGCGTCACATCCGGATTGTGTCGGTCCGAACAGAGCAAGTTGCATATGCGCTTTTTCACTGGAGAGGCGACATGGGTAAATGACACACCCACCAATCGACCCAGAAATGGATGCAGAACCATCAGCATAACTCTCAACCTGCATACTTAATGTAATTTTGGCTAAAAAAGTTGCATAGTGGGCCTTTAAAGCACTGGTAAAGGTAAAGACGCAAAGATGGATTCATGAGTACCGTACAATTATATTTATTTAAACACATACACATCTCAAAGATTTACAAATAAGGTAACTGACAAATAAACAAAAAGTCTCTTTATGACCTTCACCTCTTTATCAGGAGAAGTCTACACATCTATATTTATTTAGAAGCTGTGTGGAAACAGCATAATTTTGCCAGAACGACATGTACTAAAAAGGCAAGAAACAAGGTTTAAAACTAATAGAATTTCTGACTTAAGGTGAGGTGGCTCATTGCCACCAATCAACCTGGAAAATGTTATAGAACCATCAAAGCTCTTAAATTAAACTAAATAAGGCCATACACTACTGCATAGAGCCTTTTTAAATGATAATTTTTTCACTATTAAGCTGTATCGCCGCGCCTTCATGGTGGCAAAGCGGTCAATAACGTGGCTTTGACTCACTTTGCATAGTTGCTCCTTTTCAATTGACAAAAGAGAAAGTTGGTGAAGCCTTCCTTGCCCCATGGTTGACCTAAGCCAGGTGTGGACACACTCGACACACTGAAAGATCGCTCACAACTACAACTGTTTACAGGAATTGTGAGTGCAATGATCTGAATTATCTGTGTCAGTGTTGGGAACATTGTTGGATCCAGTATGTTAAAAACACCCTGTATATCCATAATTTCCTTTTTTGTGTTAAGGAAGTTTTTGTTCACTAAAACTTCAAGTTTTGAATACCGACAATTTTTCATTCATTATTCATTTTCCGCGTGTGTGCGTGCACGCATGGTGTGTGTGTGTGTGTGTGTGTGTGTGTGTGTGTGTGTGTGTGTGTGTGTGTGTGTGTGTGTGTGTGTGTGTGTGTGTGTGTGTGTGTGTGTGTGTGTGTGTGCTATAAAACTACAGGCTACAGACGCTCAGTATTGAAAAACTGGTGCTAATTATATGGGCAACATTCTTTAGCAGCAATCAAGTTGTCATTGTTTGTGTCAAACAAGTTGTGAATTTGTTGTAACGTTAAAAAAGGAGATGACTTACTCTGGGCTGTTTCCAGCTCCCGTGGTTTCCAACGAAACATGATCAACAAAAAAACAAGGAATTGAAAGCTACTTACAATATGCCTAGGTTACATTAATTTCCCCTGATGGCAGCAATGTTCCACTTTCAGCTGGAATTCACAGTACATCAAAACCACACGTCTTCTTTAGATTTCAGTTCCCTTTATTTATTCACACAGTTCAGCAGCGGCATTTATTCAGAATCAGAGCCCAAATTAAAGCTGCATTTAGGGCGACTATCACTACCCAGCAGAAAAATAGATGCACTATAAATGGTTTTGTATAGCAGTCACGAACATGAGCATAGTTGTGGAAATGCTGGTGTTAGAAAACAAAGTTGACGGGAATTAAAGTGCTGCACATCGACTGTACAAATGTAGATTATTCATCACAAGAATTTTAATTCAAAAATCGAATAGGCTAATTAACTCTGAATTGTGAGATAAAATTCAGCATTCTGATAATAAAGTCAGAATACTTGGATAAAATCCGAATTCTGATAATTAAATCCAGCATTAAAAGTTCATTTAAGAAGGTTCTCCCCAGTCATTTGTCGCCTGGTCGCAGTGTCAAGTTTTTGTTTTTTAAGTAGTTCACTAGTCGTAGC
Organism: Gadus morhua; assembly: GCF_902167405.1. Taxonomy (NCBI): domain Eukaryota; kingdom Metazoa; phylum Chordata; class Actinopteri; order Gadiformes; family Gadidae; genus Gadus; species Gadus morhua. The sequence goes on from NC_044063.1 coordinate 20,816,568, forward strand.
GTGCAAATAAATTGCAGTGTCAGAATTCTGAGAATTTTGTCAGCATTCAGATTTCTCAGAATTCTCTTACGCTGCAAATTAAAGCGCTACTACTAGCAAACTAGTTTCAGCGTGACTGGAGAGAACTTCCTTAAATTAACCTTTAATGCTAGATTTGCATCAACGCTATTGTGTGAATTAGTATGGTTCTCTTTCATGGAAGCCGGAAGTGGGAGATTCCTTATTTTTTTTACCATTATTGTTTTATTAACAAATTTCTCCTACAGGGGATTGATAAAGTTCTATCTAGACTATTGAACAGAAAGAAACACTTGGTCATACTTTACACACTTTACCACTGAAACATTCAGAAGAGTCACGTGGACGAATCCGTAAATAACTGATTTTTTTCATTGGTTGTTGCGTTAAATCTTACCCAGATACAGTAGGGGTATTTTCTGATTGGCTTTTATGTAGCCCCTTTCGTTTTTTGATTGGCTGGTAAGAGGCAGGCTCGACTGAAGACTCCAGAGGCAGCAGGAGATGCACTTGATGAATCCTGCCGATTCCATAGCGAGAGCGGCGCTTCTGCAGATGAATTTAATAATGATCCATGGAATTTTACTGGGGCACTGGAGACTTTTACTGGGGCACGTGCCCCAGTAAAAAGGGGCTGACGACGCCTCTGCTAACCACTACTACCCTAACCCTAACCACTACTACCCTAACCCCAACCCGTATCACAGCAAAATGAAATACCCAATCAGAGGAGAGCCCTTCTAACCAATCAGAGGTGAAAAAGGCGGTGCTTTCCCCTACCATCCTGAAAAAGAAAATAAGGCCCGCCAAGCACTTCGAAGAACTATCTGAAGACTCCATGAACCACCACGTGATGATCTATTATTTAGAACTACCGTTGTCGTTCCATAAATGCCTTGTTAATCAATTCATTTATTGACACGTAGTTACAAGAAACCGCAGTTCTGTCTCTATGTTATAAAGAGACAGAACTGCGGTTGAGTCAATAAATGCATGATTTTGGTGGACTATCACTGTTTGGCACTACACCTGCAAGTAAGAGGGATTTACAGACGCAAGGACTATGGGCTTAACTGAGATAACTTGATTGATTTTGTGTCATCTGCGATGGAGTTGGGATGGAGGAGTACTTACCACCTGAACTGGAGTGTGTAGGCTGTCTGTTCAGAATTTCTGTGTGGTTGAATGTTTGTCTATCTCTCCGTCTGACTTTTTCCAAAGTAACGCAGGAATTAGAGGATTACGACATTCAACGAAATAAGAAAACAACCATGCAGAAGTCGATCCACAACATTTTATGGCAGCTGAAAATGTCAGGTTCCTATAAACTCAAAGTTCTGGGCCCCTTCCATCTCCAGGCACAATGCATACAAAAAGTGCAACGCCAACCTTAGCGTTGGTTAGCAACTTATGCCCCTCCTGCAATGTTGTCTGACGGAAGGTTAATAGGGGAAGGGTGTGTGTCTTTGTGTGTGTGTGTCTGTGTGTGTGTGTGTGTGTGTGTGTGTGTGTGTGTGTGTGTGTGTGTGTGTGTGTGTGTGTGTGTGTGTGTGTGTAGGTTTGAGTGTGGTGGTGGGGGGGGGGGGGGGGGGGGGGGCCTTCAAGTTTCTTTTTTTTGTTTGGTGAGAAAAGAGGGGAGAATGGAGGGCAGAGGGCTGGGGGTTGGGGGACCGAACACCAGGGCTAGTAATGTATGCAGGCCTATTGTGATGGCTCATTGCAGCGTGTGATAATCGGGGAGAGGAGAGGCACAGGCTTGGGGGAGAGGACTTGGGCCTGGGGTGGGATGTCTTTAGCCCAACGTTTGTCCTTTTCCACACACAAACGCACACGCACGCACAAACACGCAGGACTACGCCGCGTCTGTCTGTCCACCATGAAATGGTTGTTTCTTACTTTAATTTATAACTTTTGATCGTCAGAGATCTTCAGACTCAGCCATCATAACTAATGATTGCATCACTGCTACTATAAATACGACTTCTAAGAATACGGAGTGGAATGTTTCCGGCATGCATCTCTATGGACATTAGAATTGCATAAATTCCCTATGCAGACACCTTTCTGTAACATGTCTGGTTTTGGAGGAGAGGTCTGATGAGCTCTTAAGAAGAACGAGAGCATCGAACAGCCAAGGGAACTGAGGTGAGGAAGCATTTTGTAGTACCAAAGTATTGAAACACAACTTGTACTTTCTGTGTGAGTATTTCCACTGGGCAGAATACATGCTTCACATTGGGCAGTTACTTTTTGTTATACTGTACATTAAGAATGTCATGTACACTAGCCTTTGGGCGTGGCACAGCCTTAATGATGCTTACGCAAAAGCGATAATAATGTTAAAAGTTAAAAACAGCAAATAATAATGCCAAAAAATTACTCCTGTTTCACCGTTAAATGTTGTATGGACTATGATGGATTGCCTGGGAACTGAATGAAGAAGAGCGAGTCGATCAAGTGAAGGAGGTTTGCTCAATGCAGGATGACATAATAGAAGAAAATACATCATGGATGTTTTTTGTTAAAGACCTCATGCAGTCTTTGTTTCTTGTCAATGTCTTAATTTGGCGGAGGCCATGGGAACAGAAGCAGTGTATTGTCTGTGCATCTAGCTGTCTCAAAACAATAGGAGGTGCTGGACAGACAAGGCTGCACTGACATAGAAGTGAAGGAGAGTGTGTTCGTGTGTGTGGGAGGATAAACCTGTCAATTTCAATGTGTTTAGGGAGTGACTTTACTCTTAAACATTTATATCTCTGCCTCGCTCTTTTTACAGTTTTCCTCTTTCAATTTTTTGACCGTGACAATCTTTGGTAAGTGGCTCGTCTTTATCTGTCGTTTTATTCAACTCTACTCCGCTGTGATGCCAACCGTCCCCTTGTTAGGAGGTGATGGGCCGCCCGGTGGGGCTGGGATGGCACAGGAGGAGGTTACACTGGTTGGCTGCTGCTTACCTGCTCATCGCCTGGCCCTGCGCCGGCTTCCTCCCAGACTTCTGGTCCCGCGCCTTGACGCTGGCCTGGGACTCGCACACCCACCAGTACATCACGGAGAGGGCCATCCTCAACGTCACCATGGAGACGCTCGCAGGGATCAGCAGACACCAGCGCGGTCATGACACGCAGGAACAGGTAAAAGTCAGTATTTTTCATATGTATATATATAATATGTAGCTAGGTAGAAAGATAGATACAGGCGGAATTGTAATACGCAGAATAAAATACTGATATCTAGATAAATAATATAGCAATACAATATGAAAATAAAAATAAATATAAAGAAAGTTATAATCTAATATACTATTACATCAGTATGATCAATTGCTAATGGTCATGGCCTTTGTGATGACATTGTGATGACCTGTCATTGGGACTTCTTCCAGACCGGACTGGGCCGTGCGTTCTGGAGCGCGGTCGGGGAGGTGGTCAAGTCCAACGCGGCCATGGACTTCCTGAGCACCACCCGCTCCGACCCGGTGTTCCACTTTGACTCGGAGCGCGTGGACGGGGCCACGGCCGTGCTCCGCCAGGCCTGGTCCCAGACCCTGCTCTCGGTCCGGGCCACGCAGCACCAGAGCGCCCGGCGGAGCCTGGGACAGCTCTTCCACTCCCTGCAGGTATACCAGAGACCCAGGAGACCCTGGAGGAGACCCAGGAGAACCAGCCGGTTCTTCTTTCTTTCAATTTGAAGACCCAAGTTTATGTTTTTCAGAATTTAGGAAAAGGTTTATTAATGAACCATTAATTAACCTTAGCTAATGAAGTAATAAGCTTTAACTAAAAGTTCATGAACTGTTAACTTATGGTTTACCAATTTACTCATGATGTTCAATTGTTAACTAAGGTATTCATTCAACAGGGCTAGGCCGGGTGAGGTCTCAGTTCTTGTTAGACACATTTACTCTGGTTGGATTGGCACACCATCTCCAATTCTTTAATAAATGAACACACACATTTTTCTGTTCCCTTACCCCTACGCTGATGGTTCACGATTATGCCTATTACTGCATAAACAAATGTAAATGAATGGTTAATAAATATATAATTATGTAAAGTGTTAGCACTAGTATTAGTTAGAATAGTATTATTAATTTGCACTTAAATAAAAAAAGACCATGAAAACCTACAAAGCAGCATAACGCTGTTCTTCTTCTCTCTGGTCCTCTCTATCCATCCCGGCAGGACTTCTACAGTCATAGCAACTGGGTGGAGATGGGCCAACGCGACATTTACCATCACCTACTGCAGCCCGAGGAGACTGCGGTCCCGGTCGCTCAGGGTAACAGATGTGTCTGATGTCTAAACATGATCAAAACGTCAAAACCTTGATAACTTTTGTATTGGAAAACATTTTACACTACAACACTTATATTCATACTTTGTTCCCCACTGAGTGCGAGTTACCCAACCTGGTACCTGTCGATTGGTAGATCGGTACCTGTCGATTGGTAGTCATCCATGTCTTTGTGAACGCCAAAAACACATCCAGACTCACATGACTCTCCTATCAATATAATTACAAAGCTGCCCAGTATCTTCCTGATCCAGATGCCTATGAGCCAATGATTAACTTCAAAATCCATCTCTACCTAACAGAATGACCATTCTACTGAACAGGAGCTTTCATTGGCTGCATTACTTATAACCCTATCATTTCCTGTATGTGCTGCAGAGGCCACTTTGACCTGCATGGAATGTTTCAGTGCTACCTGCCGAGGTAACCTGATGCCCAGGCTCACTCAGAGACAGCCTCACCTGGGACTGCTCACCACCGGCTACTTCAGTGACAACCCTTCCAAACCAGAGGGTGGGTCACAGCTGATGCTCAAAACCACCTTATGTCTTATCTGTAGAAAGACCACAGCAGACACTGGGGGGGGGCCGATTTCAATGTCTTAAAATCAATATTCTGTATTTCAAAATTCACATTCAAACTTTGGTTAGCTTTTTATTTTGTAGCAATAGCATCCCATAATCACACAGGCCGTTTCTGCTGTACAGGGAAATGTAGTCACGGCGGGATCCTGGACAGCAGTCGTCGAATGGGCGCCAAGGGGGGCATCAATAAGGACAGCACCTCGCCCCTCTTCTCCCCCCACCATTACCTGCATCTGGAGGCTGCGCGGCTGGCCTCAGAGGCCACTATGGCCGTGCTGAAGGACCTGCGGGACACCGTGGGCCACGCCCCCTTCCTCAGGTGAGTCTGCTCACCCTCTCCTGGTCACAGAGTGACCAGAGCCTTCAAGTGGCCAAGTTAACAAAAGTAGCACAAAATCGAACGAAGAATAAGTGCGATGTTTCAAACAACGCACACAGTATATCATCAAGTCTCCTTTTAGGTCTTTCCCCCCTCCTCCCCCCACCGCAATGTACAATCCAAACTGTTCTCCTGCCAAGGAGTAGACCTGTAGGGTCCAAAGCATGATGCCTCTCTGTCCTGGGCCTGCTCTGGCCAGGCTGTTCAGCGTGCAGCAGCCCCCGGCGCTGGTGTTTGTCATCGACACCACCGGCAGCATGTTCGAGGAGATCAACGCGGCGCGACTGCGGGCCCTCGCCATCATCCAGGGACGCGCAGAGTCCAGCGCTGGGCAGCCCGGCACCTACCTGCTGGTTCCCTTCCACGACCCCGGTGAGGACTGCCTCTCCACCACAGCCATCCTACACCACTTTGAGGGTGCACTTCCTTAGAGGTTTTTTTGCAGAGCCCGTTGAACAGAGCTGTATGAAGGAATGAGTGGTTGGCGTTAGGGTGAGCATGCTTTATTCTGAGCCGTGTTGCAGAGGTGGGCCCGGTGTATGAGACAGATGATCCGGAGCAGTTCATGGGCTACCTGGAGGACCTGATGGCCCTGGGGGGAGGAGATGAGCCGGAGATGAGCCTCTCTGCCATTCAGGTTAGTGGGAAAAGAGCCCAACACTGTCGAAGAACACCGTCTCAGACATTAGTGTTTGGTGCCGGTGTGTATGTGTGTGTGTGTGCGCACCTACGTGTGTGCGTGTACGTGTTTGTGCATGTACCGTACGTCTGTGTGCACATGCAGAAGTGTCTATGTCGAACCTAACCGAGTGTGTGTTTGTGTATTTGTGTGTGTGTCCGCAGCTTGCTCTTACGCACAGTCCACCACTCTCTGAGATCTTTGTGTTCACCGATGCGTCGCCAAAAGACGCACACCTGTTCAGCTCAGTGAAGGCCCTGACGCTTGAGAAGCAATGCAAGGTAGACCGTCTAGGTCGTTTCGCTACTCAACTGAATTCCAGTATTTCCAGTAGTAAGCTATCAGTGATTTTGTGCCTTTCGCTGAGAAAAAAGTCAAAAATTACAGGACATAACACAAGATACACAAGAAGATTATTGTATGTTGTACGTCCTGGCACTTAAAAATAGTACTTAACATTGTGTAGCTTCTTATCCTAGCTATCTTTGTTGTATGCGGGGATCGGTTAACCTAGCAATTGTAAAAGCTTGGCACATCCTTACTGTACCGACAGCAATATATTGTTTTTCTCTTTCTGACAAATGTACTTATTGTAAGTCGCTTTGGATAAAAGCAATCTGCTAAATGCCCCAAATGTAAATGTAAAAGATATGTTGCATCATAGTTTCATTAGAGTGTAAGTAAGAGTAAGAGCTCCCCTCCCAGGTGACCTTCCTGCTGACGGAGGACCCCAGTCACAAGAGGGCGGCGGCCAGAAGGAGAAGGAGTAAGAGGAGCAGGGAGCACCTGTCCCCTGACCGCTTCTCCCTGTACTCCGCCCTGTCCGCTGCGTCCGGGGGACTGACTGTGTTCACAACCAACGCCCAGATCCACAAGGTCTCGGCCATAGTGGAAGACATCACGGTGGCCGACAAGGTACTTGACGTACACCATTTTCTGTTTCTAGATATGTCTTCGAGAGTCTGACACAAAGACTATATAGTAGCTCTGTAACGGGGGAGGTTAGGCAGAACCCAAGTGCACAGGCCGACAATGGTGACAGGGCAGCTCAAAGGTTTATTGATTGCACCGATGATCAGGATCGGGCAGGCAGAGTAAACGGGGACCGACAAGAGTTCGGGGACCGGCAGGCAATCAGGTAGACTGGGGGGTACCCTACCGTAAACGGTGGGTAGTCGGACAGGTGGGGACTCGACAACAGGCGGGTGGTCAGACAGGCGAGGGTTCGGTAACAGGCAGGATCAGCGTTGGAGAAACAGTTCTGGAGATGCGGGAAAGCTCTGTGAGTAACGAGAGACGATCTGGCAGAGACTGAGTAGAGAGAGAGGATTGATATAGAGGGAACACAGGTGAAGGTGGTTGAGCTAATGAGGAGAGATCAGCGTGGCAGGCAGGTGAACGGGAAAATCAGAAGCGGACCACGACAAGCTCCTTATAAGGAGAGGGCGACGCTCTTCACTATACTGCGTTCAGTTGTCAATGGGGTTTAAAATATCTGTGGGGAAGCAGCTGTGCAACAAGATGGCATACATTGTCTGACCGAATAATGGGGTCACACAGCAGGCCGAAACCACTGCTTAAACATGTTAACTTAACACTCCCCCCTAACAGGTGACACTACTCCATGTGGAGAGTGACAGTGGCGTGGACGTCCATCATCCCTTCAGAGTAGACAGGGCCATGAACAGAGTCATCCTGCACCTCACTGGCACCCTCAGAGACTGTAACCTCACAGATCCCTCGGGTGAGTCCCCACACAATCACCCACAGGGCCTGCACTCTACACACTATATTCCTGGTCGAAATACAGGCATTCAACTTCATCACCATTCTCCTCTTTGTTATGCTCGAAGCCATTAACTCTGGCTACTGAATAAACTGGTGACATTTAAAACTTTTTCCTCAAACTCAGGAACTTTATCGAGGAACTCAAACGAGAAGTTGTATTAGGAGGACGATGAAATAAATATACATGGCTACATGGATGCATGATAAAAGTGTCCACAACCGTTGTTGTTTACTTCTCTAATGGTTATGGTCTCTATTGAGGGATTCACCTCTGAGGTTTGTCTCTTCCTGACATAGGCGTTAGCCAGTCTCTGTTGGCAGAGGACGGGCCCCTGGCAGAGTGCCAGAGCTTTGAAGGCCTCGGCCGCGTGCGCCTGCTGCCTCCTGTGGAGCCAGGACAGTGGCACCTTCACGCCCGGACCTACGGACCCTTCACATTCAATATCATCGGTAAGAAGAGTGAGGGGTATAATCACACCAACAAAGACTCTTGCTATTGATACTGACACATAGAACCATCAGACTAGCAGCTGCATTTGAGGTGATGAAAAACAGGACCCAAAAACAAAAAATCCAGTACACACCTACAGCTCGTCAAGAATTGTCATTACATTAATTGACATCTCCAAGTCAGCTTATAAAATTAATGTACACAGTGATCATTTCTTTTTTTCCATCACTTTAAGTTCTGTCACACAGATTATTATTTCTGTGACGTAATGGAACAAAAAAAAATAATAATAATAATAAATTCCTCAAAGGTGACAGCAGTGTGGATTTCCTGTACTACTTTGCCACGGTGGCCAATGAGACTCACCCTGGGTTGTCAAGGGTGGAGGGCAGTCCAATAGCAGGTGAGTGGGGCTGTGGGACTCTATTGGTTCACTGTGTGTTGACTCTATTGGTTCACTGTACCTTACCTCTCTTAGCACATAGCGCCACACTCGGTTCTTTCGTAATTTCAATACTTGGAACAAGGTGAAATATTATACCACCAGGTGTGAGTGTGATTAGCCGTGACAAGCCTTTGTGGGAAATCTGACATCACAAGTGGGCATGTCCACCTAGATATATGCTGCCTAGATCAGTTTGCCAGCCTACCCATTGGACAGAAGCAAACGTTGCTCATCTATCCGTCATACATCTAGGTGGACATGCCCACTTGTGATGTCAGAAGAGGCTTAGTTTCAAAACGGCTTGCCACACCTGGTGGTATATTATGTCACCTTTAATAGCCATGTGTTATACTATGATTTTAGTCAGCATTCAATTTTACTTTTGATACATCTGAAACTGTTGTTTTGCAGGTGTCCCCACCTTTCTGGTGCTGACCGTGAAGGGACTCGCCTCCAATGCGGAGGCCTATTTCAGTCATGTGACGCTGTTGGCAGCCAATGGAGAAAGCTTACAGAAGGTGTGGCTCAACTCCTCGTCTTCCTCGTCCTCGTCCCTGTCCGTCCACTCCTATGTGGGGGAGGAGCTGGTTGGCGTGGTGGACTTGGTACCCAGAGTGCCCTTCTGTGTTCGCCTGTCCGGACGCGATGTGAGCGGCAACAAGCTGGAAAGGGTGTCCACGGAGATGATCGAACCCACCCATGTTCAGATACGGGTAGGTGGTGGTGGTGGTGGAGTGGGAAACTACAAATGCTAGCGCAGATAAATATAAATATATATAATGTAAAGAAAAGAACATGGTTGCACTGTAAAGCATCCAGCCCTGAAAAAGTGTATATGTTTTCACTTTCTCTTGAAAACCTTCTCTAGCTTGTGTCTGTGCCCCGCCTGGTGCCGGGTCACAGCACCACGGTCCACTTTGACGTCCTCAACCACGGCCCTGCACGCCTCTTCAACCTCACCGCCGCCGACGACCGCGGCTATATGCATCCGAGCGGCCCTCATAGGTACGACACCACAACACAACAGCACAACAACTCATCAACACAACAACACACCGCTGAGACCATGCACTCTATTCCCAACAGCTGTGACTATCAATGGCTCGGCACTGGTCTGGTGTTCACAAAATGGAATTCAACTACAATTATGACACAACTGAAGTATTTCATGTGGACTCGTCTTTTAAAGTACACAGCTGCCTTGTCCTCTTTTCAACTTCTGCTCCCGTCCCCCAATCCTCCTTCCTTAAACTTAAGGACCACATTGGCAATCAGTGTTCCACTTTTTGGCTTCATCCTTGAGGTTTCTGTATGGATGTGTTTGTTTGGCTGCCAATACAATACACGTTTAAAACGATGAAATAAAATCAATCCATCAATCAATGACTGAATGTTCCACATTATTCCGTCTTCTTAAACCTGCTCGTTAGCTTCCCCGTGGCTGAGAAGGGGTCTATCCGTGGTCAGGTGGACCTCCGCACCCCCCCTACGGCCGAGGCCGGCGCCCCCCTCACCCTGACTCTCAGCGTGTGCGCCCTGGACTCAATGGACTCAAACTACGCCGTGGCCTACCTCACAGTGGTTCCTCCCGTAGGTTCCTGGACCGTTGATGCACCAAGTCACAATGAATAGGGCGGATTGTTGTCCCAAACCCATCATTTAAAACATTGAAAAACACCTATAGAAGAAATCCCAAACCATGTGTTATGTTGGCCACTCATATTGTTAATATTCTAGGTATGTCTTCAAGGAAAGGAATCGTTTTTTAACACCATGAATCTCAAAAGAAACACATTTACATTTTCCTACCTTTCATTTGACTATACAATTCCGCCGAATTATCAAATTCAGATGATTATATATTGGCTTTGAGTGCACTTGTGTGCATTGGTTTGTGCCAAAATTATTACCGTGGAGCGAAAAGTGAACTAAACTAGAGCCGGTGTATTGAAGACTGTTTTTGAATTATCCTAATGGATAATTCACTGACGATTCACTGACCTCCCATCCTCTTCTTCCCTAAGGATCCCGATATGTCTCCTCCATCGTGTTCCACCCTACGCTTGGAGAGACCCTGCCCTTCTCTCTGCACAAACTCCAGCTGGACTGTCTCCCTGGCCGTATCGGACAGGGGCCGCTCTGGTTTGGCCTCCCTGCAACTGCTCCGGGGTGAGGGGTTCCTCACCCTCCTCCCCCATGCCCCCACACCTCCTGGGGAAGGCCAGGCTGGGACCCAACAACAGCCAGACCAGGAGAAGCTGATACTTAAAAAGGGAGAGCACCCTATGAACGTTTCCGAGTGGGTTGGGGACTCATCTCAGGCCCTGTGGGTGAGGTACAACGCTGGCTGCTGTGCCCCACATGCTGAGCTCCTGGTGTGGGACAGGGCTGGAAACTTAAGGCGCTGTCATCTGTCCTCCGGCCAGCAGGGGGGGCTAAGGGCCAAGGACTCTGAGACTAATGGAAGTGGGAAGACGACTATATTCAGCTGCTCCACAGGTGTGCTGCTGCTTTGGGCCTGTGGACTCATCTGGTTTTGTTCTTTGTAACTGAAAATAAATGTTACGGATTGTAAACTAGCTGCTTGTATTCTGAATCAAGCCACAACAGTCAAAGCATTCTAGCATCACATGACAAGGCAAAACCGGTATCCAATGTTGGTAATTCACAAACATGTGCAATGCCGTGTAGGAAAATGTAAGCAATCGATGAAAACTTTTTGTGTGACTTCAAACATTTCAAACTGAGAGGTGTACACGGAACATGAATTACAGTTTGTCCTATCAATTTCTATAGGTCTTCAATGGCCCCGAAAACAAAATAATGTCATTGTTTTTTTCTTTTATGGTTTTACAAAAGCTGTCTATACCAACAATTTAATGTTAACTTTCTTTGGACATCTATATTGAGAATTGCAAGGTCACCTTACAAACATCAGCTGTAAATTGATCAAAAGTATCCACAAACAATATGTCTTGATTGTAATTTCACCAAAAAAATTATAACCAAGTCCAGGAGCCATAATACAAACAAAAACACAATAAATACACATGCTAATTTCTGGTAGTTAGTGCCACAAACAATCATTTATCAATACGATCACAGCAAAATTGATAGAAAAATTGAGACTGAGGCCCCGTCCACACGAAGCCGGCGAATCCGCTGACCGAAACCGTAAACTTCTGAAACCACCCTCGGAGGTGGTTTCAAATCTACCCGGTTTCGTTTTGGATTCGTGTGGACCCCATAGCCACTCTGGTGTGGACGCCTGAAACCGACTGAAACCGTAAACCATGACGTCATCGCCCCACCCCTCGACCCTCTAGCCAATGACTGTTAAGCCCGCGGAGTCTCAGAACTCACAACAACAAAGAAGATGACTACAGCCTTGTAATCGTTCTGCAGCAAATCATGTCCCTTGTTGGGTTGCTAACCCATTATTTATTGAGACGGTGTTCGGGTGGTTCGCGGCATAGGTTCGCGGTGTTTTTTTTTTTTTGCGCATGCTCGCCTTTTCTTCTTATTTGTTGTTCTTCTGGATTTCTGTAGCAGAAGCAGCGCCCCTTATGGGCCTGGCATGTGTACTATAGCGTTTCTACAGATGTACCCGGTTTCGCTTGACTCCGTCTTTACGGAGATACTCCGAAACCGGATAGATCGAAACCGGAACGGTTTCGCCCGTGGGAGCTTCCGTTTCGGTGGACGGGGCCTGAGACAGACATGTGTCAGATGTAAAATAGATTTTCAGATTTAAAGGTGACATATTATACCACCAGATGTGATTAGCTGTTACAAGCTGTTTTGAAGGTGGACTTGTGATCAGTCAGAAGGGGCAGATTTTCAAAACGCCTTGTAACGGCTAATCACACTCACACCTGGTGGTATAATACGTCACCTTTAATAATCCCTGTTCAATAATGTACCACAATTGTCAGTCTAATCTTTAAAATTATATATAGCTTTAAGGTAATGGAAAAGGAAAAAAATCTAGCAAGGGCACATTTTCCAAGTGTAAATGTGGTGTTTATTAATAGTAAATGGGACAGTAAGGTGTTTCTAGATTAAGGAATATTTCAAAACTACCTGAGCTGCTATGGTTTTTTTCAAATGGCTTTAGAGATTCATCGCCTTCAGTCAATCAGTAGCATACAGCTTTAGTTCCCAATGAAGCCATACTGGGAAACAGATGACTAACTGGGTCTTCCAACCGCCAGAGCAGGTGAGAAGGGGAACACAAAGAAGATCTGTTCTGACAGCTTTGGCTGAAATCAGGACTAAACTCCAGGAGGAAAGAAGATCTGTTCTGACAGCTTTGGCTCAGGAATAAACTGCACGAGGTACAAGATGGGGGAAGTGAAGATTGAAGAGAGAGGACAATGGGCCAGTAAGACAGAGTTCCTCCTGGCGGTCGCAGGGAACGTGGTGGGCCTGGGAAACGTCTGGCGGTTTCCCTACCTCTGCTACAAAAATGGAGGGGGTATAATAATCATTCAAACATTTTTTAATCTCATCTTCGGATAAAGAGTTTTGCGTCTCAGTACTCCCCACCTTTGTTGAGCCGTGTCTGCCTGTGGTTCCAGGTGCGTTCTTGGTGCCGTACATGGTGTTTGTGGTGACGTGTGGGGTGCCCCTGTTCCTGTTGGAGACGTCGATGGGTCAGTACACCCAGGAAGGAGCAATCACTGTGTGGAGGAAGCTTTGCCCTCTGGCAGAAGGTAACGACTTGTGCTTTGGTGTGACCCGCTTAGAAATGGTGCAAAATGAAAATAAATACCCTTGAAGTAAATTAAAGCTTTGGCACAAAGCTCAGTTTCAGAATCAAAAATGTGTCCAAATTATTAATACATTTAGACTGAGACTGTGTCAATGAGGTAGATCCGGGAGACTAATAGAAGTAAGAGTGTTTGGGGTTTTCTCGTAAACTCATTTTATAATTTGTATTGATGTATTGATGATTTTAGCCAAATAGTCAGTGGGAACGAGATCGTTTATTGGCCTGTGGCATGTCATGTGCCACCGAGACCACTGACAAACCATGGCATATGCCGTTCTGAAACGGCACATGCCGTTCTGAAAGGGTAACTGCCGTTCTGAAACGGTAACTGCCATTCAGGTGGAACGGCATATGCCGTTCTGGAACGGTAAGTGCCGTTCCCAACAATGATATGTGACAGAAGCACGGCCCGCCTCCTCCGTCTAATTTCAAGATAAGCATTGCCTTAAATGTAAAGTTATATATATTTGGTATTTATTGACCCTATATCACAACATAACGCCGTAAATAAAGGGATTTATACGTTTCTCTCGTCCGATCTGTTGTTAGGATATTTGCGATCTGTTTGATGTTGCTTTTGAAATGACAGATGCTTTTGATAACATCCGGACTTGCTCCGGTGACGGTATTTAGCCTAGCTAGCCTATAGCTATAGACTATAGCTCTATAGCCACCTAAACAGACCTGTTTAGGTTGTTATAGAGCTATAGTCTATTGCTAGATGGTATACTGAAAACAGTCAAACCGCGGTGTGTGGATTGATGTACACTTTTCGTACTCTACGGCAGCCATCTTAGCTACGTAGCGGAAGAGCAGGAATTTCTCACGTGAAACCTCATTCACCGCTTAAAACATCAATGCATAACCAAGGACTGAGGTTTCACTTGGATTACATTAAATAACTTACTTTGACACAACAATGGCCATGTTGCATTAATAAATGAGTTACTTTCTTCTTGTCCCACTTTTGACACGTTACATTTAATTTACCTTTTTATATGTATATTATTTTTCCCCTTTGACATGAATATGAATATCGATTCTAACTCACTCAGAAAAAATATGTATGAACAAAAATAAATTCAAACACAATGAGGCTGTTGCGTGTAAGTGTGTTAACACAGTAAAACCGAATGGCTTTAGTGTCAACACAAGTGCCACGTGTCTTTAATGTTTGACAAGGCTCTGAAATGCTCCACTGCATAGTGCCTAGTGCCAGCTGGCTAGTAATGGCTTAGCTACCATTTCTAACACATTACCACAATGATATAATGTGCCAACATATTTAAATTAGAGCTGTCAAGCGATTCAAATATTTAATCGTGATTAATCGCATTAATGTCATAGTTAACTCACGATTAATCGCAATTAATCACAAATTATTTTTCTATGCTAAATATCCCTTGATGTTTTTGTCCCATAATTCTTCTCATTTGAATTCTCTTATCAACATGGTGAAGTGCATCGGCTTGCCTTGTGCAAATAATTTTTTATTGATAACAACATTGGCATATACTGATCAAAACAGGACGATACAAAAAAAGAGCCTATAGTGCAATTAAACGACTGCTTTGAACAAATGTCATTTGAACATAGCAGTCAGGCTACTGCTTCTTTGTTTTGAGCCAAAAAAAAAAAGTTTTTTTTTTTTTATATATATATAATAATTGCGTTAATCGCGCGATAAAAAATTAAACGCCGTTAAAAGTGGTTTGCGTTAACGCCGTTAATAACGCGTTTAACTGACAGCTCTAATTTAAATGAGTTAAAAAGGTCCTTGCCATTGGTTCACTTAAATGCTTTCGAATCATCTCTATGAGCATCAGCGCATATCATAACCCAATAGTATTTTCACTTGCTTACCTTTTAATAAACAGGACCTTATTGATTAAAGTGTTACACCTTTCCTGTTTCTTGGCTCTCAGACCGTAGTCCGGGAGCACAGGGGAGACGTTCCCTCCAGGGCCGATGTCCTTTCGGGGGTAACACCCTTCACTATAACCGGCAGTCAGGGCCGGATTAACAATTTTCTGTGCCCTGGGCAACAAGGCTCAAGGGCCCCCCCCCCCCCCCCCGCCGCCGCCAAACAATCGTAAAGTCGCTATCATCAGAACTTGGTGGCTTGATGAGTACTTAGTGAATGTTTCAATTGTCTTGACAGCAAACAGCTAGGTAGGCCTTAACTTAACTTAATAGGCCTCACCTCCATTACCACTGTTAATGGCTGTTAGGGCCGGCTGCCCGGGAGGGGGGGGTTCATCAGGGGGGATAAGGTGCTTCGGGTGTGACCTCTATCGCGTTGGGGGTCGGAGATGCCGGAGGAAAGCATCTGGCCACACACACACACACACACACACACACACACACACACACACACACACACACACACACACACACACACACACACACACACACACACACACACACACACACACACACACACACACACACACACACTCACTCTCTCCCTCTCACAAACACCTCCCCAAACCCTCTCGTAATCTGTCCTTGTCCCCGTATAATTCTTTATGTTTTGGTATATGTTACATGTCTGTCACACGTATCTGGGTTTTGTCGTGTTATGTGGTGTCTGTAGATGTATGTTTGCACTTTGGGAAAAAAAAAAAAAACGTTGTCAAGGGCCCCTTTGATGTCACGGGCCCTGGGCAAGTGCCCAGTTGCCCTAATGGTTAATCCGGCCTTGCCGGCAGTTGGTCTGTTTATAGGTCGGAAGACACGGGCACGGATTCTCTGCGTTTGGTACTTTATTCAACAGCACACGTAACTCGGAAACACAACCGGTCTTGTTTAATTCCTCCTAGACTGACGCTCGCTCAATCGCTCGTTCACTCATTCGTCGACTCATTCGCTGACGTCACTCACACACACACACACAGACATTCTCGCGCACACACATACGCCACTCTCGTAACAAAAGGGTATAATATGTAATATTTCCAAATTAAAATATCTAAAAATGACCTGTGTCATGTATTTTGATGAGTTGTTCATTATTTTGAGGGCTTCCCATTTACAGAAATTCCCCATGTTATCCTGCAGGTATAGGCTATGGGGGCCAGGTGGTTCTGCTGTACAGCTGCATAACCTACCCCGTCATATTGACCTGGGCCCTGTTCTACTTGATCTTTTCCTTCAGCTATGAGCTCCCTTGGGCCAGCTGCACCAACTACTGGAACACAGGTATTAGTAACACTCCTTATAATTCACCTTATGTACAAAGCTCCTTTCATTTAGGAGGAATGGGACAGGACACCGGACCCAATTTAGTGTTTGCATTGGGTGTTGTCTTTATGAAGCACCACGCCATTATTTGAATAAAGCAGTAAACCTTTGTTGAGATGGTTGAAAACCTTGTACGTTGTTAAACTGGGACATTTGGTGACTTGCAGACTTGCTTTCGTTTAATTGTGGGTTAAAAAAAAAAACGTTCAACCCTATCAGACAAATGCGTATCATTTTCCCTGGGAAACGGGGCCGTCGGATGGAACAACCAGACCAACTCTACCTCCGCATCCACAGAGTTTTGGGAGTAAGTATATGTCTGAGGTCTTTGAAAAATCTTTGAACACTATTAATTGGTTGTTGTTTTTGTTTTGAGCAGACAGCGAGCGTTGTCCATCTCAGGTGGGATTGAAGAAGTTGGCAGCATCCGATGGGAATTGGTGCTCTGTGCCCTTGTAGTGTGGGTCGCTTGTTACTTTTGCATCTGGAAAGGAGTCCGCTCAACAGGCAAGGTATTTGCCAACTATTCGAAGGCCCTGTTTGTCTTTTTTCATATTTTCTATTTAATTTGTTAAATATACATTTGTTAAACGTCCCATGGCATGCTACTTTATGGATGCTTTAATATATATATTAGTGGACCCCTAACACAGTATTTGAAGATGTTCCCGAAATTCAGCCGTGGTGCAGAATTACAGCCACTCGCACATTGAGCTTTCCCCAAACGCGCTTTAATGCAAATGAGGAGGAGAGAGGCAGGTGAAGGAGGAGGATGGGGGTGTGTGGCCATGGTACCATGCGCTCTGTTTACAGTGGATGTATCGCAATGGCGAGGCGCGCACAGCCTTTAGCCGTGTTCTGTAAATATTCTAGAACCCTACGGGTGCTCCGGCGGGATTCCCGGAGCTCTATATCTCAATATAATAAATATTATAATCTTTAATATTATAAATAGATACCTATATCATATAATATATATTATCACAGCAAAAAGCTGTGTGCGCCTCCAGACGATACTATGAATCTCAAACGTCTGCGTCGGGTTCTCCGACGTCTCTGGTTCTTCCACTTCCACATCAATCTGAAGTAGACTGGACCGCGACAGGGAAGAGAAAGAGATTGTTGCCCGCAATTGTCTCTCGCCGGAGCCCAGCTGTCGAGGGCCGAGGCATCATCGCCTCGGCGCTGCCCCCTGCCCGCTGCCCACCGCCTCGGCAGCGGGCAGCACCGAGGCGGGGGTGACTCACTGCGGTGGTGCCCCATGGCGGTGGTGCCTCGCGGCAGCGGGCGGCGGGCAGCGGGGCTCTTGCGGGAGACAATTGCGGGCAACAATCCCTTTCTCCTCCATATCACGGTTCATGTACTTCAGGGAGTCAAAGCCAAAGTTCCTTTCTCCTAATTCCTTCTCAACCATGGCTGAGGTAACCCCCACTACAGTCTCATTGTGGAAATACCAGAGACGTCAGAGAACCGACATGTTAAGCGCCATAAAACCAACAGCAGAATGGTTATCAAAATAACAAAGAAGTGTACAACACTTGCGTTACAGTGTGTGTAATCACACACACACACATGTGGCGCTCGCACTGTAGCTCATTGTCTCATGGGTGGGCCAAATTCTCTGGGCGGGCAAGGCAGAGAAAGGGGAGGTAGCTTGGCCCCTTCTGAAGACATATGGGGCCACATTCCATATCAGCGCACCTGAGCTTCCATTTTTTCCAAAGGCGAGGAGTATACCTAGCGCTCGTTTTACACCGAACTCATATCAATGTTAGAAAACCTCATAAAGTGAGATTTTCATGGCATGGGACCTTTAAAAGTACATAAAGGCAATGTTTTTTTCCAGGTGGTGTATGTCACTGCAACCTTTCCCTACTTAATGTTGCTCATTTTGCTGATCCGTGGACTCACTCTGCCGGGGGCTATGAACGGAGTGGTGTACTATCTTTACCCAGAGCCGTCACATCTATTGGACCCACAGGTAGTTAAGGCCTCACCCCCCTTCACACCCACACTTCAGGATGAATAGGGAAGACTGTCTGGGCTAGATGTTATTAAGTGTTCCTTTAAAATTTAGAGTTATAATATATTGTGTTATAAAAATAAAAAGGTGTTTGTGGATCCAGATTCTGACTCCATGCCGGTTGGTGTCCGTACTGCCCCATAACCTTGAGCATAAGGAACGGGGCGTGCGACTAGTCGTGTGACTATGTTTGCGATTTGAATAACGCATGCACGCTTTATTAAAGATTATACAAAAATACATCCATGACAACTTTACTATGTCGTAGAACTACATCTGTTTTTTTGATTGAATGACCCTTAGCGGCAGAATATACATATCATACCTTTAATTAACGTTGTTCGTTCCTCAGTGTGTAATCAGCCATGAGCCATGAGAATAGATACCCTTACCTTGTGTACAGGTATGGATGGAGGCTGGTGCACAGATCTTTTTCTCCTACAGCATAGGAGTGGGATCCTTGACCGTGCTAGGGAGCTATAACCCTTACTACAACAACTGCTACAGGTGACCCTGAAACAAATCACAGTTCCATGGTTAGGCCGCTCACCAAAGCCCTTGAGATTTGTGGAAGTCAATTGCTTTCAATGATGAAGCTGAGTAAAGTGTTTTCTTATGATATGTTACAGAGACTGTCTGTGGTTGTGCTTGCTGAACAGCTGCACCAGTGTGGTAGCAGGGTTCGCTGTGTTCTCAGTACTCGGATTCATGGCAGAGATGCAGAACACGCCCATTGATCAAGTGGCAGAGTCAGGTACTGCATGAAGCTGCATGCACAGAGAAAGAAATCCCTGATTGTTCATATACTTTTTTAAATTAGTAAAAATAAATGCAGAAAACGTGTTTTCAGTAAATAAGTAAAAGTCAAGAAAAATTCACACAAACAGATTGTGTATCTAATACAATGATCCTCAGGCCCAGGGCTGGCGTTCGTTGCATATCCTCAGGCGATAGCCATGATGCCGCTGCCTCAGCTGTGGGCCGTGTGTTTCTTCATTATGATCATTCTCTTGGGCCTGGACACTCAGGTAAGAATGGAGAAAAGTAAAACAAACACAACAACAACAATACAAATACAGATATAATAGTCTTCGCCGTACACATAACACACACGTGATCCATCTTCTGTTCCTGCTCTTATTTTCCCTTGAAGTTTGTTGCATTGGAGGTGGTGATGACATCGGTCATAGATCTGTTCCCCAAAGTGCTCCGCAAGGCCGGCCGCCGGGAACTCCTGCTCCTCCTGTTCTGCTTTGTCTGCTTCTGTTCGCAGCTCGTCATGGTCACGGAGGTCAGTGCAAATAAAGGTCAATAACAGTACAGTTAGGACTCTTTGTTTTGCTTAAAGAACCGATGGAAATGACAACAACAGGTATTAAGGATAACCATGAGACGTGATAGTAAGCTAATCAATGGTGTCATGGATGTCTGGATGGATGAGGTTTGGGCTGTTGTGTGTGCATAAAACCAGAACATACCAACAAAATACAGAAGGGGGATAACCGTGTTGTCAGAAAGAGGAAGCAGGCAGGCAGGCTGCTCTCTTACCGCTGGTCTGCATCAGGTGCGTGTGGTTCAACTAACGACCCACTGAACCAGCCCTGAGAAAGAAACCCCTCAGAAGCACATTGACCCTACAAGGCAGGACGGGGTTAGGTCACAGCTACTCCAGCACCAGTGGAACAACTCAGAGAGATGGTTACAGCTCTAATGCAGAGTTCTCTTTTTTACAAATGCTCCCAAATATTATATTACATTGTTACATTATCAAAATATTTTATTTGATCTGGTGGTCTCCTCTGGAGTTCCTTAGTATTTTTGTATCTTATTCTTGTGTATGACCATATTGTTATACATCCTTACAACTAGCAACTGTGTTCACCCGATAAACTATAAATTAAACTCATCAATAAACTCATCTCTCCTCCATCAGGGAGGAATGTTTGTGTTCCAGCTGTTTGATTACTATGCATGTAATGGAGCATGCATTCTCTGCCTTTGTGTGTTTGAAGCATTTGCACTTGGCTGGATATTTGGTAAGCAATCCTACTTTAATATCCCAAAAATGATTTGGGTAAACCACAGAGTTAAACAGAATTGTCTTTGAATAATGAAACATATCCTGTCATCCTCTCTCTCTCTTCTCTCCACCAGGGGCTGAGCGGATGTATGACATCATTGAGGATATGACAGGTGTGCGGCCCAACTGGTTCTTTAAGCAATGCTGGCGTTACCTCACACCCCTGGTCTCACTGGTAAGAGAGCAGAACAGCCTTTTGGTTTACCTCTTCAAATGTACATACAGTACCTTACCAGAGGACTGGGTTTCAACCCAAATTATATTCCCACCCTCACCCTTAAAACTTTCATCAAACTAAGAAAGTATTTATTTAAGCATTAAGGCAGCCTGGAATGCGGTGTCCACAATGTCCTCAACCTTCCTGGTTAATTAAATGTTTGACCCTTTTACAGGTCTCTTTTATATACTCTATGGTTGATTACCAGCCACTCACCTTCAACCGCTGGTACGTGTATCCGACCTGGGCATACACGTTGGGCTGGCTGATGGCCTTGTCCTCCATGATTCTGGTCCCAGGAGTGACGCTGATAAAACTGGCCACTGTGCCTGGAACTCTGCCTCAGGTAAAGGGGAGGTTCTGTCGTGTCTTTTATACCACATGTACTCAACACAAATCACAATCTAAACCAGTTTGTAACATGCCCTAACCCTAACCCTTGACAATGTATTTTCTTTCCCGCTGTTAGCGATTGCGTCGTCTGTGTCAACCTGCCGCCAAATACCCGCTGGCCCTGGACAAGGAGGGGGAGCCAATGGCCTGGGACAGGGGGGGGGAGCCACTCAGGGAGGTGGAGCCTCTCAGGGAGGTGGAGCCACTAAGGGAGGTGGAGCAAATCAGGGAGGTGGAGCCACTGGCCCTGGACAGGGAGGTGGAGCCACTGCCTGAGGACAGGAAGGTGGAGCCGCTGCCCAAGGACAGGGAGGTGGAGCCACTGGCCCATGTCAGGGAGGTGGAGCCGCTCAGGGAGGTGTAGCCGTGGTCTATATATTACCTCAATAGACCACATGATATTAACGCTGACATTAGTACATCATTGGACCACACCTTGGTATTGTCAACACCAATTCTCACTAGTTTGTTCCTCTATACATTGGGGCCAAAACAACACCATATAAAGACAATATGCAGAATCTTAACACTCATACGAATTTACACCATCGGCTCTTTTTTGCCAGCATGCCTCCCTAGCCTAATTATGTGCAACTGTTTTGCCCCTAGTTGTTACCTAATTTTTGAACGCCTCATAGGAGTTCATTATGACTATCTGAACCTCTTGAGTGAAATAGACTGCTCTTGATCTATCATACTTACCTATGAAAAGGTGAGTAAAATGACGCAATGCACTATTTAACTCTGATCGCGAGTTTCCAAAGAAAGCCTGGGTATGTTCAGCGAGGTTCATAGCATACCCCACAAGGCTTATATAAAAAAGATGGCCTTGCTTTTTCAATGGAATAATCAATGGATGTGAACTGTAATAACAAATTTGAGGTATATTAAATTTCCTTTGTGTAAGTTTCACTCAAAAATGACCATGTTTCCCCCTCCTTTTTTTATTTACACAGATACTGAAACAAATTGGTACAAAATGTACTAGATTAATAATATGAGGGACATACCACTATTTCGGGAGCAACTACGTTGTCTCACTTTCAGGGACACATACATTTTTATAAAAATTCTGATGCAAAAAAATCTTTTTCTGCTCCTTGCACCTTATCATGCTTATCATGCGAGGAGGCAGAGATAGAATCGCCTTGTGGTGAACTTTCATTTAATAGTCATCTGACAGATTATGTCAAGGTTTTAAAATTATTATTATTATTAGCTGGTCAGTTCAGTTCAGTTTAACTTTATTGTCCCATAAAGGGAAACTTGTCTTGCAGTCAGGTACACATGAAAACATAAAAACACAATATACACAAGGACACACAACAAGGAGATAGACACGGGCTTATAATTTAAAAAACTGTCATACTTATCTAGTCATCTGATTCAAATACATTTACAGGTATGTGCAAAGAATTGTGCAAATTTAGCAAACGAATTGCGCTAGGAATAAAATAGTTCTTTGACCTATTGGACACAATATACACCAAGTCCCTCTGTCATGACTTTGTACGATCCAAATTCTTGTAAAACTTCTGACCCTTGGTATTATGTTTATTTAAAATAAAATAAGTAACTTATAAAAATAAATAAATAAGACATGAAGTCCCGTCTGCCGGTCATGTTATAACACAGCTGGAAATCGTGGATTTTCTGATAAAGACTAGCAAGCCTTTTTGACAGACAAAACAGCAGAAACTATGTTAAGTTTGCTCGTGCTGCCTTTTTGGTTTTGTCAAAAAGGAGACGCTCACCCATCAATCAGAGGGTAGAGATTCCTGCAGGACGGTTGCGCTCGATTTCACTAGCCCAGTTGTGCCTGTTCATTAGTGTACAGCATCCATTCTCTCATTGCTTGTGTAAAAAAAAAAGAGTAAAATATTAGATTTGAGGACGAAATGATGGGGTGGGCTAAGGCAAGTTTTGGTCTAGCTTTGCCACTGCTTATATGACAGTAATCACCCATCAAACCTGTAGTGCCGTAATGGAATGACGCGTACACACACACACACACACACACACACACACACACACACACACACACACACACACACACACACACACACACACACACACACACACACACACACACACACAGACAGACAGACAGACAGACAGACAGACAGACAGACAGACAGACAGGTATGTGTAATTTTTTTTTTAATATGGCCTAATTCACACATGGAATATACTGAGTCCACAAATAAATTTCGGCAAAGAAAACGTATGATATGCGGTAACTGTGGTTCTATTTAATGATATACGCAATACATTATAAACATTGTTTCTTATCAGTATTGTATGCTACCCTAATATGCATGTGTCCCCGCGGTAATAGACATTGCTATGATTGTATTATGCGTTACGTGTTTAGTTTGCCCAAGTGAAGGAGTTCAAGTAGCCTACCTCGGGGTCTTGTTCGCGAGTGAGGGAACTATGGAGCGTGAGATTGGCCGGAGAATCGGAGCAGCAGGGGCGGTATTGCGTTCGCTTTACCGCACCGTTGATACGAAAAGAGAGCTGAGCCGCAAGGCAAAGCTCTCGATCTACCGGTCGATCTTCGTTCCTATCCTCACCTATGGTCATGAGGGTTGGGTGATGACCGAAAGGACGAGATCGCGGGTACAAGCGGCCGAGATGAGTTTTCTCAGAAGGGTGGCTGGCGTCTCCCTTAGGGATAGGGTGAGAAGCTCAGCCATCCGTGAGGAACTCGGATTAGAGCCGCTACTCCTTTACTTAGAAAGGAGTCAGCTGAGGTGGTTCGGGCATCTGGTAAGGATAAGAAATACCATGCAAATTAAATTTAAATGAAGTGAAATTTCGAAGTTGGAAACTGGGCGCCTTACAGAGCACACACGCGCGCCCGCATTCATTCATTCTTTTTAACACTCACTCGCGGTAAAACAATGCTTTTCACGATCAAATAGGCCTACTCATCAATCCTAAAAGTTATGGGCATGTAGGCCTACACGATGTCTGTGTCAAGAAAATATGTGTTTGCTGTACGGTGTTTGCAGATGCATTGATTTAAAAGTACAACTTATTACCGCTGCATCAGCTGTTCTTTCCCAAATAATTCACCAAGAATGTGCGGCTAGGTAGATGAGAGAAGCAAAGTGTATGCGCGAGGTGCACAAGCAATCCGTATGCATCGCATGCGCATGTATGCATGCGCCCTTAAAATAGCGTCTGAACAACGCGCCACTGACTTTAAACCAGGTATTTCCTGGTCAGTAGCGCAATGGTATTCAGAGACGGCAAAATACCGTTTGCGCCAGAACACGCCTCCTCCTTCCGCCGAACCGCCCCTTGCGGCGCATGATCAATCCCTAATTTACTGGCGAGTGGCGCTGGTGGGAAAAGAACGCCCTGCGCCAGTTGTAAACTAGCAACGGCACATGCGCCAGTGACTAAGTCACTTGCGCCGGATGCAAGATAGGGCCCTTGGAGAGTTTACTGTTCCCGAAAGGAGGTTCGACCACGTCAACGTCGACCTGGTGGGACCGCTTCCCTCCTCTCACGGGTTCACCTGCCTCTTCACCATGGTCGACAGGACGACCCGCTGGCCTGAAGCTGTTCCCCTCTCCTCGACGTCGGCTTCTGGCGTGGCGCGCGCGTTCATCGGCACATGGGTCGCACGCTTTGGGACTCCTTCAGACCTCTCCTCGGACCGGGGCTCGCAGTTCACCTCGGAACTCTGGAACGCGGTGGCTGAGGGGTTGGGGGTCAAGCTGCACCGCACTACCGCCTATCATCCCCAGGCGAACGACTTGTGTGAACGTTTCCACCGTTCCATGAAGGCAGCCCTACGGGCCAGCTTGAAGGACGGCAACTGGGTAGATAGGCTGCCATGGGTGATGCTCGGCCTCAGGTGCGCCCCTATGGAGGACCTGCGGTCCTCTTCGGTGGAGCTGGTCTACGGGCAGGTCCTACGAGTGCCAGGCGATTTTATTCCTGACGCCTCGGTTCCCTGGTCGGCGGCCAGACAACGTTCCTCCCTGCTGGAAACCGCTAAGGTTTTCGCGCCTGTTCCCACGTCGCAACACGGCACTCCCACTTTCCGCATGCCCCCCGATCTGCGCACGGTGGACTATGTTTTCATTCGCCACCGTGGTCCCCTACGCCCTCCTTATGATGGCCCGTTCAGGGTTTTGAGCCACGGAGACAAGTGCCTGGTGGTGGACGTCGGGGGTAGGCCTGAGACCGTTTCCTGGGATAGGGTTAAGCCGGCAAACGTGGACAGAGACGGGGTCGGGTCGTCGCCCCTTCCCGTCATGAGGACTTTGACTATGGGTGAATTCTGGGGGGGCTTGTGTGGTGGTTAACACAATTCACCCACGGAACTATGGGTGCGGGGCGTGTTTAGCACGGACCCTTTTAGTGGACGGAACGACCGTCCAGTTCAGTCCGGTTTGACTTTATGTGTGTCGAATGTGTGTTTTATTGTGTTGTGTTCATTAAAACTTTGTGCTGGATACTCCGCCTCCGACTCCCGTCTCTCGGCACTACAATATGCCCAATTATTTGGTGAAACTTTTGAGAAAGCCAGTGTTTGAGGAAACATATTTAGGTCAAGGTCAAGGTAAGAATTAACAAATTTTGTCCGTAAATGCGAAATTTTGCCAGGTGGTGGCGCTACAGAAAATCTCTTTGGGTTACCAAAATCCGTGTGGTTGGTCCTGTACCTGTCATGAATGTTCACAGAAAATGTGACATGATTCCCATTAAAACTGTTTGAGTTATCGAGGTCACAAGGCAAGCCCACGTTATCGATGATCTGCCTTTTAGTTTGGAACCTTTCAATTAAGTTGTTACACTGGTTGAGATATATAATAGGGAAACCATTTGCTTGCCTTTTTAAGAAATAATAATGATAAGTTAACACCATGGTCTACTTGAATACTACATACAAAATCTAACTGTTATGCCCCATCTTGGGGTTGGAGGACACAACTTAAAATAAGTTATTTTCCCATTCCGCAGTCCACAAATCAAAAAGCAAACGGAGAAGTATGTGTCAAAGTATTTACTTTACAAAACAGTGAACAATATATTTACAGCTAAATTAAGCTGTGCTGATTCACCACTACTGTTTCTACTAAGCTACTGTCTAGCAGGACAACGAACAGTCTCCAGAACAGGAGCACAGTGCAGTGCACTTGAGTGCAGCTTTGGCACACTTGCATCGTCCAGTGCATCCTTTCTGGCACCGACAGCAGATTCATTTGTGACATGACTTAGATGCTTCAGGAAGGGTGGTCCAAAGCGGCTCCCACCCAATGGTTTCCTTTGTCAAGCCCCAGTCAGATGGGTCTGGCATCTCAGGATTCAGGACCAATGCCTGGTTCCAACAGTTGGCCTGGTAGCAAGTGCGTTTAATGTGCTGCTTGAGTGCTGCCTGTGTTGGAGGAATGTTCTCTAGATTTCTAGACTTCTGTGTGAAGAGCCTTTTCCTAGCGTCATTGACTTCCATGCACTCGCTAGTTCGGTCGTACATCAGCACTACAAATCGTTCTAGGTGTTTAATTGATTTTCGACTAACCTCACTTTGCATACTGATCAATTCAGTGAAAGCATCATTCACCTCAGGGAAAGATTTCCAAGTTTCCCAGGCCGTTTTCTTCCCTCTACCTGCAAAAGCGGATACAGTGTCACATCCGGTGAAAGCATGGAATACTGGAAGAGTCAGACACTGGGTTGGATTCATTGTGTTGACAATTTCAGGAACGGCTATGTAGCGAAAGCTTGATCCAACCCCGAAGGCCACCCACAGCTCATCAGGAGCTATCTTTCTGAATGAAGCCACAGCCAGTACCACAACGTCAGTATCTACTGTGCGCATGGTCACCTACTTACATCCCTTTTGAACAGCATCTGACACATGCAGAAGTAGGCGGGTGTCTGCCTCCTCTTGTGAACATGGGGCTAGGTAGGCAGAGTCTGACTCAGCAGGAGAGCAGAGGACTCCACTTCCATCTGTTGCATATACTTCCTTGCCTTCTGCTAGAGGAAGATTAATCACTTCATGTGTGAGGAATGTGAACAATTCACTTTTGTTCTCATCACATCGAAGGAAGTCCCTCCAGTTCTTTGGCATGACAGTAGAAGGAGCCACCCTTTTCCTTGTGCCCTTTCCCCTCTTCTGTCTGGTTGAGGCTTTCAGGCTGGCAGGTAGGTATACATCCCAGACGAGGTCGATGCGACAGCATTTTACCAGATGAGCAGAGATGTAAGGTGCAAATATTCTTTCTCCATATTCTTTAAATGTCCTTGATGTTCCAGGATTTAACATTTGAACCACAACTGCACCGTCAAAAATTGTTGCATCTGCCACAGGCACAAGCATGTCTGATTCCAGGTAGCAAA
The DNA here is from genome assembly GCF_902167405.1 of Gadus morhua. Taxonomy (NCBI): domain Eukaryota; kingdom Metazoa; phylum Chordata; class Actinopteri; order Gadiformes; family Gadidae; genus Gadus; species Gadus morhua. The sequence continues at coordinate 20,844,301 of NC_044063.1, forward strand.
GTAAATCAGCTTTATCCCCAATGCAGAGTTTTCCTCCAGTTGACAGAGCTGGTGGGGCTGCCTGGTTTCCAAGGGTTTCAATCCTTCTCACAGTTTCAGCTACTTGGGGGTCCATGATGTCCCTAGTGTCAATGACTAGTAGGTCTTGGCTGTGTTCTAAGAATGGATTCCACATCTCTCCCAGCACATTCACAAGTGCCTTAACTTCCTTCAAGAAGGCAGCTTGTACTCCAGGTTTATGATCATGGTGATGTTGTCCAGTGCCACTAGCACCATGTTGCTGCTTTACTGTTTGCTGCTCAAATTCTGAAGTGATCCTGGCGATTTCTGGCCCGGCTATCATCCAGCGTCGGAGTGCTCCTGGATTGCCAGTCAGTCCAATAGCCCCACAAGGACCTTTCACCTTTGCATTGTTCTGCTCGTGACACTGGTCAAGTGCCATGCCAGAGAATTGGTTGCAGGTTTTGTGCACCACAAAATTTCCAGACATGAATTCTGCTAGGACATCAGGATGTTTTTTGGCAAGAGTTATCATGTCACTGATGTGTACAGAAAGCCATCTAGAGTAGTGCGTGTGACCGAGGGAGAACATCCAGGGCATGATCTGAGTCAGGGATTCCACATACAGCTGGAAGTTACCTTCTCGAAGTGATCTGATGTAACGCAGCATGAGAAGCTCCAAAGACAGGGTCTTAAGCCAGTAGTCAAAGTGAACAGTGGTCTTTGCTCGCTGTATGCAACACTCCTCAAAAGGCACACTATCAGATTGCATTTCATCAATATCATCAGATGTGCAGTCTTTGGTTTAGGCTTGTTGTAGAAGTGTATACAGGCTTGCAGCTGTGACCTGGTGTGCATGGTGGGTCTTGGTGACATGGCTGACATTTATAAAGGACTTTGAAGTTCCCAAACTTGCAATACCAGCCTGTACCAATGCATTTGTCCAGCCACTGTCTTCTAGCCAGTCTCCCAGCAACTTCAACGTAGCCATCTTAATGTGTAGAACCACCGAACATGATCACAAAGTGATCCTCTCCGTTAGCGGCTGGCCAGGTCCACTGAATTTCCTTAGCAAGTGCATACAGAGGTTGATCAGCAGCAAGGACAGGAATCTGACCAGGGTTCACATTCTGACCTGCCGCCCTGACAATGTCCATTGAGTGACGCACCATTGCCACTGAGTGTGCGTTATCAAGAAACAGAGGAAATAGTGAGTTGATTGCTGCAGGTGGAATGACTGCTTGGTGTGCGTCAGCGGGATAAGCAGACCACAATATCATGCCATCCATGGTACACTTTTCAAGAGCTGTTTAAACTTTGTTGAGCCATGCATACTCATCTTCTTTGGCAGCTGCATTAACCAGGAGGTCAGAAGGTCTCACAGGACCTTGTACAATAGGAGCATTGAAGTCTTTTGTCCTGAAGGCAGCTGGTGGCACAAAGTTGTATGCTGATGGCAGAGGAGTCACTGATTTGGTGGATGATCCACCCTGATGAATCACTAATACTGCACGATCAGTTCCTCCATGTGTGTGTGATGGATGCTGCATAAGTGAGATTCCAGTGCCATGGAAAGAATCTTTGGCTGTTGCAGAACTTGGATTGTGATCAATGTTGTCCACTGCTGCTGTTGTGAAAAGTCCATTCCGCAACTTGGGTGGGCACACTACATCTTCCACCTTAAAGCGCTGGCATACACTGTTTGCAATTTCTGATGAGACTTGCAACAGCCTGTCATAGGAAACACACAGTCCCAGATTGAATAGTGTGTCAATGAGCCCTCTACTTCTTGTAACTGCATGTATCTTAAGGGACAGATAGAGTGGGAGTGGAGTTTCTTGGCTGCGGCAGTGACGTGCTGAGCTTGGTGAATCCACATTCCGTGCATTCTTCACACTGTTAAAAACCATTAATTGTGAGATTGCTAAGGCAGGTTGTGTAGTGGTTGTATGGAACAGCTGAGTTTGATGCTTGATGTTTGCCCCAGCAAGTACCATGTTGACTAGAGCCAAAAGGGATGCTGGCACAGCCGCCTGCTGGCAGTTAGCCTGGAATGCCCCATCAAAGCAGAATTTTTAGTCAAAGATTTCTTTGCGCACAACCTGTGCTGCCGGCATTAGGTGCATAGCATCGCTGTCATGATGAGAGGCCATCATGAGTGCTGGTCCAATGTCTTTCTCAAAACTAAGAAGTATGTCTCCTCCATGTGAATGTGCTCTCAGATCAGGAAGTGCAGAAAGCAGTCGGTTTTTCAGTCTGGTAGTGTGAATCTGTGCTTCTACAGTAAGACCAAGCTGCTTCAGCCTTTCCGTGTAAAGCTCAGTAATGTCTATCATTTTAAACACAGGAGCACTATCCTCATCACTACTCATGTCTTCCAAAAATGCCACTAACTCAGCAAAGGCTATGCCATGCAGGCAGGAATGCTCTTCATCATTGGTTTTGGTTGAAGCCTGTCTAGCTCTGTTGTACAGTGAACGCAAGCAGTGTTGATGGTACTTGGCCTCAATAGCAATCATGCCTCCTGCTGCAAGCTTGGCCAACAGAGCAGTGTCTTCAAGTTTAAGGGCACACTTGCGCACATTTGTGTCAATGTTGTAAGTTGATGCATTATGTAGGTCTGGAGAACCAGCAGGCTCATTACAGAAGAAACAAGTATTCTCAATGGACTGTGGTTGGCTGTGAGCAGATCTTGTATGCACGATCAAGAAACTTTCTTGTTTTTGTGTCGAAAATTCTCGTCGACTTTGCTCTTCAAACGCCTTCTTATTTACTTTTAGCCGACATTTCTTGTGCCACTCAGCCCTGTGTGCCTTCAGAGTTGATTCTATGCCATCGCCGTCATTTAATCTATTTAGATTGAGGTCCATGGGCATGTGCTGAAGGGTGTGGAACCGGAGAAGGTCGTCTGCCGGGGATGCATAGCCACAATTATTGGGCTGTTTTGTCGATCTGAGAGGACATTGTAAATGTTCATCGGTCTCTGTTTGGCAGAGGACACACATGTGCCAGTTGGTGCTGGGTGTTGCCTTTGAGTGTTTGGCTAAAGAGGGTTGGGTAGAGTCCATTAGGATGTGACGCTTCATTATTGCGATATCAGCACTGAAAACAAAAAACAACTGTCATTATACATTGTCATAAGAAGCAGGGGAGAGCATTTAAAAGAAGTGCCACCATTTATTGAAGTCGAAGACAAGATTTTTACAATAATGTATCATACACTTTAATCAGGAAAAACTCATGATTTAGCAATATCATTTTTAGACCTCCATGACAGGTTTAGTTCACTAGCTGGCTAACTAGCTTACTATGTCAGTTAACCCTTAATCTCATACACTGTATTACATTTTTGAATACTTTTTACTTTAAACGGTATGAATGTATTAAATACATATTTTGAATCCAAACTTATGATTTAAATGCATTTTTTTTGGATAACTTACGGTACTTACCACAGGAGGAGGATTTGAACAGTTGTGTTTTCTGATGGCGGCGGTTGACGTTTGGGTGTCAGGGTTTGTTACTATGACAACTAGACAACTAACAACAAATGAAAAGCAGATCATCGATAACGTGGGCTTGCCTTGTGACCTCGATAACTCAAAAGGTTTTAATGGGAAACATGTCAAATTTTCTGTGAACATTCTTGACAGGTACAGGACCAAACACGTGGATTTGGTAACCCTAAGAGATTTGATGTAGCACCACCACCTGGCAAAAGTTCGCATTTACGGACAAAATTTGGTAAATTCTTACCTTGACTTTGACCTAAATATGTTTCCTCAAGCACTGGTGTTCTCAAAAGTGTCACCAAATGATTGGGCATATCCACTTTAGTTGGAAATGACATCTTAACTGTTTTATAACATAGCATGGTTCCAAAATTATGAGAGTTCGAACATTATACCCAGCAGAATGTCGGCCATCTTGGATTTGGCGTCTCACGGCAGTCACAGGCAAAATCGGTCTTCCCTCCACATCTTAAAATACACCTTATGCCATGTACTAACTATGTTAGAAATTTCATGCTTTTCTCAAAAAGTGCACAATCGATATGCTTATCTGCTGTACTATAACCACCGCAAGTCATCTGTCAGCCGGCATGGAGGAAGCACTGATTGAGCTGTCATGTGACCGCACTTTAAAGACAGATTTTAATTCCAAGACGCTTGCTGAGTTCTGGATTTCAGTCGAGAGGGAATATCCACATACCCGTGCGAAAAAACTTTCTCTGCACTGATATATATTAAAAATAAATACAGATCACGTCTAAATGTGGAGGATGATTTCCGTGTGGCCGTCTCCACAATTAAACCGAGAATGGACAATGTTCCGCGCATAGCGCGCATCCATCTTATTAGATGAGATTAACGCTGAAACATAGTTGCCAGCAACAATGTACATATGTTTACAACAGTTTGTGGATGTTACCCTGACTGAGATATTCTTCTTTTCAAATGTCATGAAAGTAAAGTTTCAAAGTTAAGTTTGCACATGACAGCAATACTGTGCACTCATGTTACATGGCTATTATTTTGACTGAGGTATTCTGCTTTTTATCAAACAGTAAATTTAAAATCATAACATGCTCTGTTCTTTTGTGTTGTCGTTGAAGCCCGTGTTTGTATAAGCCTAGTGCGTATGGCCTGTACTCACATTTTATTGTATTTTTTCAGTTACATCCGGGGATAGTGGGGGTCGCCAGTCTCTGACACCGTTATTTTAGGGGTTGCGGTTTGAAAAGTTTGGGAACCCCAGATCTAAGCAACAGATCTTAGACTGGAGGGGGGGCTGGGGGGGGGTTATTGGATTCTTGCGAACCAGCCCACATTTGCATGAAGTTGCTGTTGATATAATGAGGCGGTGCTAAGCGGGACAGCAGAATGCCAACCTGGCAACCGGCCACAAGCCAGTCAGTCTTTTATCCGACCGGACACACGGCGGCAGGTTTTGGACCAGATGAAAGAAGCACTGACGGAGGGGAAACGGAAATGTAAAGAAGTGAAAGACAAAGATAGGAGTTCTACATCTGTTGCATGACTCATGGTGGTTGGTTTAGTTGAAAAGAAAACGAGTTTGTGCTGTGAATGGCGACTTTTGACACGTCTTCATAAAGCCATAATGGAACCTGGCAGCCATAAGCATCTCATTATTACCAACCACCACTACCCACAAACTCAGAGAGCTGACAGGGTTGTAGAATGGTGGTGCTATGTATGTGTGCATGCGCGCGCGCGTGTGTGTGTATGTATGTGTATGATTGTGTGTATCTTGGTGTGTGTGTGTGTGTGTATGTTTGTGTGTGTATGTTTATGAAGGGCCCTTGACTAGGGAGTGGGGAGAGTGACATAAGAAAGACACTAACATTGTACTCCTGGGTAGACGGATCTCAGTCAACCTTCCCAGGACGAACACCATCGTCATCGTCATTTCAGCAGACCCTTTTCACAGAGGCGTCATCGTAGAACCAGACAGGTCGCTCATAACACTGAGAATGGCTCTGCTCCTTTTATATCTGAGGGCCACCTGGTACCATCACGGTAGACTTATCCTCAATAGTCGAGTCTACTACCCGTGGCCTGGTACATACATGTAGCAGACAGATAAGTAGTGTTAGGCAAGGACACATATGTTCGTTCTGCTGTGACCTCTCTGTGAAAAGAGTATTCAACCCCTCAGTGAAAAGAGTCTATAACCAACACATCATCCTATATTGCCAATGCCAACATCTATCTGCAAAACACAAGCTGTAAAGGAGGAAACCAAAGCTTCATAGTACACTTGATAATTGCGGATGTCATGAAGTGTAGATCGTTCTTGGCATCCTGGAACCTTAGGAGGACTTTCAAGTTCTAGTGATAGCAGTGAGCTAGCATCTGTCTGTGGCTCATTAAACAAGGTTTTACTCTGTAGTCCACATATGGTTCTGAGATAAATCAGACTTGATAGGCCTGACTTCTTTGCCATCCTGCCGATGCCATTACAGACTGACGATTTAGCGGGGTAAACCAGTTTATGTATGGGTGGGTTCTTTACCATCCCGCCCAGGCCACTATTGCCTGAAGATCGCCCTCAGTCCAGGATGAGCTGCATGAACCACCTTCCGAGTGCATGTCCATTGTGTCTCTGCATAAACCACGTATTTAACCTTTACCACTCTTTGTCCTACCTAGCCCCGGAACCACAACGCCAAAGGCTTTAAGAGTATGCTTCATCAGGGGAGTATACCATACATGCACACGGCACGTACCATTTTGGCACAGTCCTAAACGCAGCGACCCGGGTTCGAAACCTGCCCGTGGTCATTTGCTGCATGTCCTCCTAACCCCCTAACCCTATCTCCCATACCTTCCTCTCAATTTCACTCAAGATATGATTCAAAGTCAGTTGTCTGGAGAAATGGGACTATCAATGGTGCATTTGATCTATACATAAATTAATTAATTGTAGATGAGCAATTATGTTTCATTAATAAATTAAATATTATATTTATTTAGTATTGAAGGACGGTCATAATGTCACTTCACTCCAGTTTATTAAGGCTTTCATTCAGGTCATATTGATTGAGTTCCTGTATTATCAGCATTTGAAGGCATATGGTGCAAAAGTGTAGGTCATTTAGAGTAAGTAAAAAAAGGTCAGTTAAAAAAGTCTCATCTTTGTGACCACAAAATGTTATGAAAAGTAATAGTTTAGCATAGTCAATTATTTAACCAAAAAAAAAATTGGTTTGGCCACAATTACCAATACACCGAAATTTGTGTATAAATATGCAAAACCTGCTTTGCATTGTGATTAACGCAAACATCTGGACTTCACGAATACATACATTTAATTTGCATGTGCCCAAATCATAACATTTTATGGGCGACAAATAAATAAGTTAGAATTTTCAAGGCTCAGTCTTGGCATACATCGATGCAACATACAATTTACCAGAGTTTTCTGTTGCACACATTTCCTTTTCCATGACCACCTTATCAATTTGCCTTCTGAGTCATGCCTCGGAAGGCAACAAGTGTAGTATCGTCATCTCCCCTCTATAAAAATAACACCTCTGTCAACCACACGGATGACTTATTTTATGATTGCTATGGTGATTTTAAAGGCACAGTAGTCTCTGTATCTCATGTGAATTTGGGGTGCAGACAACCCTTAGGAAATCCCTTGGATTATTCAGATCATTATTCTTTTATCGGCTAACCAGCCTATCTTCAGCTTTTCTTTAAGGCATTGATATAATAAAAGTTGGCACCAAGGCCACATCTCTGCTTTGGCCAATACAAATCATTTCTCTTTCAAAAAGAGAAAGGAGCTCTAAGCCATGAGACAGAACAACAGCCATTTACGATGGCCTTTAAAGCTACTTGCTTTTAAAGCTACTGTTTTACAGTCTTACAGTCAAATTGGACCGAAATAAACATGTACAAAAATAACCAAGCCCATTTAGCCCCGGGAACATAACCTTTACCAAAGGGTTTTAGACCAATGCTCCACCCTGACGCTGAAGACTTCTTAACCCGTAGAACTGTCAGGAGGCATGAAGCTGACTTTCCCTGAGGGTTCAGAACCAGTGGTGTTCTGGCTCGGGCCGGGCGGGGGCGTGGGGGAGGATGAGGGGGAGACGGGGAGATCGCCGTCGCGACTCGGTGAGTGGGGCTCACGGTGCGGGGCCTTGAGGCTGGGGTAGCCACCTGACTGGGCCATGGCCTGGTGAAGCCTCTCCCACGGCGCGTGTCCGTCCGACACCCGGCTAGCGGCGCCCGGTTGGCCGGCCAGCTGGCTCAGCAGGCGGGTGTGCTGGCTCAGCTGGGCGATGTCGCGCTCAGAGGCCGTGCTCCGACGCATGAGCTCCTGGGTGCGCAGGGTGATGTCCAGCAGACCCGACTGCCTCAGGGCCTTCATGGTGTGGAGGAAGCGGCGGTAGCAGGCTGCGCCGGCGGGGATGGTCCCTTTGGTCGCCCGCAAGGCAGATGAGGAGGAAGGGGTACGCGGCGGGCGGGAGCTGCTGGCTGCAGATGCAGGCTCGTCTCTCTTGAGCTCGGGACACAACACCCGCTTGCTGGGATGTCTCGGGCCCGGGCTCGGTGAGTTGTTCTCCGGGGATGTCTTGCTGGGATGTGGGGCGATGCGGAGGAAGGTGGGTTTTCGCCTCCCGGCGCCCAGAACCATGCGGGTTTGGGACTTGTTGCGGTGCTTGGAGAGAGGCGGCCGGGATGGAGCCAGGCTGGTCTGCTGTACTAGCAGCACCTGGCCGGGGCTGGCGCCGCCAGACCCATCTTTGGGGTTCGTCCACATCATAGGTTTCACATCCGCCTACAAGGAAAAGCACCATTTAGCCCATTTTAAATTGTAATCAGTATTTGTTTGAAATTGAATAGTGTTTTCAACAGAAAGCCTTGATATCACCACATTACAAACCATCCATCTGAATGTGACACAACTCTTATGCACAAGACTAGTGAACAAACAAACAAGTTAATGTTTCACAAGTCTATTGATCTACAGAGCCAAAGCCTTTTTGCAGATGGTATTACATCAACTTTAGATATCTTATGATAATGTGGATGATGATGATAATAATGCAGAGTGAACATGCCCACATTGCATGCATGCAATGGGTTTGTTGAGCACCTTGTGGACTGTGGACCTCTCCTGGTGGGGCATCAGGTTCTGTATGATATAGACTGGGCTGACATGATCGCTCCCTGGTAGCATCAGAGCATCGGTCTCAGTGCGGTGTGGGGCCTGATGAGGCGGGCCCTGGCTGGGGAGTTGGACAGGACACTGCCTCGGCACTTCACTGTAACCCTTGGGGCCGGACTGGCCTGTGACGATGCTTCGTAGCAACCCTGCATCCTTGTGCTGCTGGTCAGACCCGTTGTCTGCAGAGAGGAGGAGGAGGAGGAGGAGGAGGAGGAGGAGTGAAGACAGTGGGATCTAAAAGGTCCAGTTTATAAAATATAGTAATAATCTAGCCGTGTGGATGCAGATTGTTTTCAACTGAATCTCCAAGATGCCAATAATTGCACCACTGATTGCTGAACATTATCAGTGTTTTTGTCTCTTATAAGGCAATTTGTCTGGTGAAAGGGGAGCGAGAGAGAGAATTAATATTAAATAAATACAGTCACAGAGAGAAAGACTGAGAGAGTAAGGTAGACGGTGTGTGTGTGTGTGTGTGTGTGTGTGTGTGTGTGTGTGTGTGTGTGTGTGTGTGTGTGTGTGTGTGTGTGTGTGTGTGTGTGTGTGTGTGTGTGTGTGTGTGTGTGTGTGGACTTGAGGATGGTTTGCCATCTGTGAATAAAGTGACAGATAGGACAGCATTGAGGCCGGATTTGAATCAACCAACCAGAGTAGCCCGAATCTTTCTCTGAGCTGCAGCCTCCTAAGATCCTCCCACATCCTTCTTTGTCCCAGTCACCATGTGTGGCCAGTAGGGTGGCGCTGTTGCTCTTCTCCTTGGCATTTTTGGTGGGAGGCTGACTCTTCAACATGCTGATTTCTTAAGGGTTAAAGCAAATTACCCATAAAGGTATGATACACAGAAGAACCTACCAGGGAGCGAACGCGCGCGCGCACACACACACACACACACACACACACACACACACACACACACACACACACACACACACACACACACACACACACACACACACACACACAAAACAGGGCAGTTCTATATTTAGCTAATATCACAGAATTAATCTTACAGTGGAAGGGGCAGTAGTTACATGTGGTCATAACTCCATGTTCTCTGGTTTTAAACAAGACAATTTAGGGATTAAGGAGGAATAACCGTCCATTCCCTCTTGTGTATCTGCATTCCATTAGCCTATGGTTGTTTCTGTTTGGGCGTTATTTCGTAGACCATCCAATCAGGTACAGCCCAAGACATAGCAATTAAACAGCTATGCACACAATGTTAAAGACTGGTACTGCCTGATAACGTGCTGTGCTGTCCTTAACTCACCCTGGAACTGGGCGTGTATATTGGTACAGTGCATGTGCTATGGTGACTACATCGTCCCTCCCCCCAGAAAATACACACACCAGGCAAACGAAATACTCTTTTGAAATGGCATTAAAGAATGCTAAATGTAAAGACTTTAATGGGATGACCGTATTTTGATTATGTGAATTGTTGGCACCAGTATATATATTTTTATTTGAGTTATGTAGCGATAGCGTAATTAACAATGTGTTACTAGTCAGTTAATCGGTATACCAGATGAGGATGCAGTTCATTACATATTATAAGTCTTTAGACCTACTTATAACGTAACGTTATACTTGACTAGAGAATCGCAGACACACACAACATTCTTATTTTGTTCAAACTGCTAGGATCACTTCAGCATAAAAAAACTTCGGATTGTACGTGAGACCAAATGGTTGCTGGACAGCATTACAAGGTAGGGATAATGTGTATTCAATATAAATAGTATTTAGCTATAGAGAATAAAGGTACATTGCTGTAGCTGTGATCTTATTATAAACCCTTTGTGCTGACAGGGCAGGCCTCAGACGGGCGGGGAGACAGGCTAGACGAATTGCACGACATTATGTAACAACTCAGACTGACTAGACTTCCTCTCGCAGGCTCGTCAGTCTACATATATATTATTGATATAATATAAGTTATACGCCAATACACATATGAACTCAAATGTAATGTAGGCTACTGTAAATATATATATACATGCCGATATTTTGCATATAAAAATATATATTTGATCCAACTATAGCCTGACTACAGCTTCAAACTTACCTATGAGAAAACCAACACTAGACGAAGGAGCGATTGTGGATCCTCAACGAGGTTTGGGAGAGCGAGCATTAGGAGTTTTTATGTCCATGGTCCCTGACGGGAAACTAAACTCTTTATCCAGCATTATCCAGCATAGAACCGTGGGTAAGTGGGTGTGACGGCGGGCGCTGCACCAGCTATGCGTAAGTCACCACGCCTGTGCGTAAAGTACTCCACTTTGAAATCCCTAGTTAGTTTCAAAACGTACTAGCAATTCAGCTAATTTGGCTACACCGCCGACAAGTAACGTCCTTTACTAGGAACAACTTAATGCTTAAATATAACTTAAGCAGTTCGATGTCGCTTTCAACGTGACGACAACCAAGTCACAACGAATCAACAACAAGCTGGGATGTTATCAAGGAAGTGCGCGAGGAGACCGAGGAGGATATCGGATCACGGTCGGAACTTGTGTTGCACTCATGTAGGCTACTCTCTATAAAATCTTTCATACTCATGAACTCTATAAAAAAAACAAGTTAAGAATTTAAACTGGCAGTGTTCTGTTTGGAAACAGGCTGCGGCCGGGTTGTGCGCACTGCCCGCTGTGGTCCTGTCACCAGCATGGACACTGTTTACACCTGATAGGAAGTAGAGGTCAATACAGAGCAACACGGGCTACCTTAGGGCTGCAGAAACCAGTTTTGTAGTAATGGAAACCACGAATAAGAAAAACATTTGGGTTGCAACTGGCTATCACATTAATATCTGCATTCAAGAATACAATGTGATCACTATTAAAGCGCTCTGCCAAGAACAGGACATGATTTTCCAATGCGGCCGTTGATCCGTGAAAATAAAATGCATCTTTTCGCATTTGGGACCACCCACCGGTAACCAAAACGTTCCTCATTTTAAATGAAGGAACCTGACGACATCCAAACAACCAATCAGAAAAGTCTGCACGTGTCGGGGAGAGGATGCGTTCCTGAATCCTCGGACGCCAGCCTTCCGAGTTGCACGTTGGATGTCACATCAGGTCTCGGAGCATTCATAGCATTCCTGTTCGTCTTTGTGATTGTGGCATGAAATTGGCTAGTCGTTTATTGTTAGCTACATTAGCCTCTTTAGCGAACCAGCCCGAAAACAACGCAACTTTACATTGTATTGAACGCACAGCATGACCATGCAATGTATAGGCCTAAACTGGTGACCGGAATAAATGAGCAATGTAATCAAGGTTGTAAGAGCGTTTATCGACATTAAAATGACCTACATATGGTACAAATACAAAAAAAGAAAAGATCTTCACGGGCGCAGCCATTTTGTTTAGCGTCATCACTGCTCTCGGTCTACTCTCAGATTTTCGAAAGATGAAGACAAAAAGGGGGCGTGACTTCGAGAAATGCAGCAAGAAAGCCAAGAGATCTTCGACTTTCGACTCGGAAGTCTGGCGTTCGAAGATTAAGGAACACACCAGAAGTCCATTCTACTCGTCCGTCATACATGGAGGTTTTGCTCGCCATCCACTTCATGGCATGACGCGAATTAGTACAGCCCTGATAATTCGCATGGTAGAAAATGTGTTGCGTGTGATTTTGCTAAAGCGTGGAGAGTCCTCTTCGTACCTAGGGGCCACAGATTGTATCCGATGGGATGTGTATGCAAGGAAGTGGCCTAAAGACAACCAGGGAAGGAAGTAGAACCAGTACTAGTTGCGGCAGACACTTTATTTTTCACATTAAAAATTATCAAATTATTGGACAACTTAGTCCACACAGGTAAGACCAGAAGCAACATTGCACATTATACATATATTTTTCAAAAATCATCTGCAGGAAAAGAGCATTAAAAATATACAACTACATTTAGCCATCGGTTGGCATTTCACAGGCATTACATTAGTCAACTGTTTTTGTGCAGCATTTTGGATGATCCTTCTCACCACCTCCTTGAGGAAATTGGGGCTCCACGTGTTCACAATTTAAGATCCTCATCAAGTCTTTGTGGCACCCATGCCTCAGCAATCTTTTCATGCGATGCAAGCACCACAAGCGATTCCGGCCATTTCAGGTATGCAGGCAGCAGGCACGACACGTTTTGTAGAACCGGGTGGCTGCTGACGTGCATTGTCAACGCAGAAGAGTATTTCACGAAGGTGCCCCGGTTCTCTTGGCCGTGGGCCTTGGCTGCTGCCCCCGCCAGGATGTGCATGATCCTCAGCAGAGTGGTCTCACTGAAATAAAAAAGGACGCAGCCCTCAGAATATAAACAGAGCTTTCAGGTCGACTGCCCCAGTCCTATGCCCACCCTGCCGAGATCAGCAACAGTGGTCCATAAGCATCCTCCAAAAGAACTCACCCATTTGCCCCCGCCTTTGGACCAATCTACTCCTTATTTAATTTATGTTGTAGTTCCTTGGGATTAATGAGGCATGATATTTATCAAATATATTATTAAAAAAAGAGAATAGGAAAGGATCACAGCTATGTGTTGAATAACATGTTAATATGTTTGACAGATAGTCAGAAGGAAGCCAAACACTTCACCAAGTGTACACACTCAGACACAATACTATCGAACTCCTACAAAAAAAACAATCCTCTCATTGGCATGAAGAGCTAAAATAGGCAGACATCACCAAAGTTTAACGTAGCTGCTTGGCGTCGTACTAATTCAATGCTTGTGTGTCATTATGGAAAGCACACCTGCCAATGTAGATAATGGATGCTATACACCAGGCGGCGTCTCCGTCGGGGGTGGGGGGCTCCTGCAGTACCCTGCGGGCTAGGCAGAGGACTGCACCGGCCAGCTGCATGGGCAGGTACACAACACACTCCCCCTCCAGGAGGGACAGCTCCAGGAGGTACCGGGCCATCCACACTACCTGGCGTACAAAACACACACACACACACACACACACACACACGATCTATTCCTCCCCAGAAATGCATTCTGTTGCAGTGAGCCAGCCCCATCGACCCACCTTGGCGCTGCACCGTGCGATGGAGGCGGTGAACAGCAGAAAGTCCAGCGGCGAACAGTGGCTCAGGTCAAACTGCAGTCCGGAGAGCACTCGCCGCTCCATCCGCAGGAGCTGCTTCTTTGTATAACCGTTATCCATCAGGTAGCAGAGCTCCGACACCTACAACGGGATACCACAACGGTGGTCAGGGTCATCAGTACTGCAACATAAATGTACACCTTTTTCATATGACCCCAGCGATGTGATGTTTTAAGCTGGGGGAGAGGCTGTTTTGGTGACATGCAGGGCAGAGCCTCTACAGGTTACTCTTTACCTTCATTAGGCCCACAATATTGGATTAAGTCAGTTGGAAATGGCCATCCACAATGCGATTTGTTTTTATAAATCCTGCCATCACGCCCGAGAAGAACACATCACACTTGTTGATCCATCCAAAAGTGGAGCCAATCACAGCGGACCGAGAACCCGATGCATATATATTCCCTAGTCTGGTGCTCTGAGTACAGTCTACAGTTAAAAAAATCAATCATCAGCTTCTCCGTTTCTTTTAAGAGCCGTCTCATTCATAACCCAAATAATGCAACACCGTCTCACTATTAAAAGAGGTCTCGGTCTCCTCATAGAAAATCAATCAACACTCCTGTACCTCAGGGACAAGACACTCTTCCTTCTTGGCCGCCAGAAAGAGGCAGACCACCCCAAGGAGCTGCAGGTTGACGGTGGACACCTTGATCTGCCGCAGTCCCCGGTTCATCAGGCTGATGGCCAGGTACAGAGTCTCGTCTTGGAAATGCAGCATCTCCTGGGATGGACAGACATGTGGTTCAATACATAATCAAAGTAGCCATCAACTTGGGCACCAAAATATCCTGCTGCAACCATGCTACCCTACCAAGAAATGACTGAGTAATATATAAAATGCGTTTGCGACAGTCCTTTCTAGTGACCGATGGAGTAAACGTTATGAAAAAAAAAAAAAAGCACTCCAAGCAGAGCACTCACATGAACCTGGATCAACCAGTCCACCAGGACGGCCCGCGTGGTGTCTGTGAAGGGCCTGGGCAGCTCAGCACTGGCAAAGGCGTTTCTGTACTGATTTTTCTGTCGAGGTGGAAAGACCAACATCCCAGGTCACCCTTGAGTCATTGAACATAATCAATTGAATTTTTTCTCTGCTAGAAAAATTTAGTTGTAGTCGTTTGGGTCTGATTTACTACTATACACACACACAAACACAACGTGGATTACTATGTTTCGATCTTAAAAGTTGAAAGGGTCGCACCATCATGTGTTCAAACATGTCCCAGGCACACGCCCGGTCCCAGGTGAGGTCTAGCTTCTCCATGGCCTTCTCCACCTCACGGCGCAGCAGGCTTTCCAACCCCTGGTGGTAGAGCAACTCATACGACAAGCCAACTGAAGACAGTAAAGCGCAAGGGTTAGATGAAGAAGTGTGAGAGAGCAAAATAATGGTACCGTCACACATAACCAACCACAAGACAAGTACTTGCACTGGTGCCCCTTGCAGCTACACTGACACATGTTTGCATTACACTGAAACAACCGTGGAAGTACCCAAAAAATTACCCCAAGCAGTTAGATCACTTTCATAGTAGCCAGTGATGTTGCCCTCCTTTATTGACACTGGCAGCCTCCTTTCCTGCAGATGCAAACAGCAAACCATTCATTAATGTCAGAATACAAAATAAATATACCTCACAGGACAACAGGAGGACGACTTTACCCATTTACACTCTGGCTCCACCTTCTGGCCTCTCCTGGGCTCCTCTCCTTCTGGAGGGTGTCTGCGGTCTTTGGGCTCACTTGAATTGGCCCAGGCTCGGAGGGCTGGTCGCCTCTCCTCCGCCTGTGAGAAGATTTTGCGCCAACGTTAACGTCACAGAAGGAAGGACAACATAGTTTTACGTATTACCCACCATTTGGCAGAGCTTATAATCGTTGACAATGTCTAAAATGAACAAGGCAGTAAATTACACTGCTGGCTCCTCATCACAGTTTAACGTTCAATGAACGCCTGAGCTAAGACAACGATTGAGGTCACAAAGTTGACACGAGCCCCACGAAAACGTGGCGATACGTAGAAACAAATAAACACCAGGCTACACACACCTTCTTGTGTAAGTCCAACAGTGGCTTGGAATCGCAGAACCCAGTCCTGGCCATTATTACAGCCGATGACCACGAGTTGCCTCCCCAGACCACTGCAGCTACTTTCTTCAGGAGGAGCGGTAGGAGAGAAGGGTGAAGCATTCCGCCATGCGTGCAGCAAGCCACGTTAATGAAGACAGGTGCATCGCTGATTGGGCTTAGGAGCGCCGCGCCCACTGGTCAGTAATCGGGCTTTTAATACATCTGTCGGTTTTATATACATCAGTCGTTTTTATATACATCTGTTGGTTTGATATAGAGCTGTTGGTTTTATATCGATTTGTAGATCTTTCGTGCATTATATATTTGATGGCCTAGTTTTGTCTGAGGATAAGCAATTAGCATTACAAACAAAGATGGACACAATAGATATGTGAAATACTGATTGATGTTTGCTTGAGCCCAAAATATTATAAATCTGCTTATGTACGTGCCATATGCATTGCTACAATTGGGTTAGCCTACTATGTTTGGGTTAAAAGCAATAAGCAGTTATTGATGCAGCACTATTTTGTGTTCTCATGTTGGTGTATTATGTTTTGATATTAAACAATTGGGCAAAGTTTCATGGCTATGAATTATTGGCCTAATGCATTTTTCTAAAGCCTACTTGATTTGGGAGTGACATCCACATTCTCGTCATATGAGAAAATGTGCATTGTAGGCTATAAAAAAAGACAAACACTGAATCATTCAGTAAAAACCTTTACTGGGACATAATAAGTTGCAAACGTTATAAGCTATCATAATGTAGCAGGTCTCCCCTATCACTTTGTAAAATCTTGCAGTGGGGGACTGAATCTGTCTTCAAGGACAATGTTCTCCCCGAAAGATTGCTTTTCTCATTGTCATCTGAACTTGGATAGCAACAAGCAAACAAAAATACAAAACAAAATCAAATGTGTTACATCAGCATTAAGGTGTGACATTCGTGACTGTTAAGTTAAATCACATTCAGATATAGATAAGCCGTGTAACCTATAAAGCTGCAAATGAATCACTACTAAGGCAGGCCTCCCCTTCTATTGCTGCTATTATCAAGCTTTTGCCTTTTTGGTATATACACATAGTGGTGAACCCCTGTTCATACTGGTGAATCCCTGTCCATACTGGTGAACAAGTGTGTAGCGTGCCTGTGTGCGCCTACAGGAGAAGTCAGGGGAAGGGTGTCAGCTTGCATCTTTCATTTGTAAAGCACTAATAAACAAAGCAGTTAGCAGCAAAGTGCAGTGTATGGCTTCCGAGCCAACTTTATAAAAGCTTTGTGGCATCTCCCTTTAATGATGAAGGCAAAGAGAGACAATCAGTGGCATAATCCTCAGGTCCGGCCCAGCCGTTTCAGAAGGTGGACACCAGGCTTGACTGATTGACCCTGCCTGAGCCAATGAGACGAGGTGGTGAAGTTGGAATAGTAACAACGAAAACAGCCATCGGTACAGGGAGTGACTCCGGAGCTGCAGGGACACACTCACGCTCCGTGATGACATGACCTCACAACCGTCTTCAGTTATCTACATATGTATCTCACTCACACACAAATAAAACGTGTCCTTCAGCCCTCTGCAACATCGACGGGAGACTCCACGAGAATGTCTACAAAATGGTTTACTCTTTCCACCCCTTCCTTATCTTCTCTCTCACTACAACAAAGCAACTCAACTCTAACATTGTAATTTAGGAAATGAACACTTGGCCTGTACTGATGACTTATACCTGGTACAAATCTTTTTTGGGTTGAAAGCCAATAAAAGGCCAACCAAAGCAATCTGATTTGATTCGTTCAGTTATTTTAGGAGTGGGGTGATAATGACAAGAGACAAAACGGAAAAAGCGTGGAAGTGAAACATATACTTAAAATAAAGGTGAAATGGCAGGCTGTAAAAGTGATGAGGTTGAAACAGGAACGGGGAACCTAAAAAAGGAACAGCATTTGAAAGAACTTGTTTTAATATATATTATATAATATATACTCAAGAGACGTCTCTTCCTAAGTTGAAAGAATACATGGAAAAATTAAAACAAAATGATTTTTTTTTTTTTAAACAAAACAAGGATGTTCATTTTGCAAAGTTCAGAGACATGCCTTGCTCTATACTTGCAATTATGGAATACTATATGCTTATGTTGACAAGAGTGTTTTAAATCTGCTGTCCGGAGCAAACATTCAGGATTACAAAAAAATAAAAAGATTCTTACTAGTGCCCTAGTATCTTCTGGGCAAAATAAGAAATATATCCAAGTACTCAAAAACACAGCATGAGAGAAAAAAACACAAAAGTAGAGGACCAAAACATTACACGTGGAATCATTCAAAGTGTTCAACCGCTCCGGAAATCAGTCAGTCAATTTTTGGCCTCATCACAGCGAAAACAGCAAAGATTGAACCATTTGTCATTCTTTAAATATGGGGACATTCAAATGCTTATTTTTTACGAAATAAGACAAATCATTACACTGATATAGGACATGGAACAACAAAAAACAAAACGGATGTCCGACAAAATGATTGAGGTGATATTCCGGCAGATTTAGCTGCTGCCAATGGACCCAGACATGTTCAACAGTGACGGTGAATGGTGGTGAATGGTTCTGTGCGCTCTCAAGAAATTACTGAATGAATGAGGTGACCGGATTTTTAAACTATCAACCTCTTGAGTATTCAATCACCCCATTACTGTGAAACCACTGACTGTACTCTGTAGTGTCCCCACTTTTCAATATTTATCTAACGGATTTGGTGAAAAAAATAATCTTATGAATAGACATGAATGAATGTTTTGAAAATCAAATGGTTGTTCATACATTCTCTTGCACTTTTATGAACAAACCCACACACAGACTTCGACACACTCATTCCCACATGCGCACATGCACAAACACAGTGCAAACAAAAGTGATGGCGTCCCTCGTAGAGGGGTACACCACATTCTGTCCAGCTCCTAACGATGGTACTGCCAGTGCCCCTCCCCCTCCCTCCCTGTATGAAACAGTCCCACACTATATTTGTAACAGCAAGTTCCAGAAAGAGCACTTGTAAAAATAAAAAAAAATAAATAAAAAAATTGAAGAAATATGGCTTTATATTAATTTAAAACCGTATCAATGGAAAAACAAAAATCAATTCTGTATCTCTACATTACAGTTATAATTTTCATTCTACTTAAAATAAAAAAAATCCTTTCAGGTTTTTACATGTGAATGGAGGGGTGTGTGTGTATGTTTGTGTGTATGTGTGTGTGTGTATGCGTGTGTGTGGCATTGTTTCAGCTGGTGACGAGGTGGTGAGATGCAGGCGTAACCTGGTTATAGTCCCGTGGGGAGGACCCGGTTAGGTGCTCGTTGAGGTGCCCGTTGAGGTGCCTGTTGTAGTGCAGCAGGGGGCCTGCAGACGAGGCCCGACGCAAACTCTGTTGCCCGGAGCAACAGAGGCGGACCACTAGGGGGTCCGTGCGGAACCCGACGAGGTCGCCCATCCACGGCTGGTGTTTGAGTCTTGATGGCGACCCGTGTCTTGATCTCACACTGATGTACTGGTGTGGGGGATGTGTGTGTTTGTGTGTGTCGGTGTGTGAATTTAACATGTGCCATTTGTTTTCTCGTTTTACCTCATGCCGATCTCCCCAGCAGTGCGAATGCGTGTTTTCTGAGGGTGTTGGTTTGGGTGTGTGTTTGTGTGTGTGTTGGGGGATGTGTGTGCCTGCCTTCCCGTTCTCAGCTTTACCGGGTCATTCCCGTATGCTGGCAGAGTAGGAGAACTGGGGGAAATGTGTACGCTGGTCAGCGTCCTCCGCGTCCAGGGTGTCATCTGTTGGTCAGAGAGGGGGGAGGAAGAGAGACACGACGCGTGAAAAGAGAATATTTATCACTGACATTGAAAGGTGCCGATTTCATGAGTTCAAGTTCTTGAGCCCAGAGCACAGCCGTGTGGGGGGACGAACACAAAAATGTTTAGAGAATACTCGTGTCCAAAATTGACTTTCATGAGCCTTTGCGGAAATACACCAATTAGAAATATAACCGTTGATGTCTCGGTTTAATCACAGACAGGACATTTGTCTGTCATTGAATGTGACTGCACTCAATGAAATATTCCACTTACATTTGTCTGGAGGTGTAACGGTGATGGTTTGAGCGGTGAATTCATCGTCGAAGTAACGTGTGTCCGTCTCGGAAGTCACTTGGGGTTTGAACGGGGGAATGAGCTGTGGAGTAAGACAACATGGAGATTAACCCTTGTACATTTAGTGGAGCGTCCCAGCATCTCTCAACTCGTCATCCACTACATCTTTCCAGATGCTTACCTTTTTGTCGACAACATCCTGCCAGTTGATGGTGGTAAAGAACTTGTGGTTCGTGACTTCTTTGGCGTCCTCAGCCCCACCTCCAAGCCTGAAACAAATACATACAATCCTTTTGTTGGTTCTTTTAAATGACTAAATGGAGTTACCCCTGAATACTTATGGCGCTTTTCCACCGGAAGTTGCAGGTCAGTTCAGTCTGCAAATGTACGGGTTCACGTTTCCACCGCCAAAAGTTGGCGTGATCCGGACTAAGCCGTACTCGTCTTGCAGTACTCCTCTGTTGTGGTACTTAACGGAGGGACGCCTGAAAGGGTGCGTTCAAGTTAGAGCTCCACACAGCGTCCGTTAATTGGTCGACAGAATCGTCAGTTACGTGCGACAGGGCAATAATAAAAAACAAACGCAATGCCCGCAAGGTATTTCTGTACAACGGCGAAAGCTTTGTTTATTGAAGAAAATGACGCGCAAAAGTTTGACGTCGTTCTTGGACGTGCAACATTGTTGCTCTTTTATTGCGTCGCGTTCTTTTCTTTCCTTGGATTTAATATCAGGCTACACTGTCGGGCTGCTAGGAGGCCCCGATGCTTACATAGCTTCCGCTGCCATCGCCATCCGGCTTAAATCCCGCTCTACCATAAGGGTACTGCTGGGGCATGCTGGGTCCGAAGCGTAACCGCCGGTGGAAAAGAGCCATTATACGCCTGAAGTCAGATTTGCCTTTGATGCATGCGCCTTTCAGATCTCAAAATTCCTCTGGCACTGGCCATCTCATCATTCCCAAGGTGAGAACCTTTGCCTACAGGGAGGTACCGTTCAGTACCTGCTCCATTATTCTGGGATAGTCTGCCTGACGAACTGAGGACATCAAAATCTGTCCAAAGATTTCAAGCAAGATTTAAAAGCTTCCCTTTTCTCTGATCATCTCTTAAAATCCCACTTAAATTTCTCAACCCCCCAAACTCCACTTTCAGTTTGTGAGGCGGTGTTCCAACCGCACCTCTGCTTGGGGTCCTTCTTCAGCAGGCCTGCCAGCAGGGCCTTGGCCTCGGGGGCCAGGTTCTTGGGGAAGCGGATCTCCTCCATCAGGATGAGCTCAAAGAGGCGCTCGTGGTCCTGGTTGTAGAAGGGCAGCCGACCACACATCATCTCGTACATTACCACGCCCAGGCCCCACCAGTCCACCGCCCGGCCGTAGTCGTTGTCCTCCAGGACCTGATGGAGAAGGCGGGGGAAGAAGGGGGGGTTGATGAGCACTATGCCAGACATGGGACGCTCAACTCCTCGGCAAGGTCATGCAGAGTCGCAGCATCACCAATTCATCTCGCATTTCTTCCTCCCATTATAGAACACAATTAATGAATAAAGTTGTTTTTAGTTTTACACTTTGCTTCAATGCAGAATGTGGATTGTGGGAGGAGAAAGACGAAGCGGCAGCCATGACAGCTTCTATCAGGGTAATGGGAAAATAATACTTCACCTGCAGTGTTAACTGCAACTTGTGTTTACAATTATTAGTGATGTCAGTTGGTCGGTCACAAACTACAGGTTGGTAATTGATATCTTATTGGACATTGGAAGCAGCTCATTATTGGTTATCGTGTGTTTTCTTTTTTTATAGTGCATAATTAAATGTAAATGGACTGCATTTATATAGCGCTTTTCTAACCATTGGCCACCCAAAGCGCTTTACAATATTGCCTCACATTCACCATCCTCGCACACATTCCCACACCGACGGCGGAGTCAACCATGCAAGGCGACAGCCAGCTCGTCGGGAGCAATTAGAGTTAGGTGCCTTGCTCAAGGACACCTCGACACACATTGGAGGAGCCGGGGATCGAACCAACAACCTTCAGGTTACCAGCCAACCCGCTTTACCTCCTGCTCTACTGCCGCCCTAGTATTAATCATGAAAGCACAAAGCAACGCCTTGTGACTGCGGTTATGCAGATGGGGATGCCACTATGGTGGCTTTAGAACACCTTCAACTAATCATTGACCACTTAATGGAAAAAGAAAGCTAACTAAGGTTTAGGCAAGAGGAAGAAATAACTGACAGGCAAACAACTCAGTGGAATGTGATGGAATGTCCTTGAGGAACACAACATAATGACAATCCTATTTGCTGTGCAGTGCTAACACTGTTCTGCAAATTCATCTAATTGAATGGACTTAATTAATAAATCCTATTTAGCTCACTTAAGGTCATTATTTCCTGCATTATGTTATTCCTATATGTTCAACATCCTCAAAGCTGTATTGAGAGTTTGACAATGGTACAAATTCTGATTTGATTAGCCTATTATCACAGGAAACGAAATTTGAGGGAATTGAACACAGTTCTGCTACTATTAACTGTCAATAGAACAGTGTGAATGTATGTTACCTCGGGTGCCAGGTACTCTGGGGTCCCACAGAAGGTTTTCATGGTGGCGCCATCGGTGATGCCTTCTTTACACAGACCGAAGTCTGTGATCTTGATGTGTCCGTCTTTATCCAGCATAAGGTTCTCCAGCTGAGAGAGCAACACGACAACCAGGTTAACATCTTGAGGGTGAACTGGATATGAAGCGTAACGCAGTACACACAAGTTTGTCATGGACTAAACACCACTTTGTGAAAAATGGTCCTCTTTGATTATTTCACTTGTGGAGGTGAACCATCCCAGCTTCTATGAGGCCAGGTTTAGAGAGGAGGCCAGGTTTAGTGAGGAGGCCTTACCTTCAGGTCCCGATAAACAACATTGCGTGAGTGTAGGTATTCCAGGGCAGACACAATCTCTGCACCGTAGAACCGAGCCCGGTCCTCGGTGAAGACGCGGTCCCTTGATAAGTGGAAGAAGAGCTGTTTTTGGAAGGGGGAAAAGGCAAAAGAATGAGCAACCATCCCATCACATAATATATGTTTAAAATAAGGAAAAAAAACAGGTTGAGTAATATAGAAGGTTTAGTAAGAAAAAATAAACAAGATACAAAGAAACAAACAAGACTGACCTCTCCTCCGTTTGCGTACTCCATTACAAAACATAGCCGGTCGTGTGTTTGGAAAGCATATTTCAGCGTCTGGGGGAGGGGATGCAAGAACATAAGTGAACCCAAAGTGAACCCATGAACCCACTTCATCTTGAAAACAGTGAGCCCTAAGGCCACCGACCAGTACTATGCAGCCCTACCGTTAGAAATGGATGCTTTGTATTTTGGAGAACTCTGCTCTCTGTAACTGTGTGGGCCACCTCGTCCTAATGGGAGGGAAAACACAGATAACTTCAGTCAAGAAACCCAACGAGGTATGGGGTAAAACATCTTCTGTTGTCATCCAAGTGGGTCTCGTGTTACAAAAGTGTCCACCACTAACTTTGGCGATGATGACTTCTTTGCGCAGGATTTTCATGGCGTAGTACATGCCGGTGGCCTTCTCCTTCACCAGGATGACCTTGCCGAACGTCCCCTTACCCAGCAGCTTGAGGTAATCAAAGTCGCTCATGGTCTGTGGGAGGTGAGAACGAGAACACGTCTAGATCTGGTCCTCAGCCACAACTGCTCTCCTCTAATGTGATATTTGATGCATGCACGACGTCCGCCAACAAAGAAATAATAAAACGGTCTCAAACGGAAATCAAACATCATCCATACGAGCTGAAGAAAGAGCTGAAAGAAAACAAATGTTACACTTATGCTTTCCAAACCAAAAGTATAGTGAGAGAGTAATACAAACACTGACCACTTTGTTGCGTGACTTGGACATGGCCACCTCCATCTCTTCAGTGCCGGTGCTGTCGCTGGGCGAGCCAAACTTGATCTCCATTGGCTCCTCATCCGTGTGCTGGCTCTTAAGGCCGTTGGCCACAGTCTGGATCGACCGCATCCATTCCTCCCTGAGACAACGCGATCAAAGTTACATGCTGGGTGCTTTCAGAAGACGTGAAATGCATTGCAAATAAGTTGTTCGCAAAGGGTAGAAATGGCATCAAATAAATATATTTTACCAAAGGGAAAGTAAAGTAAACACATTTTGAGGGATCAGAGTATAATCCACTGTGTTTGTTGGACTAGAGGCCCTTCTGATTGGGTGTTTAGGAGGGCTTATGTGGAAGTCTCCCTCTGAGGGTTCATTTGGGAAATGGGGCTTACACTTAGCTTTAATGCAGGATTTCATCATAACGACAGTTGGCAATGAATACTGATTGGAGTGCATGAGTGGCCGGCCAAACGGGGGCACAAGCTCTGTTCCACAATGATCTAGAAGGAAGTATGGCCCATGGGCATGACCTTCTCGGTCTGACCTTTGCTTTCCTCAAGAAGTAGTTGCTCTTTTAAAGATTAACACTGAAATAATAATATTGTGTTTACCATCACGAGTGCCTCGAGATGTGAAACACAATGTTTTACACTTCTAGAAATGTAATTGAGTCACGGTAGTTACTTTTTTTAATCCAACTTATGCAATATCTATATCTCTATAGTAGCATTATTTCTTATGAAGGGGCTTCGCAAACTCTTATCTTATCCGTTGACCTCAAAACATAAGGGTTCCAAGTGGCAAGAACCAAAGCTCTCTTACGTTAGTGCTCGACAGGTAACAGAACACAACACATACCTCTCCTCGTTGCTGTCCACGTGAAAGGTGCGTTCAATAACGGTGGTCCACTGCAGACAGCGAATGACAAACGTGTTGGGCCTGGGCCGCTCGGTCTTCATGAGCTGGCATTCTACGAAAGAGCAGAGGCGGCGTTACAAAGTGTTTCACAGAACAAGAGAGTTGAGAACATTGGAAAAGCTAGTTTGTGACCCTGTCGGGCCCAACTGACCCGCGACAGAGAAGTTGTTGAGCGGTGGTAGGTTGTGGTCGCTGGACACCTCCGGCTTCTCCTTGTAGCCAATGAAGGAGCCGTCGCTCTTGAGGATGAAATAGCGAGGGCGCCATGTTTTAATGTATTCACCTGGGGGGGGGGGGGGGGGGGGGGGGGGGGGGGGGAGACGGGTCGTAAGGATCGGCTTAGTGCAGGTTATCGACATTCCTGAGTGTATAACAGGTTACTTTAACGGGGTTAAAGTTGCATATACACCATGGTAACGACAATCGATAACTGAGCTAGGACTGCTCTGAACAGCCTTAATACTAGAGGCCACCGATCAAACTGTTAACCACAAATATCGGTCGACATGATCGGTGGCCGATTGATCGGAGCACCCTTAAATTAAGCAGGGGGCCGGGGGTCTAACCTCTTTTGTGGAGCCACCCCTCTCTGACAACACTGATGTCGTTCATGCTGGGGGCGCCTGGGGTCGAGGGTGGGGCTATAGCGGCCGCAGCGGTGGAGAAAATAAGACTTGTCCGATGTATAGATGAGGTTCAGGCAAGAGGCGAGGATTGATTTGACGGCACCTAGAGAAAATAAAACAAAGATTGGTTCATTCAGGTAAGAGGAGTGCAGGTCCTTTCCACGACCAATACAAAAACAATGATAAACTAAATCTTGTTTGCGTCAGAATTTATGGTGCTTGTAATTACGTTTCAAAACTGAGCCGTCAGTCCATTCAGATTCCTAAATGATGAATGATGGTCCTTAAGGTAGGCACACACCACATATAACAAGACCTATTTTAAGACAGATAAGACAAATGACACAAATCTCTTTTTACTACAGTACAGTTGAACTTGGCAAGCTCTCATTTGATGTCTATCATTCATTAATGATAACAGGTTAACATAGGGCCTCTCACGGTAGGCTAGAGATAGGACTATACACAAACAAGTTTACAGGTTTAATTCCATAATAAAGAACACAATAAGGACTACAAATTAGCAATGTTTACAGATGAGGATTCTGGTCGATCAGAGGCACTTTACACACAATGCTACATTTAACTTATTGCAAATTTTGTTCCTCCATAGTGGCTTATTGGACAGAAGTTTATCGTTTTGTGTACTGCTACACCACAGGATGCAGAGCTCCTCCTCACCTGACTGCATGAGGCCGTAAACCAAGGGGCCCTAATAAGGGCTACTGTATGGCTCTGTGACAGGGGCCAAGTTCTGAAGCCTTCTGTTACACAACAGCTCTGTTCAAGTTGTTTTTGCCATGATAAGGTCATACCATTAATACAGCAGCTCTTGTCAAGTCTGTTTGAGGTCAATGCCACTGACAGCTAGTTATCTATCCTGCATCTACACAACTGCTTGCACTGCATTGTCAAATATGAACTAGCCGGGCAGATATAGTTCGACAGCTCCAACCACGTGATAGCCTTTGCAGAAGAACTGCAACTAGAAAGTGAAGTCAAAACAATTACGTGAGAAAACGGGAGGTTTGTTGGCATCGCTTTGTTTACAATGATAGAGTTACTATTTATATATGACTATGATATGATGAATATGTCTGGGACAATAATCTACAATTACAGGTATACCACGTTGGCTCAAGTCGGCTGCTTTATTGCAAATATCACATATCTATTACTGTTTAGATTTGATCTGTCCCTTTACCCGTCATTCAAGAGGCAGAGCAATGGCCATGGTGGCCTGGCCAGCTGTTCAGGATGTTCCCTGGGTGACTAAACGTGGGACGTCTAAACTAAGGCAACAACATCAAGGACCCACTGCTGCGGTCCTTTTAATGAGCCGGGAGACTGGTGAGTCAGGACCATAGTAGTCGTGTGTACCAGGAGTGGTTATTCAGAACCAAATTAGTAGTGTGCACCAGGAGTGATGAGTCAGACTCAGGACCATACAAGCAAGTAGTGTTTACCAGGAGTGGTTAGTCCGGACCATAGTAGTGTATACCAGGAGTAGGGATCCAGGATCATACTAGTAGTATGTAACAGGAAGATTGGTCGGGACCACGCTAGTAGTGTCTACCAAGAATGGTGATTCAGGACCAAACTAGTGTGTACCAGGAGTGGTAGGTGAGAACCATACTAACGTTGGTGGACACCAGGAGTGGTGATTCGGGCCCGTACTAGTAGTGCTGTCAGGCCCATAATACTGATCACCAGGAGTGGTGCATCAGGCCCATACCAGTAGCATGTACCAGGAGTGTTGAGTCAGGCCCATACTTGTGTCTACCAGGACATTGACCGTGACTGCATCACGACAAAGCAAATGTAGCTTTCAAGCTAAAACACAAGCTAGCATTTTTTCCCCACACCAGGCAGCTTGCTGATGATCTGATGTGTATATAGCGCTTTTGTTACTCACCTTTCACCTCCTGGGTAATAAATCCGTGCGCGGCGGAGCTCCTTTAAAATGCCGCCCGTGTAGAGAGAAAGAGATCCAGCTCTACTCGAAGCCAGTGTGTATTGAACTCTGTCAATGATCACACGGCTTAACGCACTGCTTTCTTCTCCGCACACCGCGGCGGCGTGCTGCTGCTGGTGACTGCGGTGCGGATCAGCGCGTTCGCACGACACAAGTCGGATAAAGCCCCCCGTAGCGCGGAGCACGGATGCGCATTTCACGACGAGACTAGTGCGGTTTCTAAGATCGCTGGAACAAAAAACGCACCATGTTCAGTTGATGCTGTTATTGTTATGCGGCGGGTCGCCTCCTTATCGTGTAGGCCCTCGGTCTTAAGAGCCAGACTGACTATACCAGCCCCGCATACTCACACAAACAGGACGTGACGTGGGCGGCTGGCGAGCTACCACGTCCTGTTTGTGGGGCTCCCCGATGCCCTGTCCCACGCACTGCCCGTGGATGAAGTACAATGAATTAAGGCGTTATTTTTAAAAAAGTTTGTACGTTTTATTATACACTGTAAAACCTATCTTAAAAAGGTCCTGTTTTGAGCGTGGATGGATCATCATTTATGATTCATTAATCTTCTCTGCGGCACTGGGACTTCCACCCTGGTGTTGAAGGGCATCCTTGGTGTTGACTGCATGTTACGTCACAATTTATGTTGTCGTTCTAACTTTCTCTGCAGGTAGCGAGCGCGGGCGTCTCCGACTGATGTCTCGTCGTTTCGCTTCTCCAGTTTCTTTGCCGTGTCTTCATCCAATCCCTCTAAAAAATAAAAAAAATAAAAACATGGAGAATCTGCATTATATATGGAGCTTATTATTATGTTGCATAACCCAAGAAATCATAACACCAATCCATCTAAACTACATGACAACACACAAATCCCACAATCATTGCCAATATACCTTTTTGTCTCTTTGCCTCCTTCGATTCCAATTTGGCCAGCTCCTCCTCATTGACCTCTTCCCTTGCTATGTTGCTCAGCTCATAGGCATCAACCTCATGAAGCTTAGGCAGCAGGTCCTTCACCCAATCGTAGCGGATCGGACACACTGTCCTGAGGTACACCCGGGAGGTGACCATCATGTCATGAAAGATGACCCAGTCCAGCTCCGCCTCCTGGTCAAATAACTGGGAATTGGAATATATGGAAAAGCTCATTATGATAACGATGCAGTCTTCTTGTATAACAATAATACTCCACAGACTGTTTATTGACAAATATGTCAATAAAATATTTACCGAAGATGACGGATGAACATGAACTGCGGTTCCATGACCATCCATTGTGGAAAATATCTTTCCAATAGACCTAGGTGTTGTAGAGGGAAATTAACTGTCAAAACACGGCAAAACACAAGCAGGTGTTTTGAAAAAGAAAAAAACTCGGGTGACACGTCATGGTGGTACCTCCTAGCAACATTGGTGAAGTATCCAGTGCAGAGGCATCTTCTGAACAGTTCACTTTTGTTGCCAGCAAACGTTTCCACAGGGAAATCTTTCTTCTGGAAGGCAAGTTCACCAGTATTATCAAATCAAGGCCAACCATAGAATCTGGCATTGAGGAACTGACAGCATACAACGCAAAATACTACATAATCCACTGAGATGGGTGGACTTTAGTTGCTGTAAAAGGCTCTCAAACTTTATTTCAGAGCTCTGATTTTAATTAAAGGTCATCTAGCTACCTGTTGTAGCCGGAGCAGAATTTCCCGCAGCTGAGTCTCTATGCTGAAAGCTGACTTTAGCGCCCTCCAGTGGATCCAGTTCTCTTTACACCATGCTGACGGAGAATCGCTGTGATATGCAGCACAAAACACATGAAGTCAATTTGTGTCAAAATGTGGCATGAGTTTCCTCAGCTATGGATTTGATTTAAAAAAATCGAATGGATAACTTATATACTTTCCAGATGTTTCATATAATAACTTTACCTGGCTTTACACCACTGAAACACACTCAGTAGGGTGGCAAAGTCATTCATACCGCCCGACTGGGCAGCCATATTTCTTTGCTTCTTATCTGCTTCCTTTTGCTTCTCTGGATGCCCTGGATAATGGTACAACAGTTACTATTAGTAGACTGATGATAGTATTTTATAACACACCTCACCAATGTTGGCACAACTCAAATACATATTTTGACACAAAACATGCCTAAATCAAAATAAAACATTTACATGATATTTGGCCCAAAGTATACACTTGAGGAAGGGCCCGATGCAGACCAAACAGCTGATGAAGTGGTTGGGCTGCTAGGTCAGTCGAGTGAAACAGTTAAAGTTCAACCAAAGACAACCGAGTGGCTGCCATTGGTCAGGTGCATCCCGTCAACCTCCTTTCTCCATTCACATTGGGTTCAGCTGTTTCCAGCAGACCCGCAAAAGGCCCTCAATTGCCATTTATTACATATATTACACATGAGATTTTGAAGTGTGTACTTTATCCGAGAGGGACTGAGCAGGTCGGTCCTACTTTCATTGGTTGAGGACGTGTCGGAGGCCAGGTTCCTATTCACCACATTTGGTGCATGAGGTACTAGCTCTCCTGGACCCTTGCAGGTGAGACGTGGTGCATGTGGTTGTGAAACAGTGTTGCAGTAGAGGACTTCCTCACTATATTTCTCTACCCAAAAAAAACAAGTCTACTTCCTGCTTTTTCGCTGAAAACATTCCCCTAGCTAAAAGACAAACCTGGGAGAGCCTAAAAAGTGTTAGATAGCTTGCATTACCTGGGTGTACAAAAGATGAAATGTTCAATCTTACAGGACAGACGCAGAGACACACCTTGTATATTCTGTCATGTCATAGAGTGCCATTATAAAACATAAAAAAGCACAGAATTCACTAGAAAATGTGAGTGAGTGCTGTAGCACAAAGTGAGGTTGAAAATATTTCAACCACTTAAATCAAGTGATGGGATTTGAACAGAAGTTCAAAAGTCCAAATGGAGTAAACATGCACACCATTTAAGAAAATGTAAATGGTTGGAAACAAATAAAGTGACAGCTGAATGAAAAGCGCAAAGCATTGCTAAAAATGCAGAAATGTAAAATGAATTGAACTGAAGAATCTGAAAGGTCAAATGTATTGCGCGTGCGCGTGCGTGTGTTTTGTCTTAAGAAGTAGGAGTTTCAGAATGGGCAGACGTCTTCATTGAAAACGAAGCCAGTATGAAACTAAAACTGTGATTCTAAAGAAAGTTTAAATGATATCGAAATTACTTTTAGATATCATTGAAGATACAAGTGTGTAGATTTGTTAAATGGTTTGAACGAAGATAAACGGCTGAAAATTTATTTAGTTACGATATCTTAAGGAGTAGAGGCAGATGCTCCTCCGTCCTCAAATTGACTCCCATGTAAAAAAGATTGTATTGTAAAAGTAGAATATCTTAAAAAGTATAAAATATTTAAAAATTGTGAAAAAAGCACGCGATTCCAAGCTATATAACATTTTAAAATTTGAATGGAGTCTCTAGTTGAAAAAATTTTTTAGGAGATAGGTCCCAAAGTTTGTAGAGAATAATAAAGAGGAAAGAAAGAATAAAACTTATGAAGAACAATAGTTGAGCGCTGCATGCAGCACTCACCTAACTAGAACCTGGGCACTAGAGTTTTCATGCTGCTGTACCTGGTCTGATGAAGATGTTCTCCACCGAAAGCATGGCGGCCAAGGGGAGGAGAATGTCTTCACATCCATAGGCTGCAGCCTTCAGCAGAGCCCTGGTTAGGCCCGGATGCAGGGGGAACTCCATTATCAGTCTACCCAGCTGGGTCACCTGGCCTCTCCTAGTACCAGGACAGACGTCGTCCAGATAAAGCAAGGGTAGGAATTTTATTTTTAAATGCATTTTTTAATAAACTGTCCTCTGATGATAACAAATCAGGTATCTGTGTCTGTCATAAACCCATCGCATCATTTCATGAATGAAAATTAAAGGATTTGATTGCCAACCTGTCTACCTACCCACCTGTTGCCTATGACCGGAGTCATCCGCAAGACTAAACAAACAAATATTCCCTATTATGAGGCTAGTGAGCTAGTCACGCGTTTTGGGGGATTGGTATAGGAGCAGGGCCTGCATGGAGTGTTCGGATTTTATTGATTCGATTCTTGTTGGTTTCTCCCAAGTTGTCTACACCAGCTTCAAGCCTCAATTTCTCACTGTATCGGTCATGATGCAGATAGATGAACATAGGGGTAGAAAAGAAATGTGTTCAGGCTGTCAGCTACTAACCTGTCAATAGCATCAAACTGGTAGAGCTGCTTGAGGGCTTCCAATAGCAACCGCTCTTCTGGATGATCCAGGTAAGGGAACCTTAAACAAAACAAAATAAACCAAACAGCATGGCCCAAACAAGCAACAGCTTTGGCTATTCGAGTAAAGCCGGCATGTACAATATATGAACTAGTGATTCAAATCCCTAAAGGGAGATTGTTGGATGATTATTCAGACCTGATGACGTCGTGAACCCCGAGGCACTTCAGCGTGAGGACCACGCTGGTGAGGCTCGCCCTCTGGATTTCTGGCACCGTGTAGTCAAGCATGCACTTCTCCCAGAATTCATTGCTGTAGATGCGGAAGCACTTCCCAGCCGAAGTTCTTCCAGCACGGCCTGCTCTCTGTTGGGCCTCACTCCTGTTGACGAGAGAGAAGGCCAAGACCAGACCTAATAAGTAACGCCAGTTAAAAAGTTATCAACGTTTACGTCATGAGTCATAGCAACGGGGGGGGGATCAGCGGAAGACACGTACTTGGAAATAGGCACCACCTCCAGTATGTCCATGCCTACCCTCGAGTTATGGTTGAGCTGTTTCACAAACCCACTGTCGACAATGTACCTATTAGTAAAATAAAAAAGAAAACATTATCATTTATCACACTTTGCTCTTGGTTTCAACTTGAACATGTGTATTCATTCAGAGATCCATTCATTTGGATTAATATTTCAGCAGCAATCAACAACAAACCACCAGACAGTCTTACTTTATTCCATTGATGGTTAGAGATGTTGCTGCGATGTTGGTGGCCACCACACACTTCCTTATTCCAGAAGGGGGCGCTTGAAAGATCTGCCTTTGTTGATCTGTGAGTCAAGCATTGGGGGGGTTACAATGGACGTTTCTATTAAACTTGTTTTCATCATTGAAATCACACTATGATGCAGACATTTAACATAGCCATTGCTGGCAATCAGTTTATTTACTCTTTTCTGACCAAGACGAGAAGGCGGCAGCACCTTAATCAGCATATTGCCTTGAAGAGGTGAATTCATGTACTCAACCACATTCTGATCAGGTGCTGTACACATTGGACAAAACTACAGGGTCCAATAATGCTTTTAGACTAGTTTGTGTGTAAAATTTGGTTCTGGATTGCGAAACATGACCGTCTGTCGGTTATGTATATTCAAGTCCAATATAAAATTCCACATGCATAAAGGACATCCATCCGTATCAAATGTTTGTGGACTGGGGTGCACACAATGCGTATGGTCTTCTTCAGATAACAATTAATAAAGTCAAATAACGTCCAAAGATTAACCTTTCATTAAAGATGTGAAATCTCATTACCTGCTCATCCATGGACAAAACTAATTAAAAACATGAACAAGAACATGCATAAGAGAGAATATAGGATCCAAGAATGAAGTGATTGTTGTGTTCATACCAGTGGGCATGGATCCATATAGAGGCAGGATCAGAAGTCCCTCCACTGTTTGGTCCTGAACATCATAACGGTAGTCTATACTTTCTGCCTTCTCATACAACATGTCGCAGGCCTTTTCAATTTCGGATTGACCTGTCAGACATTAAAAAATAAAAGTTGAGGAGAACCGAATTCCTTCCATTTGTTGGGTTGAAGTCGAACATTGAGTTTGTCTTTACCCGTCAAGAAAACCAGAATGTCCCCTGCCACCTCACTGACGTGCACTTCGAGGGCTACTCTCACCACCTGTCAAACAGAAGGGCAGAACATATTATATCAAGAAATAAGAGCACAATATAAAGATGAAATATTGAAACCAAGCAAGTCTACAAACAACCAACCTCGTTCACGTATCTGGAGCTGTCGACTTCTTTGGGGCCTATGGCGTTACCAAACCGGCTGGTCACAGGGAAGGTCCTTCCAGGGATGGTGAACACGGGGCAGTGGCCGAGGAAGGTGGAGAGCTTATCCGTCTCCAACGTGGCAGACATCACCACAACGCGCAGCCGGACTGAGCCGTCCTTGGAGCCTTTATCAGCCTGAAGGAGGGTTTTCTTTAACAAACCTAAAAGAATGTCCTAGGAAAGAAATTGCAGAGGTTAATTTATATATGTGTTAACAATAATCATCAGTGAATTGTAACTTTCGCTATTTACCAATTGCTATTTAAGTATCCTTGTTTCTTTCAGTCAAGAAAAATAAGTTAGAATATAAGTTTACTACTAAAATAATAGAAGATTAAGAAGAATGGAATACACTGTTTACACAAACCACTCACAGTGTTGAGACTCCGCTCGTGGGCCTCGTCCAAAATCACAACACTGTATTGGGAAAGGCCAGGATCTGCCAGGATCTCTCTTAACAAGCAGCCGTCTGTCATGTACTTCACCACCGTAGCCTGGTTCCAACACAAATTACTTAATGATTTCACACATTTCGAATCCATTTTCAATAACACCCCCCATGGCTCCCTGCTTCGGTCTCTCACCTGGGATGTGCAGTCATCAAAGCGCACTTGATAGCCCACTTCTTTGCCCAAGGTGAAGTGCATCTCTTGAGAGACCCTCTGAGCGACTGTGATAGCCGCCACCCGCCGCGGCTGGGTGATCCCTATTATACCCCCCTTCCATAGACCTTGAAGTAAGAGTCATGTCAACGTTGGAGAACACGTTTTAGTTTTATACCCCCCCCCCCCCCCCTCTTATTTCACCAGATTAGTATTTGATACACTTGGGAATCGATTTCACGTACCTGCTTCATACAAATACTGAGGAAGTTGTGTGGTTTTCCCGCTGCCGGTTTCACCAGTCACAACAAGGAACACGTTGTCCTTCACCAGCTTTGTAAGTGTGGCTTTGTGTTGAAGGATGGGCAGGCACTGCGCTTCAACACAACGTTTACTTTCACGCTTACTTCCACGCTTACTTTCATGCTTATTTGGCTTTGACATGATGCGAAAATGTATAAAAGGTTTCCTCTTTTCGCCAAAATAGAAGTAATAAATAATATAGAATTATCTAACTTATCACGTGATGGTAAACATTAAAGCATTACTTTAACTTGGCTCTAAAAAAGCCTACCTTGGTTTTCGTTTCGAAAATGCCTACTTGAAAAGTAACTTCCGCAAAACATTTGACATCGCGCTGGTATTGGCTGAAACATGAACACGTGACACATAGTTTCCGTCAGCAGCCTTCCATGTTTATTGGTCAGGTGAACAGTTGTAAACCTTCTTTGATAGGTCCATGTTGAACACGCAGCAGGTCATTTATTTAGTAGAAGGATAAGGGGTCCAGCCGAGACTATATCAGGCAGGATTCTCTGACTTCTTGCCTGTCTTGTTTGTAGTACTCTTTCTGGTTTAGATGGAACAGCAAATGTATTGTTCGATGCATTATTACAACCTCTAAAAAGGTGAAGGATAGCTATACATTTCGAGAATAGCCTACAAAGTAGCTTAAATAAGAAATGAATGAATTTAAAGCAAAACATATAAACACTCACTATTGTCACATTGTGTGCAATCTTGTCCTTTGCATATCTCTATATTGCAGTGGAAATACACCTGTAGGAACATTTTTTTTTCAGTTGACTTGAATGCTTAAATGTATATTGTTTTCTTATGGTCACATACCAGTCTTTTCCACCCTGTGGGCACATTCACAAACGAGAAGAGCTTGGTGACAAAGCGCTTTCGAAGTGATGGATACCTCACCTCCTTGCTCGACTTAACCGGCAACAAAAGAGTCCCTTCACGGCTATACCCGCCAAAAGGACACCTGGATCATTAAAGAGCAAAGATTTAGTTTGACCTTCTCAAGTGTTTAAGGGAATAAGCAGTGATGTAAGAAGTACACAGATCTTGTACTTAAAAGAAGCAGGCCTGCGCAAGTCCTGCATTGAAAATGTTACCATACGTAAAAGTAGACCTACACGATAATAAACTCAAAGAACAAAATATAAACCTGATTCGTTAGGCAAAATGAACCATTCTTGAACCAAGAATAATATATATATATATAATTTTATTGATGCACTAATATGTACATTACTTTAATGTGGTAGCTGGTAAAAGGCAAAGCCATTTTTAAATTTTATGAATTTCCCCCTGGGGACCAATATCAACTTGTTGAAATAATAATATAATGTATCAGGCACTTATATTTTGGTTTGTTAATCTGAATCTAAAGTAACTACTATAGCTGTCAGATAAATACAGTGTAGTAAAATCTATACATTTTGACTCAGTGGATACTTGGTTACTTTCCACCACTTGCAATAAGAAGAGTGCAGAGACCGCTTAACGAGCAGGTTCCATCTCAGGGGGTGGTCCGGGTCGGGAGTGGGCGTGGCCCAGCAGTCCTCAAGCAGCAGCTCCAGCGCTCCGTCCTCACATTTGAGAAGATGCACCTCGACGTAAACAGGCTGTCCCAGTTGAATGGCTTTTGGTGGGCTGCGTGACGTGATGAAGGACCTGTAGGAAGAATCTGGAGAGATGTACAGTAGATGTGTGTATCTTACCTTATTCAATAAAGGGTTGCTATTGACCCAAAAAACTATTAAATATTAATCAATGTCTTAAACACTTGGTTGACATATTTTATATTGACATTTGACATGTTGATATTATCAATAATACTCAAATTATAATATCGGCCTACAATTGGCCATGTCAATTTGTTTTGCACATATAAACAAAAGGATTTGAGCAAAAACACAGAACAACCTTTAGCAAACCTCAGCTCTGCCGTGATGGTTCCATCACTCTTGAGTGCTGATTGATGCTCTGGCTTCTGGTCCAAGATCGTCACGTCCAGCAGAGACATGCTCGGCAAGGCAAAGCTGCACATCACCGTCTGTCTGACACAGACAAGAATTGCAACTGAATAAGTATTGAAGTGAATTAGAGAGCGACATGAACCAGATTGTTTTTAAATCTTTCTTTCTTTTCATACCGAAAGGGAACTGTTCTTATTGTAGAGCGGTGAAGGACTCTTCTTGCACCAATGTTGATCCAATAGATAATGCTGTTGTTCATCTCCTGATAAATAAAGTCGATACTTATTTTTGATGCATTGGTCTGCAGAATCTTTAAATCCAGCATAGCGTTTAAGCGATTCACATACCACAGACTGGGTACCGCATTCAGTGAAGGGAAAGCTGAAAGTGACAGAGTTGATGGATCTAGTTTTGGGTTTACACTTAACGCTCCGGTTCGAGGGGATCCAGATGGTGTCCAGATTCAAAGGGATCACTGTGGCATTCTTGTGAATAACGATGTTGAATCCATTTTTGTCACAGGGCTTGGTTAATTGTGGGGACTTTGGAAGCGCTTTGTGTTCTGTTATTTCCTCTGTTGGACACATTCTGAGATCAACAATGAGTTCCAATAGTCACTTCAAACATGATGCCACAAAATAGCGTCTGCAAGGAAGTTATTTGTACCTTTCTGTTCAGTGATGCATCTCACAAGGGTTGGCCTCCCTATATGAATCCTGCCATTGTTTGCAAATTGTATAATGAGAACATTCAAAGTTCTGAAATGTTTCTGAAAGGTCAACAGGGTTTTGGAAGGTAAGACATGATGCATATGAACATAAATTAATGTGGGTCATTGTGTGTGTTGGCTTCAAAGTACGGCTTACTTGTCTTGTCACAAAACAGCCATGGTAAGAAACCGTAAGGATGACAAAGTTATCCGTTTCTTGGAATAAGTAGTGGCATTGATGAGCAATGGCCATGGCTTCATAACTCCTGCCTTGTTCATCTACGTAGAAATGTATTAATCAGCAAAACGCCTTGGCCATAAACTCAAAAAAATTACTGAATAAGAACATATTCCTTAGCCTTACCTTGAACATAAATTGCAAAGGGGAGATTTTCGACCTGCTGTTTTGATATAAAAAAAGACATGAAGTCTTTCTGGCAAAGTAAAGTGTTGTTTTTTCCGGAATTATCCCCCATTTGGAATGGTTTTGAGGAACAACATACTTTGCATATATAAAGTAAATACAACAGGGAGCATTGGATTAATCTGCACAGAGTATTATTGTGAGTACAGGTCATAATGTTAAATTAGGTCAGCAGATTGGTCTAAACCACCAGATGTTTCTCATTTACTCTAATTATCCTAAAGCCAACACAGGATGGTATTCTCTTTTGTCCTTTATTGATCAATTTGACAAAGACAAATTCAATCAAAGGTATAACATAAACGTAATGAAATTAAAATACATGTCAGGAAAGTTTGAGTTTAGGTATTATGTTGATTATAATTATGTTTAGAAATGAGCTCAGTCGGGTAGGGGCCTGGTGGAAAAAAATGCACCATGGGATCACGCAATACAATCACATTCCTGGACAATGAAAGGAGAGTTTCAAACTTTATAAGAATCAAGAGACATAAATAAATATCAAATACTTACAATTAATAATACCATAAAACGACTATCATTAATTGTTAGTTATTCATCATTTCCAATTCAAAATAAAAAAGCCAATAATAGCAGACATTGAATTTCGTTTTTTCTAAAGATGATTGACTTGGCTGGGGCTGCTGTTGTAAATTGGGTTTTCATATCCTGAAGAAGACAGCAAAATTAGTGGCCAGCCATTAAAACAGAATAAAGACAATTTTGACCTTGATAAAACATACTTAAAGGTTGGGTATGGGATTTGCGAAACGCCAGCAGATTTTGAAAATAAACAACTCAAATGGTCCTCCCCCCTCTCCTTCAACGCTGACTCTGACTCCACCCATTCCAAGTACATGGATGCGCAATCATGCACGAGTGAACACAGATGCGCGAGAGCGAGCCATTAGCTAGTTAGCTAGCTCCAGTAGCTACCGCAGGATAACAACAAACAGAAGCTTGCTCTGGGTCACGAGCTTTGAGTACGTGCACGAAGGGGTCGCGCGGGGAGCGGGGGAGGGGGAGTGCAGTGCGACCGTTTGATGACGTACTTACTGTCCAATGCAACTCGGTGGCTCTGGAAATCATTGGCTGGAGTTTTTCGAGCCCTGCCCGTTCCACAGATGATTGACTTGTTTAATTTTCATGTCAGTACTTCTAACTCAGTGGCTGTAAGTGGGTTATGATAAGGATTTCAAGTAATTTTGCAAAAATGGCCAAAAAAGCGAATTCCATACCCAACCTTTAAGATAGGCCTACTTGGTCTACTCACTCTGTTTAGCTTTCTTTCCCCGAAGACCTGCTGCAATAACGAACAAATAACATGCGATGAAAATGTTTTCCGTTATGTTTATTTTAGTTAACTTCTGAAGCAACTGCTCCTTTTACCTCTGGGTCTTCTTTCTTTTTGAGCGGAACTCCTTTGCTGGATTATCTCATCTTGATTTACTGTAAAGTTATAAAGGCCTTAATATCAGTAAAAATATATAGTTTAAAGACATTATGTAGAAAATTATATTAATATACAGCCCACATTAAGGCATCCGAATTGCAAATTACCGTAAAAATGACGACTTGCTTGTCGTAGTCTGCTGAATATTTCTGAAAATGAAGAAAATGTTATAGATAGCCTGACACAGCCAGACCAAGTTCGCTCCACGAAAATGGAGGTCAGCTTGTAAGATTTAGGCTGGCATTGAGATGCTTGTTAAAATATGGATTTGCCACAAATATAAACCGCAAGACGTCCTCGGAAACCTCGGTTTAGCAGGGCATGCTTTCTCTCGGTACTCCTGGTACGTTCGAGCTGCGGGTGTCCTCTGACTGGCCTACAGGGGGCGACACTTTCACTCTGTTCCTCATAATCATGGATGGTTTCTGGGGGACCTTGATCCTGATTTCTGGCCAGGCGCTCGTCCTCAGATAGACCAATGTCTGCAGGCTCCTGCTCATCGTTTTCTTAGGAACAAAAATAAAAATAAAACCCCAAATCCAACAGCAATGGATGAATACTGTTGGACTACCAGCAAGAACCTAAATAAAGTCAGCATGAACTCAACCTAACCCTAACCCTCAACTTGATGATAGATGACATTTTTACAATGTAGAATGGCAGTATCTGAAACGTAGTTCTATTTGTGGGTTTACATAAGTCCTTTGATTATATTGCATTGAGTGCATGCTTAGCCCGACCTCTCATACCTTGTCTCTTACGGGTCCCTCTCTGTGACAGGGAACACCCTTTACACCCTGTCACAGAAGTAAGAATATGTCCTTAATTGCATTAAATAGATCTTTATTATTTACATTTTTCATGCACGTCCATTATCTATTATCAATTTGCTCCTATTTCCCATTTAATAAGTACATTTCTACAATTGTTGCTAGAGTCACAAATGACGGTCTACAGATTTTGTTTCATAGTAAATAATCAATGACTGTGCCAATAAATGACCCAAATGATCCAACACCCCTCTGCTTAAAACATGGACCAATCGATTAAGTCAACCGTTTTTAAATGATATGTTGTCTTACGTAGTGTGAAATGGAATAACTCACCTGAGAATGATGCTTTGTAACAGCAGAAACATACAAACAGGATGACTGTGGTCACGCCAGCGGTGATGCACAGAGGAAGCCACAGATCAACTTCTGCACGAGAAACAGCAATTTTATCTCACATACCTGCCACTTTCTGTAATTATAACAAAAATAATACAATTATATGATTATTATTATTACTATTATTATTATCAAAACAAAAACAGGTGTTCTTTTTTATAAATATCAGATAGAAAAGTATGAATAATAATCATATTTCTCACCCTCTTTTTGAACTACCACTTGGTGACATGCATCAGCTGGTCCACACTGGTAGCATCCCAGGTCCGACTCTTGAAGGCCGTCGATACGGATGGTGTAGTTCCCCCTGGAGCCCTCGTTGGGGAAGGTTTTCACCCGACCTTCCCTGGGCTCCAAGAACCAAACCTTCCCTTGAGACGACAGATTAACAAGAGGTGCTCCAGTGTTTTGGACCCACAGCATCCAGTCAGTTAGACCGAGGAAGGGAGCATGGCAGGGTAGGAGGATAGAGGACCGCAGGGAGGCACTGATCATCACAGTGTCACAGGAATCCTGGCAATGGGACTGGTCTGAAAGACATACCATATAGCTTGCATTCACAAATGTGGCATTTCCCATCTTGTCAATAAGAGATGAATGGCCATAGACGGGTGGCAGAAATAGTTTTATTTTTAATAATTAACAATTATCCAGAGGTGAATAATTGTTCTAGTATAAACTACACGTGAACACACCAAAGAAATACAAGATAACACTTTTTGCCACAATTTATTTGTTTTTATTAGCTGTTTATTTGTTTTCATTAGCGTGACGAGACGACCGTCCCACACGCAAAAATAATATCCAGAGTTTGAGATCTCAATCATGGGATATGGCCCAATATCCCGAGATAGCGAACCAATACAATTGCGCCACCTTAGGAGGTTCACGTGCAGCACACTAATACAATTTATACAATATTAATAATATTATAATAACACAAGTAGTCTGATATCAGCTTAAAAAAAACGTCTTACCGTTTAAAGATGCACATAAATTGCATAAGGCGAACCAAGCTATGCTCTTGTGCATGTCAAACATCTTGAAGGTTAAATCCAGTTTGAACAGTTGTCTTCTTGTAGCTTGAGAATACCACATGTTAGTTTCCGGAAATGTCTCACATTT
This sequence comes from Gadus morhua, assembly GCF_902167405.1. Lineage (NCBI taxonomy): Eukaryota > Metazoa > Chordata > Actinopteri > Gadiformes > Gadidae > Gadus > Gadus morhua. The sequence goes on from NC_044063.1 coordinate 20,885,622, forward strand.
GGAATTAACGTCATAGGTTGAATAGGAGAGTGGTAGGCCTTTAACACTAGAACACTTTTTATTTGTGTGTGATGTATGTGTGAACCTCAGTACGCAATGTTTTATTTTTTATATTATGTTTTTGCAACATAGATAGACTACACATCATATGTGTAAATGTAGAAAGCTTCATTTATTGGAAGGGTTTTCAAAACCATCTGTAGTCTCAAATGTCAACGCAGCGGTGCATTTCATTGGTTTCCTGTGGAACCGGATGAGGCATTATTTTTAACTCTCTGGTGTCGTAGATTCGGAGGTAGGACTTGAAGAGTGGTAAAGGTTCAACGCATGGTTTATTCAGCGATACAAGGTAAACAGACATGCACTCTTTCTCTGTTAAAAGCCTCTAATGTCTCTACTTAGATCAAAAACTGTCTATGTGGTTGACAAGGGAATACATGCAAGTTGAGAGTATAATTAACAAAGCACCTCTTTGAAACACGATGTCAAACATGGTCAAAGGAAAATATATATTTGTTCCTCATTCACATAAAATTAGTTCAAGTTTTACTAAATGAGCTGGCACATTTACTTACATCAATTTATAGGACAGTTTTCTATGTGTAGGCGTGTCCTTTGTTTTAGCTAGGTTTTTAAATAACACTTCCTGTTCCATATAGACTAAACAAAACCCACAATCATATGTGTGAGCTAATGTATAATATTTTATTGGCTGTCATTCTCCTCAGAATGCGTGTTTTCTAGGTGTCTCAAAATTGAAACATTCAGGTTCCTCAACATGTGTACAATCCTAATGTTCTGGTCATAATAAAAGCAGAATCACATTTCTAATAGCAACAACCCAATTTTATCTTTCTCTTTTTCCCATGGCGAAAGAGAGCCAACCAACCACCAGGGGCCAGCAGGTTGGGTCAGAGAAGGGTCTGCGCCAACTGTCCAGGTGAAACCGGCGGTGAACTGGTCACAGGACCCGACAGACCCAGACCAGGTCCCTCTGAAATGACATGTGTGACGTTCAAGGCAAATAACATGAATTTACATTTAGAGACCAAGCAACCCATAAGGACATCCATGAGTGACATATTACTATTATTAAGTAGTTATGCACCCAGTAACGCAGGAAACTCAAACTGCCGTTTTGAAAATCGGGCTCTTCTGACATCCCAAGTGGGTGTGTCCACCTAGATGTGTGACGGATAGATGATCAACGTTTGCTATAGTCCCCTGGGTAGGCAGGTAGACTGATCCATCCAGCGTACATCTAGGTGGACACGCACACCTGGTGGCATGTCATGGGACCTTTAAAATAAAAAATGATATTGTTTTCTAACATAGTGTGAAATGGATTTACTCACGTGAGTACGCGTAACAACAGTAGAAACATACAAACAGGATGACTGTGGTCACTCCAGCGCCGATGAACAAAGGAAGTCTCAGATGAACTTCTGCGTGAGAAACACCAGCTTTATCTCACATACCTGACCTTTCCTATAGTTCTCTTTCTCTCATAGTCAGTGGGTCAGTTATTCAGTGTGTCAGTCGCTCTGTCTGTCTGTCAGTTTGTCTTTATGCTCTCTCTTTCTATATAACACATAGGATAAGATTATTTTATTATTAATATATTATGCAACAACAATAATTATTATTATATCATATGTTATGAGTATAATAGTAATAATCATTATCATACGTCTTCTTCTTTTTTCATAATTATTATTATCAGACAGAAAAGTATGAATAATAATCACATTCCTCACCCTCATTTTGAACTACAACTTGGTGACATGCATCAGCTGGTCGACACTGGTAGCATCCCAGGTCCGACTCTCCGTCGATACGGATGGTGTAGTTCCCCCTGGAGCCCTCGTTGGGGAATGTTTTCACCCGACCTTCCCTGGGCTCCAAGAACCAAACCTTCCCTTGAGACGACAGATTAACAAGAGGTGCTCCAGTGTTTTGGACCCACAGCATCCAGTCAGTTCTACCGAGGAAGGGAGCATGGCAGGGTAGGAGGATAGAGGACCGCAGGGAGGCGCTGATCATCACAGTGACACAGGAATCCTGGCAATGGGACTGGTCTGAAACACATACCATATAGCTTGCATTCACAAATGTGGCATTTCCCATCTTGTCAATAAGAGATGAATGGCCATAGACGGGTGGCAGAAATAGTTTTATTTTTAATAATTAACAATTATCCAGAGGTGAATAATTGTTCTAGTATAAACTACACGTGAACACACCAAAGAAATACAAGATAACACTTTTTGCCACAATTTATTTGTTTTTATTAGCTGTTTATTTGTTTTCATTAGCGTGACGAGACGACCGTCCCACATGCAAAAATAATATCCAGAGTTTGAGATCTCAATCATGGGATATGGCCCAATATCCCGAGATAGCGAACCAATACAATTGCGCCATCTTAGGAGGTTCACGTGCAGCACACTAATACCATTTATACAATATTAATTATATTATAATAACACAAGCAGTCTGATATCAGCTTAATGTATTCTAAAAACGTCTTAAACGTCCGTTTAAAGATGCACATAAATTGCATAAGGCGAACCAAGCTATGCTCTTGTGCATGTCAAACATCTTGAAGGTTAAATCGAGTTGGGACAGTTGTCTTCTTGTAGCTTGAGAAAACCACATGTTAGTTTCCGGAAATGTCTCACATTTGGAATTAACGTCATAGGTTGAATAGGAGAGTGGTAGGCCTTTAACACTATCACACTTTTTATTTGTGTGTGATGTATGTGTGAACCTCAGTAGGCAATGTTTTATTTTTTATATTACGTTTTTGCAACATAGATAGACTACACATCATGTGTGTAAATGTAGAAAGCTTCATTTATTGGAAGGGTTTTCAAAACCATCTGTAGCCTCAAATGTCAACGCAGCTGTACATTTCATTGGTTTCCTGTGGAACCGGATGAGGCTCTCATAGTCAGTGGGTCAGTTATTCAGTTTGTCTTTATGCTCTCTCTTTCTATATAACACACAGGATAAGATTATTTTATTATTAATATATTATACAACAACAATAATTATTATTATATCATATGTTATGAGTATAATAGTAATAATCATTATCATATGTCTTAATTTTTCATAATTATTATCAGACAGAAAAGTATGAATAATAATCACATTCCTCACCCTCTTTTTGAACCACCACTTGGTGACATGCATCAGCTGGTCCACACTGGTAGCATCCCAGGTCCGACTCTTGAAGGCCGTCAATACGGATGGTGTCGTTCCCCCTGGAGCCCTCGTTGGGGAAGGTTTTCACCCGACCTTGCCAGGGCCAGAGTGGTAGATATAACAGAGTGGCGACACTTCCATTGGACTCCGTTGTAGCGCCTACTTCCGGGGTATGGAGCCTCGAATAGTTCCAAACAACCATTTTACGGCGTAGGAGATCATTCATTTCCATTGCTGGCCGTCGAGTAACTTCTGAGGTAAATTGATTAAATAGCTACCTCTTTCGAATTGTCAACTGTCCATATTGTATCAGAGGCCCTTTATGATGCATATACTGATATTTATTTGTAAATGCACAGCGTAATTAATATTTATCTTGGTAGACGACCGTTTGCCTGCTAGTTTGTTAGCTCAACTTCGCCATCTGTGAAGGTATCTCCAGTGGTAAATTGATTAAATAGCTACCTCTTTTGAATTGTCAACTGTCTATTGTATTAGAGGTCCTTTTATGATGCATATACTGATATTTATTTGAATATGCACGGCGTAATTATATATATATTTGTCTTGGTAGACGACCGATTGCCTGCTAGTTTGTGAGCTCGACTTCGCCATGTGAAGGTATCTACACCAACAATTACGAAGTTCAGTAGTGAATCTAACTTTTATTTAGTTAGTTATTGATGTTGGATTACTATGATCATTTAGGTTGATTTAAGGACAGGTTTTATGATGCGATAGCTAGTAGAAATAACAGTGTTTGTTTAATTATATCCTGGAAAGGGTGATGTTCAGCACATTAAGCCCTACAGATGTTGCCGCTTCAACAATGCTGATTATGATGGGCGGTGAATTTAACCAGCATGGCTTTTTCGTTTTAACTTCTTGTTGACTGAATTGTTTCTCTTTCTTGGTACCAAATGTATTCTTTTTTGTTTTACAAGAGCCCTCTCTGCTCTCCTTATTTTTCCTTTTCTAGTTGCCTTATTAGGTCCTCAATAGTCGCCCCATCAGTCCCTGGCAGTCTGGTCCCTGGAGCAGCTGCCCCTGGATCACCTGCCCCTGGATCACCTGCCCCTGGCAAAGTGGCCCACCTGATTGCTCTCGCTGTCTCCTGTCATGTCCTTTTCATCGCTCTTGAAATCCACCTCAATTTCTCCCTCAATCTCTGTAATAATTACAAGGTAATGTTGCTGTTATATGTATTTTGCCTTTGCATTTGCAACTACTGTCATCTCCAATGTAAGAAAATTAATTAAAGCGAAACATTTCTGTAATGTGAATTAAATCATCTGCCACAATCAGAAACCAATAAAATGTATAAATGGATCTACCGGCAATTTTTAATTGGGTAGAAATGTGTTGATTATCCACATTGTGTGCAAATCCTCAGAGAATCCCTGACCTCTGGTTGTTTCTTAAGCTGAATGTACAAATATGAATTATGCAATCTCATTAGGAGTGTAGTCTATCCTTGAATTACATGAAATGGGGAATATTGTTAGCTGCATGGATCATACCGAAGTTTAATTTGGTGAAATATGTGTGGTCCGTTGCACTTGGTTCTGGAGGCACCCTCACAGAAGGGGGTTTCCTCCTCTTCGGCTTAGGGCGATGAATGAAAACTGTTGGTACTGCATCGGGCCTCAGCTTCAACTTCAACATCCCTTCTCTTTTTGTGGCAGTGAATCAGTTCAAAGTGTACCTGTAGGTAGGCTTGTAGGATGTTTCCATTGCACTTCAAATATCATTGAAAAGTCATAATTCTCTACACTTAGAATTATCATGCCCTTTGAAATGCTATCAAGTGTTGTGAACATTACTTACATTACATAGTTTTTGACTGTTGCTGACCCCTGTCACTTGTACGTTTTGATGGCTGACCATTGCCATCCATTTCTTCCTGCGCTCTTGGTCCTTGGGGAAGCCATACATGTGGTAACCCTTCTCAGACCGATTGGAGCATCCAAACGCTGCACAGCCAACCATGGTATGACCATTGATCTAAACCAATTTTGAATTTGCTCAGGGCTATTATAAGTATTGTAATGGCATAAAGTATAGTATATTTGCAACGTTATATGTTAATGGTTTGCCCTAAGTATATAGTGTTCCCTGCTGTGTCCATTGTTGAATCTGTTCACACAATCGCACTCACTTGTTCGTGTCACACTAATTGTTTAATAAAAAAAAATACTATTTCATTCATCCAAGCGTAATGAGTTGTTATTCTTTAATATATTTGATAATTTGTGTAGCTCATATCTTAAAATGATCATGGTAAAACATCTTGAATACTTTGATTTCAATACAGATGTAGGGTAAAAGTTAAGGTTAAGCCAGTATGCTAACACGAACGTGAAGCTTTCCCTCAAACTTAAAAACGTATCTAAGTAATACTTATAGATAGCTTTCAGTTGTCCCCCTACCACTCTAAATGTAAAACTGACATTAACAAATATGCAATAATGCCATATCAGTCAGACAAATACTTGTATGTGTTTTTTTCATTCATATTTATCATTCAACATTGAAATCTCTGCTGTCGTCCCATAGAATAACATTGACTGCGCGGCGTGTTTGGAACTATTGAGGTTTACATGAACCACGTGACAACCACATGAACACCCTGTCGGCGAGATCATAGCGTGTCGCAACTCTCTCTCTCTATAGCTCTGGCCTAGCCTGGTTCTACCAGACTCTCGTACTTCACTTCATTTCATTTCATTTGTACAGAGAGTCTGGACCTAATCAATTGACAAACGTTAACTCAGTTGAAGGCGGGTGTCTGTTGAAGTTTAAAATGATTGGATCTGCCCAGTGCCACTCTGGATCTGCCATAACCAATCGCTAACGTTTGGTTGTGACGTATGTCATGCGCCGGGAATCACGCGCAGGTTGTACACAAACTAAACACCTTGCGCGTCTGCACGAAAATGTCAGCTGCAGGTTTTGTTCGTCGAATTTAATTTATCAGGGGAAAATTGCACATTGTAAATCAACTACCGACCTACAACAACAACTCAAACTGGCGCACGACTTTATCGTCATTGTTCTCAGACACGCCCTCTGTTCGCTGATTGGAAAATTACATACAGCAGGTCCAGACCTAGTACCAGAGAATGTCTAATATCGTAGACGGGCTCTGCTAGTACTGAAGGGAAATTCAAATTGAGCGGAAGTACTTAGGCGGGCGGAGCCAGGCTAGCTCTGGCCAGGGCCATATGGAAAACCATATGCTCTCCGCAGGCAGCACGTTTTCACAGATCGCGCTGATCTGTTTGGCGAGTTGCAGACGTCTGTGGCCTGTGGTTGCAAACCCGGTATCACGCGATTTCGTGCTCATGCGCACGAACGTTAATCTATTGAAACGTGTTCCAGAGCACGATAGTCCGACTTTTCTCGTGCTACACAGAACACTGACTGGAACTACTTAGCAGGTGTCTGTAGGGCTATATCAGGAGTTAATGCACGCACTGCAGCCAATCAGAATACGAGTATTCCCCCAGACCGTGGTCTAAACAATATTATTCACGAGTTATAATCAACCCCTACACATCAATATTAATGATAACCCTGTGGAAATTGCAATAAGTGAGAGATACAATTTCGCACGTTGAGCACACAGTTGTGCGACTCGTTTATTTAGTAAGAGAGAAACAGGAAATCAAAACGTGCTGCAAGTAAGCAAATCCCGCATGGGCTCTGACGTCATGAGACGCTCGTAATCCTTAAAGGGACAGCGATCCCTGAACCACTAAGACAGTAAACGACATGCCTAACACAATTGAAAGACCAACACATAACAAAATACTGTAGGGGAATTATGTTATAACAGAGTCACTACAACCCATTAAATACGGTATGATTTCTAGATGTCATGGCAACGTCCGCTCACGAGTCACGACACTGGACTTGCGAGGCATCGACGCGGACGTTCATTCACATAGCCAAAAACAAGAGAATAGATGGCTAGATAAAATAAACATCAAGACATACAATTCTAAAAAGAACAGATGAAGCAGCTACCCTTTTTTCCTTCGCGGTTTGCCTACAGAGCAGCGCACCTGCATTTAATATATCTGTGTATTGTCACAATTTCTCAGTATCAAAGGTGAAAGTAGAAACGGGTGGCCAAAAGCTGTCATATTGTTAGTTATCACAGACAATTTTAAGTAGAAACGGGTGGCCAAAAGCTGTCATTTGTTAGTTATCACCAGGGCTCTACAGTGCGCCCATTTCACTCGCATTTGCGAGTGAATATTTCGGCGTGCGAACGAGAAAAACAAAACAGGAGCACGCGTGCGAGTGACTTCTCCACAGCGCACTATACTGTGCGTTCACACCAAACGCGAAGGGGTGAAACGATTCCATACAAAGCAGCGATTCCATTTGCAGCGCGACACTTTTGCCCGGCACGGGCGAGCGCGTTCACGTGGATTTCAGGTGGATTTGCAGCACGCCGCTTTTGCTCGAGTTGAAATAACTTTGCCGCGACATTCGCGTGGCCACTGAGTGACGTGCGTAACGTAACAGCCAATCAGTTTTCAACCGGCCAACCATTCCCTGCAGTGCAGTCCGGGGTGCACCGCAGAATGGAGGAGAAAGTGATTGTTGCCGTTTGCGACTCCCCGAGCTCTATATAGAATAGTATATAATATAATATAATTGTATTGTATATATAATTTCACGGCCAAAAGCTCTGTGCGCCTCCGGATGGGCGTAGCGCGGGAGGCGCTACGGGAGGGTTTAGCGGGGTTTGTTTACCTACGTTGCTATGGTTACCAGTCTTGTGTGTTCCACGGTTTAATAGGTATCTAAATCGCTGTCTAATCAATACTTCATTCAATGCCTCTTCCGTGGTCATTACAATATTATGAATAGACTGCGTGGAGAAAGTTAATGCTGTTACTGTAGTCGATAAAGTCTACAAATTCAACCCCCGACTGGTTGAAGGATTTCGGGTGGCTAGTTTATGATGCTAAGAACATGAAAATGTTCTGTACATTTTGTAAGGGAGCCCCATTGGCAATGGCAAGCTCCTCTCTGTTTATAACGGGGAACCCTCATCTGAAACACGAAGCTGTGGTGAAACACATCGAGTCCACTAGGCATTCTCGCTGTCCCGATTTCTATATAAATCGAACCCAGCCCAATAACCCTGGTACGGTGGAAGCCGAAATTGGTGCTGTTTTGTGTAGCCTAAATTTAATCTTGTCTATTTATTTGTCTTAATTTTGCTTTAGTAAGTTGTTGCTGTTGGCGTGTGCAATTTCTGCACGCTAATAAATGTTCTAAACAAAAACCTATTGTGCCCCCATTTTTTTTCCCTGTGCTCCTAAATTTTTTAACTTAGGGGCACGAGTGCTCCTGAAAAAAAAAGTTAGTGTAGAGCCCTGGTTATCACGGACAATTTTCAACAATGAATGATCTGTACGGAGCTCCATAAGGGACATTAGGGAGAACGCTCCCGGACAGAACCTTAGGCCCCGTCCACACGAAGCCGAAACGGGCGAAACCGTTCCGGTTTCGATCTATCCGGTTTCAGAGTATCTCCGTAAAGACGGAGTCAAGCGAAACCGGGTAGATCTGTAGAAACGCTGTAGTACACATGCCAGGCCCATAAGGGGCGCTGCTTCTGCTACAGAAATCCAGAAGAAAATTAAATAAGAAGAAGAGGCGAGAATGCGCATAAAGGCTGCCCCCCGAACCACTAACAACACAAACAAACAGTCTCAATAAATAATGGTTTAGCAACCTAACAAGGGACATGATCTGCTGCAGAACGATTACAAGCCTGTATTCCGCCATCATCTTTGTTGTTGTGAGTTCTGAGACTCCGCAGGCTTAACAGTCATTGGCTAGAGGGTCGAGGGGTGTGGCGATGACGTCATGGTTTACGGTTTCAGTCGGTTTCAGGCGTCAACACGAATCCATAACGAAACGGGGTAGATTTGAAACCACCTCCGAGGGTGGTTTCAGAAGTTTACGGTTTCGGTCAGCGGATTCGCCGGCTTCATGTGGACGGAAGGCTGAACCGTAGAAGACCTTTGCGGTTTCGCCATGAAATCGGCCCTCGTGTGGACGGGGCCTTAGTTTGGAAGTCGTGCCAGAGCCCATCTACGAAGAGCCTGGGCACTTCCTATACGCCCCATTGTACCGATCTTGGTTGTAGTTCCATGAGTCATCCACTGGGGGTGATTGCGGGCGAGTCCAGATTGAATGGGAGTCTATGGGGCTAGACGGCTAATTATGCCTCTTTCACCAGCTTGTCGTTGAAATATCGCAAATTTTATTGTAGATTCCGCAAGTTCAATATAGATTATGGTTCAAAAGTCGAATGAGTGAGTACTTATGTCCTTTCGATTTCTTACAGTTTGGGCCGTTGTTGGCCATACACGCTAGCATTCTGCTGATGAATGCTGATTGGTCAGGGACGGACTTGCGACTGATTACGACCAGAGACCCCTCTTTACGGCATCTGAAGCTGAAGCGCAATCAGAAACGTGTTAACTTCGACTTTCCGTCAAACTCAATTTTGCGTACTGTATTTATATTTTCCTGCAGGCCCTTTTATTTTTTAGATAGTATGTATGGTGAAAGTACATGGGCATAAATGGAATTTCTTCCATTTCTTGTGTTCAATGTTCAATGTGTTATATACATGGTAGGTACGGTATGACCACCTTAAATAATACAGTCAATGTCCCGCTCAATATCATTTAATCTGTCATTGTCTATTTTTCGAAAATAAAGATAGTTTAAAAAAGAAATGCCTCGTAAATGTGCAATGATAAACTGCACTAACAGTGGAAACGGATTGTCCGTCTTTTCGTTTCCCAAAGACAGAAAAAGGTAACGTTCTTGCTTGCTCCTGTATGAATGGTCCTAGGCTACCTGAGGCTTCACCTGGTAAGGAAAGTTGCGCTGGAGCCCGGGTAATATCGCACATGGCTTATTCAAGTTGCGCGCTAGACATTCTCTAAAGTGTCGAGACTCAAGCACTTAACTTACCTTAACCGATTGTTCCATACAAATGGTTAGTTAACGATTTAACAACTTCAACATCTGCTATTACAGTCGTTATTTCTTTGTAGGACTTGGGCTAATGACCTTGCACAGAGGGAAAACCATCTACACCACTTGTCATTGATTTCTATGCATTCACTGATCTTTACAGATGGGTTTGTTTTAAGCCATTGAATATAATTGCTCTGCCCTGCAACACATTATAAGCTACACATGTTTGTTAAATGAGAAATATGGTCTGGGTCACATTGAAACAGTAACAGTTGTATAACAGTAATTATACAAACATTATATCAACATTGCAACAGGCAAGTTTATTCAAACATCACACTAACAAGAACACAATAAGAACAGTAACTAATAAAAAAAAAGAGAAATGATTTAACAACACTGAACATACTGAACAGAGGCAGGGGAAAAGGACAGAGGAAGAAGACTTGTCCGTTGTCACAGCATCAAGGTCCATCTGTAGAGATCAAGAAAGGAAGAGGCATGAGGAGGAGTACAACAGAACACTGCTCTCTAGCAGATGCAGAGAGATGCAGTCATAAAATTATGATTCTAATCCAGGTTTCTATTTTAGGAGAAAGAAATGGCTCATAATCGTTACTTAAAAAAAAGCTTTATCATCGGCACTAGTGAGGATTAGAAAAAACACTCTGTAAGTAACATACATATGTAAAACATTCGCGCATTTCTTTTTTTTACATTAGCTCACTAAAACTCTGTAACTAGGGTATTAAACAAAAAAAAGCCTTACCTCCAACACCTTTGCGGGAAAAGGGAAGTGCTTTAGAAACTGCCGTAAAGCAGTACCTCTGACAGTATGACAATGTGTGACGTCATCGCATGTTTTTAACGCCTTTTTAGAACAGATACGTGACCTTAAAAAATGCAATATTCAGCTGAGTTTATTATCTTAGACCCACCTTTTGATAGCAACTTTCAAATTACTTGACAAAAATTTACATCGTGAGAAAAGTGGATTCTGAGGATAAAACCCCGTTGGCTCCCATTCATTCTGGACTCGCCTACGAGTGCCCCGCGTGGTCAGAGATTATTACTGCAACCAGTCCAGAAAACCGGAACTAACTGAGTGCCCATTCTCCTCATATTAGACATTCTCTGGTCGTGCTTAGTGACACGACAAATAGCCTACTTCCAATTGAAATACAAAATTTAGAAAATAGGCCTACGTGCAGTGGCGATTCTAGAAAATTTTACATGGGGTGGCAGAAGGGTGGCAAGTTAAATTCAAGGGTGGCAAATCACACACACAAAGTCAAGTCAAGTCAAGTCTTTTTATTGTTGGAAACACACATGCCTGGTGTCTATATGTATTTATACCAATCGCTAATGAAAACAGTTAACATTTTTACTAGGGCTGTAACGATACACAAATTCACGATTCGGTTTGTATCACGATTTTTGACCCACGGTTCGATACATCCCACGATTCTTTTAAATTTAAAAAGCATTTTATTTAAACAACACTTAAATACCAATTATCTTAATGTAAAATTTAATAACAAATAATTTGGAACACTGAACAGATTTGAACCGAAAGAATACTATTAAAGTATAGCTAAATTATTAAAGAAATAACCAAAGATTGCAGTTGGAGGATGCTTTTTGCTGGTAGGCATAATAGGGCCCCTTTAACTGTTTGGTTGGTTTATTCAAATATCCTTATTAGCGCTTCTTATTAGGCTATGTAGCTGAAATAATGACATAATCAGGCCGTATAGAATGCAACATGTTTAATAGCCTAACTCTCAATAGATGAGGAAAAACGTGAACGTCGCAATAACGAGGCATAGTGTTACGAGTAGCATATGTGTGTGCGCGAGAATGGCAATGTGCGTATGCGTGTGTGAGTGACGTCAGCGAGTGAGTGGACGAGCGAGGAGAGCGAGCGGTAGCGCGTGTGTCTAGTGAAGAAGCGAACGAGTCCGGTAGAATAAAGTACCCATCCTGTCAATAATCGGTGGCCGCTTCATTCCGACCTATATGCAGACAAACTGCCAGTCAAATCACACAAAACAATAGAGACAGCAGACAGGATCACACAGGCATTTTTTTTCGCGCTTGGCCCACTCTGGATAAATGTCGTTCATATCGCATATGAGGATTCGACGGCTGTGGAGAAATGCAATCCTCCGTAGCCACGGAGAGCTGTGATCACAGAGAGGGTATCTCGTCACATATTTACGGCATCGATAGGAGGGGGCGCTGTCAGCAGACTATTATTTAGACAAATATTAGCAAATTTCAATGGTGAGAGTTGGCTTGTCTCCAGTTCTTTGGCTTTCAAACCGTTTCTGTCTTCATTTGAATGAAGCGGCAGATGCGCACGGTGAGAAGAGAGCAAATAGGATTCATGGACTCAACCATTTTACAGGGGAGGGGGGACATAAAGATTTTAGTTCTTAAACTTAAACAAGTTACCAATGAGATCAACAGCTTCAGTAGCAAAAAATATAATACCATTCAATAAATGTATATTGGAGACACTTCTAACAACCTGGGTGGCAAGTGGGGTGGCAAGCATTTTTTGGGGGGTGGCAGCTGCCACCCCTTGCCACCCCGGTAGTTTCGCCACTGCCTACGTGTCCCTGATCACGTTTCAATAGATTAAATAACGTGACAGTGTCACGTATTTTCGTGAGACCAGGTTCGAGCGTGTGCATGGGTTGAATTGCGTGTGTCTCACGCCGAATGCATGAGACATGAGAGCCCTGTACTTACGTGACACAAACCAGCACCGCAAACGTTCTCTCCCGCTTGAGATGACGTCTTTCTTTATAGGTTCATGGGTCTGATGCGCCGATTTCCCATGCTGATATCTCTGGAGATTCTCGGGCGTCTTGGACAATTTGGCTATAGATTGTCTCATTACACGCTAAATAATATAATTATAGCCTAATTATATATATAGCCTATGTATATATATATAGGCAATATATATAATTAGGCTATATATATATATATATATATATATATATATATATATATATATATATATATATATATATATATATATATATATATATAGCATTTGTGGTTTTGGCATAAACATAACTAGGGTGCACTGTACTATTTGAGAACACCCTTTCTGAGGCCTCTCTCTCTCTCTCTCTCTCTCTCTCTCTCTCTCTCTCTCTCTCTCTCTCTCTCTCTCTCTCTCTCTCTCTCTCTCTCTCTCTCTGTCCCTCCCTCTCTCTCTTTCTCTCTCTCGTACCGTTTTGTGGAGCACGTTAATTGTCTGAGAACACTCCCAATCAGAATGCATTGGTTTACATTTCGTTCTGTGTAGCATGAGAAAAGTCGGACTATTGTGCTCTGGAACACGCTTCAATTGATTAACGTTCGTGCACATGAGCACGCAATCGCGTGATACCGGGTTGGTGACTCGCGACCCAACTGAATAAACTGCATCTGTCACTTTTTCACACGCAGCAAGATAACTTTTATTTGTAATGCTTCCTGCACTAAGTTAACCAAAAACTGACCTTTGGTTTAATTCAACCTCGTTTATGAGCTTTTCCATTTTAGTGTTGGAGACGTTTATTTTCTTCGCTCTCTTTGCCATTATAGCTGTTAGGGGAAATACAAATTCACACGGTTGATAAAAGGATGCGCTGTGACCTCAACCTTATCTTCAAACCGCCTATCCGGGGGTTGGATCGCGAGAGAAGCAGCTCCAGAAGGGGGCCCCAGACTTCCCTTTCCTGTCTAAGGAAAGGGAAGTCTGTGAACATATATAGTTCATTGGAGGCGTTTCTGAATGCAATCGTGTTTCAAAAAGAGGTCTGAGCGCTTCACACTCAGACCTCTTTTTGAAACACGATCTCAAACATGGTCAAAGGAAAGGAAATATTTGTTCCTCATTCACATAAAATTGGTTCAAGTTTTACAAAATGAGCTGGCAGTTCTCTGTTTATAGGCACATCATTTGTGTTATCTAGGTTTTTAATAACACTGCCTGTTCCATACAGAAGATACAAAACCCACATTCATATTTGTCAGCTAACGTCTAATATTGTATTGACTGTCCTCCACAGAAAGCGTGTTTTCTAGGGGTTGCAAAGTTGCAACATCCGTGTTCATCTACATGTGTACAATCCTTATGTTTAGGTCATAATAAAAGCAGAATCACATTTCAAATAGTTACAGCCCAACTTTATCTTTCTCTTTTTCCCATGGCGAAAGAGAACCAACCGACCAGCTAGTTGGGTTGGAGAAAGGTCTGCGCCAACTGTGCAGATGAAACCGGCGGTGAACGGGCAACAGGGCCCGACAGACCCAGACCAGGTTCCTCTGAAAATCAATATACATTTACAGACCAAGCAACCTATAATGAGATCCATGAGTGAAATATTACTATTATTAAGTAGTTATGCACCCAGTAACACAGGAAACTTGAGCTGTTGTGTATTTCTGGATATATGTTTGTTAAACTTCCCAAGACATGCAAACAGGCAGGGGCGCCGCTAGGGATTTTGGGCCCCATGAAAAGAATGAAACTTAGTGTCATTATTTTTTCTGTATTATAATTTCATCATCATTAGGGGCCTCTCTGGGCCCCCCTCCATCAGGGGCCCCTAGAATCCGTCTCCTTTACCCCCCCTTTTCGGCGCCAGGTGTGAGTGTGATTAGCCGTTACAAGCCTTTTTGAAAATCGGCCTCTTCTGACAACACAAGTGGGCGTGTCAAGCTAGATGTTATAGATGAGCAACGTTTTATACAGTCCACTGGGTAGGCTGGTAGACTGATCTTTCCAGCGTACATCCAGGTGGACACGCCCGCTTGTGATGTCAGAAGAGCCATATTTTCAAAACTCTGAGCATCTTTCCTTTGGAATCGTTTTTAGGATATTTTTCTGGGATAATGGCGGACATACTTTTTATTCTGTGTGGAAAATATCATATTTCAGTATTTTTACGCCATTAAAAGTGTTTATGCAAAAAATGTTACCGAAAATGTGCATTTTACTTTCATAATCTTCGCTCTGTGAATGTGAAGGATGTTTGGTTTGATAGTTTTGACGAAGAATATATCAGGGCTCGACAGAAATATAATAATATGGTTGCTATGACGGTTGCTATCGACGCCGAAACCAGCAGCTCGCCTGCCGTTTAAATCATGGCTATAGAACCCATGGACCTATCAAAGAAGATAAAACCATTGTCTTTGCTGATTATGTCAATTTATGTAACCGTGTAATGATTTAAAAAAACTTTAAGCAGGTCTGTATCTATACCCTGGTAAAAATGATGTACGCCTCTTACTGATGTCCACAACCACTTTATTCTCTCAACAAAGTTACGGAACACTGTGAAAACTGCAGTAAAAAAAAACACATTTCACATACTTTATTTTCACAGATTGGTTTCTAATACATGGGTACATAAGTCTCAATATTGAGAAGAATTACTGTGTACGCCTTCTTGGCCAGTAGTGGACAGTCCTCTCTCGTCTCTTTCTGTTATTATATTTCTGTCGAGACCTGGAATATTCTTCGTCATTACTATCGAACCAAACATCCTCCACATTCACAGAGCGAAGATTATTAAAGTAAAATGAACATTTCTCGCTAAAATTGTTTATATAAACACTTTTAATGGCGTAAATATTCTAAAATATCATATTTTCCAACCAGAATAAAAAAGTATGCCCGCCATTTTCACAGAAAATTATCCTAAAAACGATCCTATATATATCTATAAGATGCTCAGAGAGTCTACTAGAGCCGTAGTCGGGTTAATACAGGAGTGAATGGGCTGTTGGACCACCCGCTCTGAACGTCAAACATCGACGGAGATGGCATTACATTGTAGTGAATTGAACCCCCTCTCCGTCTGCAGACGACGCTCGAGGGTACCTTTCCCGTCAGCGAACGACGCTAAAGTGCCTTTGCCAGTTGGTATTTCATGTTCTCCGAGTGAGACTGTGTTGGTATAACAGCAACATACAAACAAGATGACTGTGGTCACACCAGCACCGATGCACAAGGAAGACTCAGATCAACTTCTGCGTGAGAACCACAGCATTGTCTGACACTTTCTATAGTTCCCTTTCCCTCATACAGTCAGTCAGTGTGTCAGTCACTCTGTCTGTCTGTCTGTCTGTCAGTTTGTCTGTCAGCTCTCTCTATCTAAAGACAATAGCACGCAGGATAAGATTATTTTATAATGAATACATTATGCAACAACAATAATTATTATTATGTTATGAGTGTAATAATAATAATCGTGATCATATGTCTCCTTCTTTTGTTATAATTATTATTATCAGACAGAAAAGTATGAATAATGATCAGATTTCTGGAACCATGCCCATAGGATCTGACTCAACACAGACACATACAACTTTATAGGCTATGGTTTTGTCTTTACCACTCTTTTTAGCAGCAGCAAACTAGTAAGAACTGTATTGAGAAAATACAAAAAATCGAAATATATAATAGTCTCTACATTTGAGATCCTATTTACATTATGGGAAGGCTTCCCAAAATATTGCGTTTGAAAGTCTCTCCCTGGGGGCCTTCCCCCGTTTGCCCCCCCTGACTGCACGTGACTGGTTTCTGACGCGCAGGCAGAAATCCGTAGCTTCAATTGAAAAAATTGAAACAGGAAGTGGTCTATGTGTCGAGTATTTCTCTGTCTGGTGTGATGTGCTAAGAGAAGGATAGCATTTGATATTTTTGCTTTCTCCCATACAATACAGAGGATGGCGTGGGCACATCTATTGCTATTGACTGGTAAGTATATTAATTGATTTTAAATGTTTTATTCAATCAAATGACCAAAGGATCAAAAATAAACCCCTTTAACGGTTGTAGTTGCATGGACTAGGCCTACTGAAGGCTTTAACATCTATGAGAAACCAGTGAATACCTTTCAAGAGGATAACGATGTACTTTTTGGACAAACCGAGGCTCAGACCAAAAATGGGTAATGGGAACCCTTTTTTGCCATCCTTAGTGCGATAGCGATTGAAGTGTTTAGATTTATTGTTATTCATGATGTTACTTCAATTTTAGAGTCCTGATTCCATCTCCAAACTCCAGAGAGGTATTTGAGTGCACTTTGAATAAAGGAGATGAGGGCAAATGTGCCAAACTTACAGGTGAAATAAATAACATCACAATACATTTCTAGCAATTATTAAATATGTTATACACTCAATTTACCTTGGTCTTTTTACAATTGCGCTTAATTTACAGGTTTCACTGAGGTAGAAGGAACTAAGCCAGTTGTTTCAGTAACAAACCTCATGACTGCCGATAACGAGAAGAAAATGGTAATATGTGTTTAAATCAAATATGTGTTATAGTACAACTGACTTGTGTAAGTTAAGTATTTTTCTTCCAATTCTAAAACTAGTAAATCATTCAATATTAACATCCCATTTAAATGCAGCCTGACATATGTTTATTTGACATGTTTGAAAAGTGATGTTAAACCAGACAACTCTCAACTCAAAACCACAGTTTCCTCTCATGCAAAATTTGGTGCACTTCAAAATGCTTCCTGAATGTTCATTTCCACCCAGCAGCATTTCACACAGGCATAAACTGTAACAGCTTTTACAAAAATCTGTCTGTACGGCTCTTCCTCAATGCAGCCATTGCTGCATGAAATGAATAGGCGATTTGTACTCAATTGTTTGGTATCATTTGGAATACCTCCAACTTTGAAGCCTTAATAAAAGTATAGTAAGCTGTACTTATTAATTAATATTCGGTTTCGAATTCTAATTTAGATAGTTAGAAAAGAAATTAGGATCATTTATAAAGTGTTAATTTATGATTTAAAAAGTATTTGTAGCATGTATGTAATGCTTTTAGTGCTGTCAAGTGATTCAAATATTTAATGTCATAGTTAACTGACGATTAATCGCGAGTAATCACAAATATGTTTTCTATGCTAAATATCCCTTGCTTTCTTTGTCCCATTAATTTTTCTCATTTAAATGATCTTATCAACATGGAGAAGTGCATCGGCTTGCCTTGTGCAAATGTTTTTTTATTGATAACAACATTGGCATATACTGATCAAAACAGGACGATACAAAAAAAAAGCCTATCGTGCAATTAAACGATGAACATACAAACATACTGCCTTGAACATAGCAGTCAGGCTACTGCTTCTTTGTTTTGAGCCAAAAAAATAAATCAAAGAAAAAATCAAAGAAAAAAAATATATTAATAAATTGCGTTAATCGCGCGATAAAAAGATTAAAGCCGTTAAAATTGGTTTGCGTTAACGTCGTTAATAACGCGTTTAACTGACAGCACAAATGCTTTATAACATAATAATGCTGAAGTGCGTGTTAGTTCAGGTAATTAATAAGCTTTTATAAGTTATTTGTGGAACTCATCTAAAGTGAGGACCAGGCCTTATTGCTGCAATGGTTAATTCCAGCCATTAAATGCCATTTATAATGCCTATAAATGCAAAATACTTAAATTATTCTTTCTTAATACCAGATTTCATCAATCCAGCCTTTCCATGTTATTTATAGATGCCGTAATATTATAAGGCAATGATACCGTACTGATATTATTGTCTTTAACGTTTGCTTGCCAAGCACCACTTTCCCAGGTATTTATTTTGGTAAAATCCCCTTTGCGCCGAGGGTAAGAGGAGACAATTTAATTCAGACACTTGCATTGAATAATACTTATCTGCCATTGATAGGTCTGTCGACAGCAGAGAAAGATGGAAAAATCTATTGAATCCTTTAACGCCAAATGCATTCTTCAGTCTGCATTCGGCAAAAAGGAGGTGTTGTACCCGGCTACCCTGGGTAGGTGGTGAATCCTTAATGAACATCATAGCATTGCAAAGTATTCAATTCATCCATTCATTTTAAAAGTCAAATTATGAATATCCCTCTGTAAAAATACGTCAAGTGGTCGAGCAACTCGATAAAATCAACGGCAGCATCAACAGAAACAACAACAATAACAACAACAACAACAACAACGATGACGATGACGAAGAGGGTATGTAATAATGCAATCGACACCAATTAATGGTTAATGACATAAAGATGATCAGTGTGTGTATGTATGTTTGTGTGTGTGTGTGTGTGTCTGTGTGTGTGTTTGTGTGCGTCTGTTTGTGTGTGTTTTGCAGTTCCTGGTACGGAGATTGGATTTGTACTGGATGGTTCTGGTAGTATATCAGCACCCGATTTTGCAATAGCAAAACAATTTATTTGTGATGTGATGTCCAATGTATGGAAGAAATGCTATAACGTAAGTAATATCAACAACTGTTGATTCTACATGGATGAATCTTTGATAGACACCACAAAAACAACAACTGCGGTTGAAGTTAGGGTTGTGTAGTGAGTTGTATGCGAGTATGTTTAAAGTAGTGTTAATCCCATGAAAACAAGAACTTTGTCGCCTTAGAATGAGCCCTTGATATCTAGATAGGGAGCTGGTCTTCTTCCAGGGAGCCAGACTGCACCTCCATGTTTCTACAGTAGCCTGGACCAGAGAAACACAGTGAACAGAGACACATATTTTATTTTAATGACCATAATTGCTATCTAACATGTAGGCTATGAACTATCTTACAGGTTAGGGCAAAGCTGAAGTCCATGTAGCTTCAGAAGCTTGCAGGCCTTGATTGACACATAGGCCCCTTGCTCTTCACTGGAATATATTGAGAGGAATTTAATGTGTGGAAATCTATCCATCAAATAATTAACAATAATCATCCTCAATTGCAATTAAATGACAGTATTGTGTATTCACAGTGTGACTTCACCTTGGTTCAATATGGAAGTAGTGTCAGGTCTGAACTATCACTAAATGATAGCAAGGAGAACGGTCAAAAAGCTCTTGAGAAGGTGAAGAACATCAAACAAATCAGTAATCTTACAGTAACCGCTTCAGCAATACAGTACTTATTGTAAGTATAATCAAAAATAAATGGGGTGAATACATAGATTAGTATATTGTTTTTTACAAAAGAGTTGACTAGTGGACCTAATGGCTGTTCATTTATATTTATTTTCTTTCTTTCTAAGAGATCATAGCTTTGCTTCCGACAATGGATCGAACCCAGCAGCCAAGAAGATGATGATTGTGGTGTCAGATGGAGAAATCACTGAATTTGATAGAACAAACCTTATCCCTGCACTGAAAATGCTTAAGAAAATGAATGTCACCAGATTTGCTATTGGTGTAAGTGATATCTTAGGAATTTGCTAATGGAATAATGGTCATGCTCAATGATCAAATAATCAAGATCATCCAATTGATCAAACATTTAATCAAATATATATATTTCTACATACAATACAGGTGGGAGAAATTAGAGATAAACCTAGCGCAATGAAGGAAATGGAAGATATTGCTGGAGATGTGAAAAATCTCGAGTTTGTGGATAGCTACAATGCGCTGACATCAATCCTTGCCCAACTCGAAAATAATCTCTTAAGTAGCATTGAAGGTGGGTTTAATACATTTTGCATGCTTTTTTTTTTTTTCAATTTATCACTTTTCAAATCACTTGGCTAGTCCTTTAGAATGACTGCAGCTTTGAAGCGTTAATAAAGCAGAAGTATAGAGTGAATTCCTCATTTATCCTCATATAGTATTTTTCATAGATGACTTCTCATTGGTAAGCTATTCGTGATAAGTTATAAATTATCAAATAAGATAGTTTGATAATGGTTAATATGATCATTATGGGGCGCAAGTTAAAGGTGCAGAGTGTAGAATTGTAGTGGAATGGTATGGCAGTAATGGAGTATAATACTAAAGAGTATGTTTTAATTAGTGTATATTCCCATGAAAATAGGGTAATAATTGTGTTCATTGCCTTAGAATGAGCCATTTATTTCTCCATGGGGATTGAGTCTCTTTCCACTGAATCGCCATGTTTTTACAGTAGCTTAGAATGGACAAATGATTCTGAGACTTTGAAATAAAATGTGAACCCCAGTAGTTTCAGTTCAAACACTATGAGCTTTAAAAAAAAAAATGGGCTTAGAGTTCTAAGAAGGAGGTGTTATCCAAATTGCTACGACTCATTTTTGGACGTCGTTGTATAGGAGCAAGCGATTTAATGAATTGCACAATGTGGCATTATACTATAACTGTCATTGCAACAATCATTGCAGCCGTACAGTGTAATCATTAGTAATAAGTAGTACAAAGCAGTAAGGCATATATAGTCCTCAATTGAGCTCACAAACAATTCTTCTCGAATTGTTTAACTCCCTGGACCAAATATGAATAACTACGCTATTAAGTACATATGAAGAGTTATTAACACGTAAATAGTTTGTAAATAATCAATAATCTTAAAGGTTCATAAATTGAATTATCGTAATTGATAACTGATTATGAATTCTTTACTAATGAGTATTCATTTAGAAAAAATGCTTCATAAATACTGAATTTAGTATGAATTCCCAATTTACTATTACTGTATTGATGCTTCAAAGTTTCAGTTATTTTAAGGTACATCGATGAATCATAATTATTATGATTCTGTATTTTGTCCAACAAGGATTAAACGAAGGGGATGGCTTCAAATTTGAACTCTCCGAGGCTGGCTTCAGCAGTCACATAGCACCTGATGTAAGTCCACTGTCACAAGCATGTCGATACACCAGATCCAGAAATGGACCATGTCAAGTGCTCTAGAATGACCTCATATCAGGAGGATGGGTCCCCGACCATCTGCAAGGGATTCATAATCAGTGAGGGAACGCATGTCTGCTTTGCGGGTGTGCTTTTATTAGGAGTCCCTGCTGTTTGGAGCCGTGGGAGCCAACGACTGGAGCGGTGGCGTCATCCTCAGGCCTCCCGGGCAGCCAGTGAGCTTCTTGCAGGCAGAATCCTCAAAACAACGCTTCTCCTATCTAGGTGACGTGTAACCATTGACATGCTGCTAAACATAGGATTGTTGCAATAAAACACTCTAGAGCACTAAAGCAATGTGTAACAAGTGTGTATGTATATGTGTTTGTGCGTGTATGTGTGTGTGTGTGTGTATGTGTGTTCATGTATGTTTGTGTGTGTGTGTGTGTGTGTATGTGTTTGTGTGTATTTGTGTCTGTTTATGTGTGTGTTTTTTCATGATGCATGTCTGTGTGTGTGAGAGTGTGTGTCTGTGTGTGTGTATGTGTTTCCTACAGGCTACAGTGTGCTGTCAGCGACAGTCCCCTCTACTGCTACAGAAAAACAGTACCTCTATATCTCAGGGGCCCCTCGCTATAATCTGACTGGCGGGGTGCTTGTCTTTGATGCAGCCAATCACAAACAGCGTCAGCTACTACAGGGGGAACAGGTTTGTCAAAATCGGATAAACCATGTCTGTGATGCAGATGCCATTGTTCACATAGAAAAGCGTTCACTCATCCTCTTATGTTCCCCGGTAATATCTTTTCTCCACATGTTTAGTTGGGGTCGTACTTTGGGTCAGTGTTGTGTGCTGTGGACATTGATCAAAATGGAGAGACAGACTACCTACTTGTTGGGGCGCCGTTCCACTACCAGAAGGGAGAGGAGGGAAAAGTGTTTCTATACAAGCTGCTGGGAGAGGTGAGCCGATCCGATATCAAATAAGCACCTCAAGTTGTATGTTTTAAATCAGCCTTGCGTGTCGCCAAGAAACATTAACTTCTTTGTACGAAATGTTTTATTCCCCTCCAACCCCCCTCACCCCTCCCCGCCACCAGGGGGCGTTTCAAAAGGAGGACTTTGAATGGCGAGGCTTGGAGAAGTATGTGTTTTCCAGGTTCGGCTCGGCCATCGCCAGCGTCGGGGACCTAGATGGAAACGGATGTACTGACGTGGCCGTCGGCGCGCCTCTGGAAGAAGATGGCCAATCCGGAGGCTCCGGAAGCATCTACATCTTCAATGGCGTTTCAGACAAGCTACAGCCGCTACATTCACAGGTAGTTCCTCTGAAAAGGTCCTCTGTTTTGGATGCAAAGAGCCAGTAAGAGCCACATGTTACGATTCTAAATCTGTTCCTGCTACAGAGAATTTCCCCTGCGTCCATTGGGATGAAGCTCCGACATTTTGGCCAGTCAGTCAGTGCTTTCTCAAAGCAAGTGGACAGAAAAAGACAGCGCCACATCAGTGTTGGCAGTGAAGGCAACGTCACTGTCCTTGAGTAAGTTGCAGCCCAAAAATAAAACCTGTCCAAAACATCTTACCTTGAGTGTGACTACATCTGAACATGTTGGCCACAGTCAAACTAAACCCACAACCCTATCATTGCTACTGCCATACTCTTCTACCAAGTGAGCTTTCTGGATTATGCTAAGCTTCAAATGTCTCTTGGTTATTCCATCAGGACCCTTCCCATACTTCACATCAAACCCGTACTGGAAGTGTCACCAACAAAAATCCCGTTTAGATGGCGGGAAAAAAAAGGCGATGTCACTTTGGAAATCCAATTCAAACAACGAGACCAGGGAGAAATTGCTGGTATGTGGTAGGCACAGCCAAAACTAATCAATAAGAGGTTTTCTTATCGACTTGACCAGAATGCACTGACTAATTTCTCTCCCAGACACTGAAGAACTTCAAGTTTTGTATAACATTTCTTTGGACGTGGATCAAGACAAAAAGCGACTGACATTCGTCAACAATTCAGATAAGGTGGGAGCGTTCGACTGGAAACCATCTGTAGGCCCTCAATCTATCAGCCTGACTTTCAGCGTGAGTCACATACCTATAGTTTGTCTCTCAGCAAAAATACAATGGAAATATATGAGCATCTGATACACAGCATTTTAATTTCCCTTTAGGGCTGCAATGATTGCTACGCACCCATTGTAGTACAGCTTAACTTCACTTTGAATACTACTGCCAATCGCAAACCACACAGAGTTTTGGAATATTGGACTCCCAAGGAGGTTACTCAAAAGGTACCTTGTAAAATAAATAAAGATATAATATCCTAAATAATAGATTTGATAAGGTCTGTTTCAGTGATGATTTATTTGCAGGTGATGTTTGCCAATAACTGTGAAGGATCATGTGTTGCAAACATATCCTTGTCGGATTCAAAGCTCAAGTGAGTCCAATAGCATTCACAACATAGCAGAACATATCAAAATTAATGAAATATCATCCAATATCCCATCAGACATAAAGATCCTTGCCTTGTAACACTTGAATGAACACAGTGGAATGTTCTAATTTCACGGAAAAACTGATCCCTGACTTATATCTCATCCCTGTGCATTAGTCAGGACGTCGTTATCATTGGATCATCCAAGAGCAACTCAATATCCTTCAATCTGACCAACCATGGGGATGAAGCATACATGACAAAGCTTGTTCTTGCCTACCCTCATAATCTGCAGTACAGCCATATGACTGTGGTAATATATCATGTCAAAGTGTTTTACCAGGATATATTGTTCATCATCTTTAACTTTAACTGTGTCTAAATACCACATGTTTCCTTAGAATAATCCGGAATCCACATTAGAGGGGACCAAGTGTGATCATGAACTCAGAACGCCTCTTTCTGAGGTCAGGTGTCGCCTTCTGCATCCGCACTTCAAGAAAGGTGCACAGGTAGGTTGCTGCTAGCACAAAGAGCTTCTCAGCATCAATCAGGGTTAATCGTGTTTTACTCAAACTATTTAAAATGCAGCCATTCATTTTTTTTTCTCCCCAAAAGGCCAACTTTGTCATCCATTGGCAAATTGTGGATATGAAGGCAGAGATGCGTGATGGTCAAATCAATGCAAGTCTAACTAGGTGTGTAATACTTTACAATTCAGATCACAACAGATCTTAATCCGAAACCCAATTTCTTTATTATTTCCTTGACATTAAGTTGTTTGTTTATATATTTAGTGCAAACCAAGACAACCAAATATTGGACAAAAAAACATATATTTTTACGATGAAGAATGCTCTGACAGTGCAGATATCGGGGTAAGTCTATCTATGCAGTGACTTCAGTTATTGTAGTGAGTAGTGAATTGTATTGATTGAATACAATTTTATTATAGGACTGCCAGCCCAAATGTTATACCATTTGAGGACAGACTTAAAGAGGCGGACATCACATTCACATTTAAGGTCAGTTTTCGACCCAACCAGAAAATCATGCTTCTAGAGTTTTGATGCATGGCTACAATTTTGAATGTTTTCTTCTTCCATGTTTTCTTCTTTTCAGCTTAGTGGTGAGAACAAGTATAATGCAACTTTAACAGTTGATATCAGTTTAACGACGTTTGAACACAACACCAACATGGCTAAACCCACAGTTGAGCCAAGGGTAGGTCAGCAACTACAACATTTGAATGATGTTTCTGTTGTAATAGTGATGGTCTGTATTTTAACACTTTTCACTTTGAATTGCAGGATCATTGTAAGATAAATAAAAAAGTAAGTATACCTAATGTAGTTATTCAAGATCATTAATAAATGCATCCATATATTTATAATGGTTGGAATACTTGTTTGTTGAATTATGATTGAATAAATACATAATCATTTTTATTTTTTCTCTTTCTAAAGACTCAAGGATATTATGACATCAAGTGCCTCGTGACCGATTTGAAAGATATCAGAGTCCATACGTCAATTAGTGATGTGAAGGTTGGTAGATGTTCTCGTTATAATCAAGACAGATGACAGATTATGCAAATTATTCATTTCAAAGTGTGAGAGTGTTTGTATGGTACTTAAGTTCACTTCCTTCCACTTTTCCTCATGGGATGATTAGGAAACATCAAGCAAAATTACTGCCTCTGCAAATGTGACCATTGATGAGGACTTCGTTCTCATGGGTGTCAACACAACGTCATCAAAGGTACAGGCTTGAACAACACAATTCCTCTTTGCTCTTGGTGGAATACCGTTGTATTCCACTCCCTAACTCTTCACCTCTCAGGTGCATGTGATGATACTGAAGCAGGAAGTGATCAAATCAGAAGCAGCTATCATTGGCGGGTCTATTGGGGGTTTCTTAGTCCTGGTGCTGTTTGTGGTCCTCCTGTTCAAGGTAAAGAGATATATTGATGCATTAATGAATCAAACTAATCATGTTATTGTCTATTCATGTTATTGTCTCCTCTTCATTTGATTTTATCTATATATTTTTTTGCAGTGTGGCTTTTACAAGAAACGTAATCAGTCTACGTAGTTCTGATCAAAGAACAGTTGGAAGTTGGTGGCCCTGTTTGGTTCATGGTTGTTTTCTAAAATTTTTGTATGATTATTATTACTATTATTATTATTATTACTATTATTATTATTATTATTATTATTATTACAATTTTATGATTGACTGATGGAGCTGTAACATATTTTGCATACATATCCATTATAATAAATACCGTTTTCTGCATCTAGTGAGATTATCTGCTCATGGGTTAAATTCTATATTTAATACATATTTAATCTTTGTTTTTCATAAAATTTAGCGACGGAGTTCGCTCTTTAACAAATGTTATTATTAAAAACCCCAGAA
This sequence comes from Gadus morhua, assembly GCF_902167405.1. Classification (NCBI taxonomy): domain Eukaryota; kingdom Metazoa; phylum Chordata; class Actinopteri; order Gadiformes; family Gadidae; genus Gadus; species Gadus morhua. The sequence continues at coordinate 20,912,342 of NC_044063.1, forward strand.
TTATGCATACCTGCCAACATTTGACTAGCAAAATCCGGGAGATTTCGGCGGCGGGGGGCGGGGCCGGTGGTGGGGAGCATGGATGACAGAGGTGGTTACAAATGTTGGTTTTAAGGGATGTTGTGCATATAAGTAGCTATTTATAGACAACATATTCATCATGTAGTCTTCAGTATATAAATAAATACACAATAACTGTATTCGTTAACAAAAAACGTATTTTCTATGTATCATTATGTATGTATTCACAATGAATTCATTGACAATCACTTATTTATTAACTAACTATTACAATAACTTATCAATTCATGACACAACAAAATCATTCTCATGAACATAACAGAAACAATTAGTGTTTCATGCACAAGTCTTAAAACTACTACTGTTTTGTTTATTAACCAACAATTTTTTTTATGTATTATTATTTATGTATTCACAATCACTTAGAGAGGTTGTTTTTGGCAAACCAATATTGCCATTTTCAGCTCAGCCTGGAGCACTTGTTCCTGCTCGTTTTGTCCCTTAGTGATGAAACCCGTTATCGCCTGAGTGCCCTTTTGTGCCCCGGCAGCACGGACATGTTTCAGGGACTTTAAATGTTGACGGACGTCATTTTTACCGCCGTGCCCTATATTAAAATCAACCCGACACGCTTTACAAAAAGCGTGACTATTGTCCAGGTGACTATTTGATATTAAATCATACTCTTTGGTCCATCCCGACTTAAAAGTACACATATATTTAACACAACTGGGTGGGGTACACCCGCTTCTGCCATTTTTATATGACCATTTACGGAGTTTGCTCCGCCATGTTTTTTTTTTAGCTCTGCGCTCTTGAGAAGTGACCATAGACGTGATCTGATTGGCTACAGCCTGTGCTGTCGTATTTGCTGCAAATGCATTTGATTGGCTGACGCTTGCGTTGCCTCTCATGCTTGCGTTTGATACATGATCTGGCAACTTTAGAACATTCGACACACATTTTGAATTGATTATAAATAAAATAAGATTGGACATCGTGAAATACGGGAGTTAACCGGGAGAAATGACAAAACGGGAGGGCGGCGGGAGATGGATCAGAAAACGGGAGAAACCCGGGAAAAATGGGAGAGTTGGCAGCTCTCATTATGATGCTAGCGACCCGGCTTCCACATCCTTGTTCTGCCGGAAAAATGACGAAGAAGATGACATGCATATGTATTGGCCCAAAATCCTTAGATACTGCTGTATTACTTTATTCAAATCAAATGCAAAAAATAAAAATAAAAACGGTATTATGTGGTTGCAAAGCAAGCCGCAGGGCCCTATTTTAACGGTCTGAAACGCAAGTGAGGAGCGCCAAGCGCAAGTAGCTTTGTGGGCGGTTCTATGGCGATGTTGCTATTTTAGCAGCGCATATATGACTCTTGCGCCCGGCGCAAATCTAAAAGGGTCTGAAGTAGCCTAATTACCCGTAGATGTGGTTTGGGTGTAACGTGCAATAAACCAATGAGAGTGTCATCTCCCAACCCCTTTAAGGGCCATGAGCGCATTTGAATCTGACAAGTTTATATTTTGACAGCGCGTTTGCAGTCTCCGATGAGACAGATGCATGACCACATCAATTTCAAATAATATGGCCAAATAATATGGCCTAATTCACACATGGAATAGCGTTTTCTTCTGCAACTTCAGAAACACTGAGTCCTCAAATAAATGTTGGCAAAGAAAACTTATCACACATATGATGCGCGGTAACTGTGTTTCTATTTCTTACCAGTATTGTATGCATTATCGTTATGGACTTGTGTTCCTAGTATGCATTTGTCCCCCCGTTAATATACTTTGCCATGGACTGTATAAGGCGTTACGTGTTTAGTTTGCGAGTGTGTAAACAGATGGACGCACACACGCGCGCCCGCTTTCATTAATTATTTTACACATACACACACGCGCACCCGCATTCATTCATTCTTTTTAACACTCACTTGCGGTAAAACAATGTTTTCTCACGATCAAATACTCATCAATCCTAAAAGATATGGGCTTGTACACGATGACTGTGTCAAGAAAATATGTGTTAGCTCTACGGTGTTTGCAGATGCATTGATTTCAAAGAACAACTTATTACCGCTGTGTCAGCTGTTCTTTCCCAAATAATTTCCCAAGAATGTGAATGCGCAAGGTGCACAAGCAACATTAAGCATTCGCCCTTAAAATAGCATCTGAACAACGCCTCACTGACTTTAAACCAGGTATTTCCTGGTTTGTGACGCAATTGTTTTCTGAAACTGCAAAATAGCACCAGGGAACGTTTGCGCCACCTCCTTTCGCCGAACCGCCCCTTTTGGCACAAGATCATTCCCTAATTTACAGGCGCGTGGCAGTGGAGGGAAAAGAAAGCTCTGCGCCAGTTGCAAACTAGCAACGACCCATGCGTCAGTGTAGAAAGTCAATTGTGCCGGATGCAAGATAGGGCCCATAATGTTATTCTGTGTCTTAATCATATTCTTCTTATTTAGCCTAATTTCAGTTAATTTTCTCCTCATTACATTTTTTAGGGATTAACATCAAATCACAACAAAAATTGTTTGGCATATATCACTGCACTGCGCAACTAATTTTAGACACCAAACATTGCATTTTTATTTTATTTTTTATAATATTATTATTTAATATTGAAAGTGGATGGGGAGAAAAGCTTAAAGGGGACATATTATGAAAACAACACTTTTCCTGGGATTTGGGGTGTTGTTTTGGGTCTCTGGTGCTTCCACACGCATACAAACTTTGAAAAAAGTCTGTACATGATTTTTTGAGTGAGATATCCATTTCCGAAAGCACCCCGCCTACAGTTACCAAACGAGAGAGTCTGTTTCGGCGCCCCCTCCTACGTAGGAAGGGGGCACAGTTACCGTAGAAGGCCGGACGGCTTCTACGGCAGCCGGACTGCCGCTGGAGCTTCGGCGGTAGTCCGGCGGCTCCGGCGCGGGTAGCTCGGCGGCAGTTCGGCATCTCAGCTCCCAGAGAACAATCCCTTTCTCCTCCATGTCGCGATTCATGGACTTCAGAGAGTCAAGGCCAAAGTTCCTTCCCCCCAATTCTTCTCAACCATGGCCGAGATATCCCCCACTACAAGGCTCTACTTGTTGTGAAAGTGCCAGAGACGTCACACGCAGTCTTTATGATTCATAATATCCTCCGAGGCACACATAGCTTTTGGCCGTGATATTAGATATTATATTATATAAATACCCATATATAATATTATTATTATTATTATTATTATTATATTATATTATATAAATGTAGAGCTTGAGGAGTCCGCAAACGGCAGCAATCCCTTCTCCTCCATGCCGTGGTTCAGTCAGCGTATTGGTCAATGGGCAGAAGCTCATTTGCATTAAAGCTACAGACACCAGAAACAGTGCATTCTGAAGGGACCTAAACAGAGGCGAATCGCGGTAGGCAAGATTTTTTTTCTTCCTAAAAGCTATTTCCAGCAAACAACTTCAAAAAAATATTTTCTGGAACTTAAATAATATGTTTGAACTTGTTGTGAAAACGCCATATTATGTCTCCTTTTAAAGAAATTAGATGGGCTCTGAGCAGCAGTCTAAGGGTCGCGAAGGCTCCCTCTGCTGCCTCCGACCACGTTACCCGGTCTGGCAGGACCATCTGGGTCAGATCATTCAGGGGTCTGGCCAGAGTGGCAAAGCCAGGGATAAACCTCTGGTAGTACCCCACCAGACCCAGAAACGATTTCACGATTTCTGGGCGGGGCTGAGGTCATCCCCCACGCGGACCACCGGTATGTCGCGCCGGGCGGCCAGAACCAGGGGAGCCAGCACCGGCGGGGAGGGCCCAGACCTCCACTGTTTCAGCAAATTGATGTGGTAGAGTTGGGTGGGTTTGCGTCTCCCGGGCTGCCGTACCCGGTAGTTCACATCCCCCACCTTGTCGACGACCTCGTAAGGCCCCTGCCACACCATGACCAGGTCTCCGGGCTGAAACATGATTAGCTGAGCACCCCTGTTGTAGACCCGGGCCTGGCCCTGCTGGGCCTCTGGGAGGTGGTCCCGGACCATGGGCCAGACCTGCACCAATGCGTTCCCTCACCTGCTCCACGTGGTCGACCATGGTGCGATGGGGGGATGGCTATGACTCTCCCACGCCTCCTTGGCGAGGTCGAGGAGTCCCCTTGGTCTTCTCCCATATAGCAACTTGGAGGGAGAAAAACCCGTAGAGGCTTGGGGTACTTTTTGGACAGCGAATAGTACGTGGGGCAGGAGCTGGTCCCAGTTCTTCCCGTCTGCGTCCATGACCTTCTTCAACATTTGCTTGAGGGTTTTGTTGACGCGTTCCACGAGACCGTTCGGTCTGGGGGTGGTACACCGAGGTTCAGAGCTGATCACGTGGAGAAGACTAAGCAGTTCCTTCATTACTCGGGACATGAAACAGGACCCCTGGTCTGTCAGGACTTCGCTGGCTATCCCTACCCGACTGAACAGCAGCATTAGCTCTTTAGCTACCGCCTTGGTGGTGGCGGCGCGGAGGGGTAGGGCTTCAGGTTACCTGGTGGCGTAATCAACCAAGACTAAGATCTATCTATGTCCCCGGCTGGTCTTCGGGAGAGGGCCGACAATGTCAAGAGCTATCCGGTCGAACGGTATCTCAATGATCGGCATGGGGATCAGAGGGTTTCGGACCGAGGGTCTCGGGGGCCGTACACTGGCATTCGGGGCATGTCTGACAATAGCGGACCACATCTCCTTTCACCTCGGGCCAATAAAACCGAGCTGTAATCCTTTCCCTGGTTTTATTCATGCCTAAGGGGGCCCCTAACAGGTGGGAGTGGGCCATGAACAGTACCTGACTAACATACGGCCGGGGTACCACCAGTTGTTCGGTCACCTTCCCCCCCTTCTCTACTACCCGATACAGCAGACCCCCCTTGGTGCTGAAGTGAGGGTGTGGCAGGCAACTCACCAACTCCCTCGCTTGGCCTTCATGGGCGAGGACGTGGCTCCAGCCGTGCTTCAGGACGTCGTCCTGTAGTTGGGCGGTGGCGAACTGGTCGGGAAAAAATCCGAAAACTCGGTGAGAGGGGAGCTCTCGGATCCTCCCTGTGGGCCGGTCTGCTCGGGTTAGGGTATCCGGAGTGTCCAGGGGTCGTCCCGCCGATTCCGCTCGGTGGGGTCCTCCCGTTGAGTGGGCTGGTGTACCCGGAGGGGTGGGTCCGTCCCCCTCGGTCCCACCGTCCCCCGCTGACAAATCCGCTTGGGTTGAGGGGGCCAGCCGAGCCCCATAAGCGGGTCGGCCAGTTCGTCCGGGCTGTCGTGGCTGGTCCTGCAGGGGTCTGGAACCCGGTTCCACAGTCGGTGGAATATGGGGCAGTCCCTGCCTATGAGTAGGGGTACGGGAAGGTGGGGCACGATCCCAGCCCATGTCACATACACCCCTCGGGGGGTCCGCACGACCACATGACAAGTCTCATACGTGCGGGTGTCCCCATGCACACAAGCGACCTCTATCGGCTCGCCCCGCCATCCCCCCTCTAGGTCTGGGCGTAGGAGGGTCACTACACTGCCAGTATCCAGGCGGGCCTCAGTGTCCTTATTCCCTATCCACACAGGGAGAGTTGGGGCCCCGGGTTTCTGATGTGCCCAACAGGTGGCCAGGAGACACGATCCAGACCGTCCCCCGTCGGCGAAGGCCGAAGGCACGGACACATCCCTGTTTCCGGTACACTGTCGGGCTAGGTGCCCGGTCCGTCCGCAGCTGTAGCACCGTCGATCCTCACGGGGTGTCGGAGAGAAGGTTGGCGGCCTCGTGGGGGTGACAGTCGCCCGGCTTTCGGGTCTCGTCGATCCCTACGTGGCTCGGCGGGCTGCGATGGGTTCCAGGTGCTGACACACAGCTGTTGACCCACCTGCCAGTTCTCGAGTTGCCGGACCAGCTCATCCACCGTGTCGGGGTGGTTGTTGGCGAGGGTACTCCGGGCATCTGGCGGGAGCTGACGGATGGTGTTATCGATCAACACCCTATCCAGGTGGCTTGGTCCTTCACCGGTCGCGAGCCATCTCCGGATCAGCCTTCCGTGTTGGGAAAAAAGGCAATACTGGCGTGGAAGCGCCAGTATTGCCTGTTTCAATGTCAGGTACTGACTGCCGCGCTCCGGCGTCAAATCCTGGCTCGCCTGCTGTGCGGGTCCGTTTAGGAAGTGGGACAGGATGTGAGCCCACTGGTCCTCCGGCCAACTCTCCTGTCGGGCCGTCCTCTCGAACACCTCCAGGTAGGCCTCCACGTCGTCATCCGGCCTGAGTTTGGTGAGGCGGCTGGTCGGCGCGGCGGTCGGGGTCTCGCGCACCGCTTGCTGGGTGAGTCGTGGCACCGCCTCCCGGAGAAGGACGAGGCTTTCGGCGGTGTCTCTCTGGGTGGCGGCGGGCAGGGCTTGGTCCTGTTGCTGACGCTGGGCGGCGGCCGCGGCTGCGACTCCTTCCGGTTTCTGCATTGGCGGGTACGGCTGGTAATCCTTTGTCGTCCGTAGCGTGGTCAAAGTGCCTTGCATTCTCCACCATATGCGGCGACCCGGCCCCAGGAATGTCTCCGTCAGGCAGGAATTACCACACGTCACTCCTCGTTCAAAGCCCAGAAGGGCATTTATTCGTGCTGAAAACAGAAAACCGCGTGGATGAGGGTCCAACACGGGGATAACGACAATCATACTATGGCTCTATGAGCCATGAAAAAGGGTCAATGTTCTGGTCTCTCCGGACCAGCCGGTCTCGTCCCGGAAGAGGGAGGTCGCTCCCATCTGGGGCTCCGATCTGCGGTGGTGATCCTTATCCGACGTGCGTCCTCCTTTGGACGTGCCGGGAACGGTTCAATGAAGGTCAAGCGTCCTCTCGTCCGTACTGGGTCCTGGGGTTTTCTGCTCCTCCCGTGTCTCCAACTTCTGCCCTTAAGAACACGAGACACAGCCTTTTAAAAGGTACCTCTTCCTCCTCGTTCTCCGCAGCAGATTAGGGTGACGTAATGGACGCCCTCTGGTTCCGTCTGCTGGATATCGGCGGTACACGCCCTCCACAACCTCTCCCCTGGGCCGCCTGGCCCGAGGGGTTGGGACCGGGTTGCCATATACAATCATATTATGATCGTATATGGAAATCACTTTGTGATTCTTTATTAGTGTAATAGTCATAGGGCCCTATCATGCACCCAACGCAATTTACTTGATACACAACCCATTTATCGGCGCTGGTTTACCCCCGGCGCAAAGCTGATTTTCCCCCACAGTATACTCGCGCCGCTAAAGTTGCGCCTTGAGTGGCGTGTCGGCGAAAGGCAGAGGTTGTTCCGGCCCAAAAGATTCATGATGGCTATCTTACAGCTCGATAAAGCAGTTGCGAAACTGACTAAATTGCTCTAAATGCACTAGCCGGATAGCGCAGTTGGTGTTGCTATTTTGACGTACCATATGGCAGGTCGGGACTGCAACATAAGCAAGCACACCAGTATTCTATACACAGCACAAACATACAAACGATATGCCTAATTGAAATATTATGATGATGAGGTGGATTGAGGGAAAAAAAAAATCGATAGGAGCTACATGAATGAACACTGTAGTGTAGTAGGCTATGCCATGCGTTAAAATACTAATAATAATTATAAAAATAATAAACTTGAGCAAAGTAGGCTATATCCCAGCCTTCTGAAACAAAATCTCGTTTCAGGGTAAATTACAACGTAAATTATAACCCTAAATTATTAAAGGGGCACTGTGTAAAAATTACTCCCATCTAGTGGTACAATTGTATATTGCATTCAAACTAATAGTGCTCGCTTGTTCAAAAACTACGGTGGGCAGTGTCAAGCTGTGTCATGACATCCAATACTACCTCATCGAGTCATTCGAGTGATGATGAGGTTCGTTATTTCAAACAAATTTTAAACTGCATTGAATCATTAGTGTAAGCTAATGATGTATGAGTAATTATTCCTCGAGCAAGATAGTAAATTATTTCAGTCATCATTCACGCTGGCTTAGAGTGAAAACGCGTTTGCATTTCCTGTACCACCTAGTGCTTTTTGTCCCTCTCGGCAGTTCATATACCGGAAGAACATGGAAGCCTCCATGAAGCTTACCCGTCCTATGTAACTACATATTAATTATTCTTCGCTCAGGAGGATAAGTGAGATTTTTGGCAGAGATAATTTTACACCAATGACTTATTTACGAATGAATACGTTGATTTGAGGTAATAAATTACTTAAAATATCACACAGTGTCCCTTTAAGGAAAGAACAGCTGATACAGCGGTAATAAGTTGTACTTTTAAATCAATGCATCTGCAAACACCGTACGGCAAACACATATTTTCTTGACACAGAAATCGTGTACAAGCCCATAACTTTTAGGACTGATGAGTATTTGATCGTGAGAAAACATCGTTTGACCGCGAGTGAGTGTTTAAAAGAATGAATGAATAGGGCCCATAGAGCTCCTCATCGGTGACCTGGCCATTTCTGACCTCTAGAGGGCGCCAAACGACCAGGATAGTAGGGATACAAATGAATACTGTCAGTTACATGGTTTGGATTTGCAGTGTTTAGTATTACATTTGCTAATAGTAATCAGTTCTATATTCAACACATTTTTTACCTGAAAAAGATTGAAAATCTGCTATCTGAGTTGTAGCTATGCATGCCGCTCATCCGCAGCAGCGGATCCTGCAGCAGCGGGGGTCACACAAATCAGGGTTCAGAGGTCAGGGAACGCCAGGAGGGCCGTTGGAGATGACCTTGGGGGTCTCTGCTCGCACTGGGTGACATGACGGGGACGTGTCAGTTTAACTTTAATGCCATAGCTGAGGAATGGCGAGGTGTTTTAAGTGGTGTTAGGAGTGAGCAGTCTGGATTTAGGACTGGCTTTCTGTGGCTTTGGTAGCAATGCATTGCTACCACATTCTCAATGCATCAAAATGTGTTTTGGTGCTAAAAAATGCCATTTAATTTCAACTTTAATTCCCCTAATTACAATTGTGTAATTCCTCTTTGCTGATGCACATGTATCATGGAAGTATGTTAGGCAGGGAAAGATATGGCCATGCAGAAATGCATTAAAAACAAAATCGCTGAAGAAGCTAAATATTTTAGCTTTTCCATTAACAAAAATCCATAATCACCTTCACAAATAAATCCTCTTCCTCTTTTAATTTGGGCTTCAAACAATAACACAAATTTGTATGCATTATTAACGGTCAGAACCACGATAATTGTGGCAGAAAGGTAGACAAGAAACAAGATAAGTTGGTGGGTTTTTTAAAAGTCAGAGGGAAGACACCATCGAGCTGAGAGCAGATGGGTTTCTGGAAGAACAGCACAGGGCCTAACAGCCATGATTCATAGGTGTGCAAAAAAGTAAACTGGCATTTAGAGCATCAATTTGAGTGTAAGCTGTATGCTGTGTGTAGGTGATAATGTATTCGCTATTAATGTATGCACTAATATATTCATGATGCCTAAACAAAGTGTCATTTTCATGGTGAATATAATTTAAGAGTAACTCTGCTAATCGTAAATATTTAAACATCAGCCTATATGGACAACAGGGCTAAACTTTAAAGGAATCAATGTGGATGGTTCATGCTGCCACTATATAAGCATGAACTAGTGTCAGCAAAAGGAAAGACTAATTCATTAATTCATGTAGGAGGAGTTGTAAGGAGTTTTCATAAAATAATTCTGGAAGAAAATTGATTTATCCCGTATCCGACCGTATCAACTCAGAACCAGAATGAAGAAACACATTTTTAAAAACATTTTGCTGGAGAGAAGTAACCTTTCACAGAAGTAGAGGAGACCTTTGATTATACAGGCCTTGTGACTTCAATCTCTCACGATTACCATCTGCCCCCTTCTTCCTCTTGGCAGCTCTGAAAGAATAAAACTGGACTGCAGTAAAATAATCATTTTTAATTTCAATATTAAAATACAAATTCAGCGAGATTTGATTTGTTTTAACATTTGAAATAGATGGGTCAATCGATCTTGTTTGTAAGTGCTAGGCATAAAACAAAATAAAATAAGTGGTAATCAGAGCATCTTAGTGTCTCTTATTATAGTAGGAGACCCTGCCCTCACAAACCGCTACGCTAGGCCACTTATAATGCCGTTTAATATATTTCAGAATGTTGCCAATTGCTGATGTAAATTCTACCAACGCAGATATTTTCCCAGACCAAATTATCCTATAGTTCACTTATGTGAATCCTCATTCTTTTACTTTTTATTTGTAAGACAATGTGACTACATTACCCATGCATTACCTACATACACATCCATTGTATCAAGGTGCCCAACCACAAGGCTCCAATTCCGGTTCAATTGTGGTTCTTTAATCTACCAAAGGAATCTGACAAGTTTTTTTTGTTTTTTTTGAATATCTATTGAAGTAGGCTTGAGCATTTTTTAGAAAATGTGCATTCTTTAATTCAACAAGTTACTACTGTTTTTAGTACTCTATGTCGAGCCTTGGAAAAAGACAAATCTGCAAGTCAGAGCAAGTCTTTTAGCAGACCTGGTGCGGCTCAGACCTGGCCAGGTACAGCCATCTAGTACGGGCCGGGTTTAAAATTGCAAATTTTTCTGTAGATGTCAGGTTATTTTATGTCGATAAAGATTGGATGTACAAAATAATTATAATTGAGAGTATTGGTAAGGGAACAGGACAAAAAGAAGGTAAATAGCAATAATATTAATAAAAATGTTAGGGGCCCCTTCCGGACCCCAGCTTGGAGAAGGAAGTGACATCTGAAATGATTTATGCCAAAAGGACGATACAATCAGGATTCACTTGGATACACAGGATAAGTGAGATAAAACAATACAGTGCGCAATATAATTAAGGGTTGCATGTGAACTTTATATACCAATTAGAAGCTACCTACCCCAATTCCTGTCTGCCATCCGGGTCTTTCACCACAGACAGCAACTGGACCCCCAGACCCGGCCCTTCTCTCTTGCCCTCCCCTGGCCTGACCCTAGTGAGCCCCAGTCACCACAAGGCCCTCCTCCCCGGCCCCCCGTGGCCCCAACATGGCCTCGTTGGGAGTGGAGAGCTTCAAGGAATTTGTTTGTCCCTTTGAGGATGAGGGACTTTTAAGGGGGGGGGTCCTGCCCCTTGGATTCTATAGAGCTGATGTGTTACGTGTTTGTTATGTTTAATCATTATCCGTTCGGCCAGTTGTTCCCACATGTTTTTATTGGAATGTTCTACGTTGAATCTGTGGGTGGTCAATCAAAGTGGCAAGAGGGAGAGGCTTCGCGCAGAGATAAATGAGGGGATTTTGTGTTTTGAAGTTTATGGTTGGAGAATCAGAGAGCCGATCTTCCGGGTATGGATTTTTGCATGCAGTCTTTATTTGGTGTAGGTTTCTAACAAACAGTGACCTTTGTATACACTGAATAAAACTGCATGTTGCATACTCCTGACTGGACACTCCTCTGTCACCGGCAACATCGTTACATTACAATGGCCGGGATCCTTGTTGGCGCATTTATGTACAAAACCGTGAAATATATCAAGCCAGTTGGGGTTTTGTACAGAGTCATTCAACTTTCCATCTTTTCTTACGTTATTGGGTGAGTAGCAATCGGATTGATTGACCACGTCACATGTCCTTCTGGAATTAAAGAAGATATTTCTTCGTATATTTGAAACCATTCCAGAAATACATATTTATGTGTGCATGAATAATGCAAGAAAGCTATCAAAAGTAGGCTCAACTTAAATATAAAATCCACATCAGCCACCTCAAAACTGTCTTCTTGCCTGTAATTTGGTTGCCACTCCAAGGTGGGTGTTCGTGAACAAGAAAGGATACCAGGAGAAAGACGAGTCAATTCTGAGCTCTGTTGTGTGTAAGATTTAAGGGGTCTCAGTCACGAACACGACTGAGTCAGGGCTGATGGTTTGGGGTCCTGAAGACTATGCTATTCCACCCAAGGTGAAGAATACAATCAACATTATGATCATAGGCTATCAGTGCATATTCTGACAGAATTCCTTGTGGGAGTAGATCTGCTTTATGTTTGCTTTTCGTTCTCAAGGGTCGCACCTTCTTGTGACCGATTTCATAGAGATACCGAATCAGAAGCTTGGATTGTGTGCTGAGGTAGGGATATTTGTGGGTGAATGCTGGGTATGTATGAAAGTAATCCCGGGCCACAACGTGTAGATCATGATGTGCATGACAATACTCATGGGGAATTTGACAATATCCATAGGCCTATATATTACGATCACAACAACTTGATACTGTCAAACTGAACTTCCTATGGTATTTCTACGTAAGGTCCCATATGGATCACTATTCGATCACTGTATCTTGTTTCCCACTGCCTCGTCAGTAAATCACAAATATATGGCCTGTTAAGCTGTCAAACTAAGACTGTTCCTGTGATTAAGGGCTAAACAAATAAAATGTAATTGAATTGAATTGGAGTCTGTCCTCGGCAACCTGGCGAGAGGTTTGATGGTGGGCTGCTGTTATGTGATAGCATTTTGTTTGGCCCGCTGTCAGAAACACTTATAGGCCGTCAATTAGTTGATAGTTATTTCCGTTCAACGTTACTTCGGTGACAGGCAGTGAAACGGAAGTATAGTAGTTCTCAACTGTTGTGACACAGCTTCAGGCACAAGGCTCTCCAAATGAAACAATGCATTGAAAAAAGCCTGACACAATGAAAGGTCCCCGAATGTGTCGGTGAACTGTGTTTGCTGCCAGAGTCCCACATTGCTCACCAGCCACTGTACAACTGATGACAACTGCAAGAAAAGACAGATCGCTTTGTATTTGTATGGCGGCTGATTTGTACGTATGTTTATATATCAGTATATGGATGGATGGATGCTTGCTATTCTGAATGTGTGTGTTTTTCTAAAAGTTTTCGACTGTCTGCTACCGTCTTCAACTGCTCAGATTGCATTAGCTGCATGAACCGATATGTGTGTGGCCAGTTCTCCCAGTGGAGGCATGTGAACTGGTTGTGGGTTTTTTCTTTTCTCTAGGAGTCATGAGTGGCAGATGCCGGGAAGATGCACTCTAACGGGACCTGTGAAATATATGCTTGGTGTCCCGTTGAGAATAAATTTGATAGTAAGAAGTAAGAATTTGCATGGACACGTGCAAATCATGCAAGAGAGAGATTATTGCAGGTTTATGTTACCTATATAACCCAGTTGACCTAATAACCTGCTGTTTATTATTGAAGATAAACACTTCCAAGTAGAGAGTTAGAGGTGATGTATGTAGCTGTATAAAGGTAAATGATTGAAATGCTGATGAAAGTCACTACAGGGCGATTCACATATGTATGTTGTGACAAAGTGTACGGCCCATGGACTGTACATTTTTGGTTCTCCCCTCTAATGGCTAAAAAGTGTATTACAGTATCCCTACCCCCAACTATGAGCAGGAGATCTTCCCACTTGTGTTTCTCCACAATTAAACTACACGTTCCCACTTTAAGGTCCACAACGTCGTCATGTACTTCAGATTTGATTCATATGTTTGAATTGTCTAGCCTCCTCTCTTCACAGAAAGCATATTTTAACAAATGCTTAGAACTTCAAAATATACATCAAGAATTTCATCCAATTTAGCCATTTTGATTTAACAAAGTGAGTCATATCGCCTCCCCAATGCAAGACAAGAGAAGTGACATCAAGTGTACCAACCCTGGTCCGTTCCTGTTTAACTCAATCTTTACAGATCCAACGTCCTTGAATCCCCAGACAATTCATGTCTAAGGAAATGTAAATTTGGCTTAGAGCACGACCTCTACTGTCCCATATTTCGCCTGGGGGACATTACCAAAATGGCTTAGCACAACACAACTTCCAGGACATGGCATCCAATGTGGGGTTGGCTCATGCTCAGACACTTTTCAAGAATTCTCAGGTGTTCGGTCAATGGGATACTGATAAAATATCAGTATCCCCATCTAAAATATTTAGAAGGATTGCATGGTTCATACAGAAGCCGTGACTTTTACAGCATTTGCAGTTTTATAACTTGAGCCTGTTCATACTTGTAGCGTTTTCATGTGTTTACCTATCACATGAGTAGAAATTACCTCTCTTCATGCATAGTTGGGGAAAATGTGTAACTTTTTGACAATGTGGCTTCAAAATCGAAACACAAAAAAGGAAACAAATATTGAAATTTGATTTGTGATTTTTTTCATTTCATCCTTTTTTATCCTAAGGCGGCATAATCGGTATCACGATCGAGTGGAACTGTGACCTTGAAAAAGGCTATTCCAACTGCCATCCCAAATATGACTTCACACGCCTGGACCTCTCCATCTTAAAATCTCCATCTGTCACAGCGGGATTCAACAAAGACACACCCAGTATTTCCGAAATGACGCTGGGGAACGAAGAAGAGTGCTGTACAAAGTCTACGGGATACAGTTTAATATCATGGTCAATGCACGCTGCAATACGCGCTCATTTGAATAAAGTCAACTGAAGTTCAATTTATGTCCTACACTTTTAAAGCAGCGTACTCACTGAAAAGTGATGTTGTGTTCCAGATGCCTCGTACACCATCCGTACTACTGTAGTTGCAAGTGGGGAAATCTCCCAGTGTTCTTGCGGCATTACACGGAGGAACGCCCCCATTTGGTCTGTCCCACTCGGAATTCGGAGAGTACACCGAGTTCAGGTAAACAAATAAAAGAATGGCTGTGTCCGTAAAGAGATTGATTTGTACCAGGTTGGTCATTTTATATTAATTTTAAACGCTCCTACACACTTGATTACAGTGCTACTTTATTCCAGTCATCAATTTATACATTGCACGGTCTTGCTGTGCGTGCAATATAATGTAAAGTTGTGGTTTTTTTTCGAGCTGGTTTGCTAAAGAGGCTAATGTAGCCAATAATAACAATGACTAGCCAATGACATGACACAATAACAATGACAAACGGGAACGCTATAAGTACTACAAGCCAGGAAATTACGTCACAAGAGCAACTTGTGCGTGTTGTGTATGAGGCATCTGGAACACACTATGAGTACAGACACACACACAGACAGATATTCAGTACTCACTGAATGTCTTCTGTCCAATCAGATGGCCGAACGCACGATTTGAAACGGTACGAAAAAAATTAACTCAAAGTTGGCATGGGTTATAACTATTGGGATAAGATTTTCCTAAAATTCTAAATAGTGGTGTCTCTTTAAATATCTAAATGGCTTCTTTTGTTTTTCACGTTTGGTCGCCAGGGAATACTAGCTCCTTTGATTGGGTGAAAAGGTTGTCGATCTCTGAAGAGTACCTGCCCTGGCTCTTCAGGTGCACAAATCCCTTTGCTCCACGTTTCACTGAGTTGCATTGAAACGTGTGTTGCAAAAATTGAGAGTGCCAGGCATTTGTGAAAGGAAAAAAAACACATTTGAGACTGTTCAAATATTTTGATCCGGGTGTGTGAACGTGTAAAACACCATATCCATTGTAGCAACTGTAGCAAAAATATGAACGTATGAGTTTCTAAATGTGCGACCCATGTGACACAACAATAGGTTGTTGTGGTTGTGGGAGAGAAAAAGCAATTTTTTTTCTCTGTGACTTCAAATTCACCCTTTCATTTTTTACCACTAAATATCCAACTGTCACAGGCTCTCAGTTGTTTTGAGTTAAAAAATAATAATAAAAATCAAATACAAAGTGTTTGGTGGGGCCTGCCAGTACAGCGCTGTCAAAAATCAACCTTTGGAGCGATTACAATCTAGCAATGCTTTCTCAAAACAGGCTTTTGTGCAGGCCTACAGTCCCATTCAGCAACTTCATGATTGTAACTTTTCTATTATACATACAATCGCGTCAAACTTCAAAGGGCTTCTACTCCCAAGCTAATACCAATGGTTAAATGTTTACAGAATAAATTACTCAATACAATTCATGAATGTATCAAGGAACCTCTTCAATTGATACTTGGCTATTTGATGCTGTCGTAGACAATGTGACATCGCTTGGGAAGTACCTTCTGGCCCCTTTTACACTATATAGGCCGATACATGCTACTCAATTCTACACACTTTTCCAAAATACTTTAAAATACTGTTGTCTGAATGAGGCTTCTACACTATTTGAGGTTATACACTTAATGTATGCATTTTACAAAATGTGTAAATAATCGTTGTAAATCATCTTGATTGAAAGGTTTCAAACACAGCAGTTGGGGACTGCAGGCCCGTATCTTTGAGGTTGTTGGACCAATTAAAGGACAGTCAACATGTCAACATGCTCGGGGATATTAAAAGAAACACTCTAAAAGTTCCTCAAGGAAATAAAAAGACAAAATCAAAACAAGATCTGTAGCCTTTGTTGCATTGTTGCAGGCTGGGAGGAATGTTGTCCCACCAGTTGGACAACAAAACACCCTTCAAAGAAAAACAGTCATGTAATTACTGGAAGAAATCTGAGGCGCATGGAGGAAATATAGACAAAGGCTGAGCTCCCGGAAAAAGTATATATGTGCTATACTTCCAAATATGCATATGATGCTGGCGTATTTTACGTTTCTACTAAGTAGCCATTAGTAGAAACTCTACAGCATAGCATATACCATATTATCTGTAACCATTAGGGAATTCACAGTTAGTTTCAGCCACTGTGTAACCATGTAGTGAAACAGCAGAACAAAAAGTAAAACAAACCCTGAATGGTATGACAGACTCAAAGAGAAGTGGACCAACCGGCTTCGGCTGGACGTGCGGTGTGGCAGCATAAAAGCAGGTCTGGCTGTAGATCTGCTATCCACTTCGTCCAGAAGCAACATGAAGGTCTTCCTGCTAGCACTGTTGGTCGTACTGATGTGTAGCACCCAGGGTAGGTCATTTCTTCTGGATTCCTTTCTGACTAAATGTCCTGTCACATTTGTATCACGTTATCTTTAGTGAGTTAATGTAGGCTTCATCTGTTCTTCCCTCATGATCTGTTAAATCATTGGATTATTGCAATTATCTGGATGGTTGTATCATACCCGAAAAAAGGATTTTTTTCGTTGTTTACTTTCCATAATTTGTGCATTTAGATGTCACCTTGGCAGAAAGAACAACACATGGTAACTAGCAACCTTTTCATATTTTTCCTTTCCTTAGTGCACACACTCAGATGTTTCGTCTGTGAGGGAGAGGAGGGCTGCGCCACCGCCACAGAATGTCTCAACCATGAGAAATTCTGCAAGATGTCTTTCACAGGTGAATAGACTATGTATACCTTTACAAAGGTATTCTTTTGCTTTCCTTTTTTTCCTTTCGGAAGAAAGAAGAAAATCAAAACATCCACACATGAAGCGCTACATGTGAATGCTAATTTTTCTCTCCTTGTTGAAACAGAGACTTCCGTGTCCAGAAGCTGTGCGTCTCAGTGCAAGATGGACGAGAACCAGGACTGCTGCATGGAAGACGAATGCAACCACTAGAGTCCTCTCCAACCACCACGCTTTTTAATCAAAGGAATCATTAAAAAAGGTTATGCAATGTAACATTATATACCATATGGGCTAGGTCACTTGGTAATCAGAGAGCAGATATTCTTAATTTGTTTCTTCGTTAGTTCAATTGGTCCAGTTTTTCTTGGAAATATGCTATAATGCATTAAACTAGTGCAATTTTAATCAAACAAGATGTTGCCTTTTTTTTTGGTATTTCAATTGACACACACACACACACACACAAGCACACACACACACACACACACACACACACACACACTCACACACACTCACACACACACACACACACACACACACACACACACACACACACACACACACACACACACACACGCACACACACACGCACACGCACACACACACGCACACACACACACACATACACATTCTTTATACGAGATGTGGTGCATTCCAGCAACCTGAAATGTATCTATACTACCGGTTTCATTGGCTAAATACAGTTTTTCTCAATCGTTTAAACACGTTTTCTGAAACTAGCTAAAATTCTCAAAACTCTAAACCCAAACCTGAAAAGAGTTAATCATTTTGTCAAAACTACACAAATTCTTCTCAAAACAGACTTTTTCCACCAAACAGTAAACACAGCTATCAAATGAATATCTCTTAGAGAGCATCAATTAAACGCTGGTGTGATCAATTCAGAACACTTCAATCAAAATACTATTTACATATGTTTTGGCTTTATGAGGCCATGTTACATATTCCAATGAATACAATTGTTTAGAAATAGCTTTCTCTTTTAAAGTTGCAATTAGAAGGTACATATAGTATAAAGACTGTTGCCATATTGTATTACAATACTGTGAATATATCATATAAATATTGCATTGACACAATCAGAATAGGATGCATATCTGTCTATCCAATGAGATCCAATGGGCTAAACTCACAATCGCAGCTTCCCAGACGCATACTGTACACCTATAGTTGATGCTGCAACATTGTTCTGACAATACACCAATGTTACCTATTTTGGTCAATTACATTACAGTAATTGCACTGATAAGTAAAATTAAAAACGCTACAGTAAGAAAATATTTAGATTTTCTTTCGGGGTTTGTAATGATGAAATGCAAGTACAAAAAGGTAACAAAGCAAATATTTTTTTTTTACTGTAATTCAGTAAAATGTTCAGTTGAACTGACTGCTTAAAAAGCTTTTCGTAGGCCAACAAAAAATAAAAATAAGAATTTAAATGAGGTGAAACAGATCTACATGTAAAACAGTATGTATCCCACCTCCAATCCTGTTCAGGCCAAAGGACCATATCTACAACACAGTAGAGCTCATCGAGTCCTCTTTTATCCTCTGACACATGATTGAAGTGTTTTGCCAGTTGAGTTTGAACAGGTGAGAAGTGAGTTAGACTTAGTGGTAATTAGTTGTTGCGTTCTGAAGGCCAGTGTGATCCAGGTGAACCAAGTGTGCTAAATGATGAGATTTGTGCTTAGAGTTTAGCAAAAATTTGAAATCAGTGGAATTGTGCTTAGAGTTTAGCAATCTGGAGTCTTGTATTTGATAAATGAGCTTCAAGTTTTCAGAATTGTGTGCATTGTTCCATTTTCAGAAAAACTGCTTTATATAGATAAAGTAAAGTCAGTCCTGATCAGATGAGTGTTGCTCCACCTTACATATAGCCAGAGCACGCTGTGAGGCACATGCAGTAGGTCAGACTGTACTCAGAGTCACAGATAGGTCAGGAGGGTTGCTAATCCCCCTGGCCACAAAGTGTAGGTGTGTGACATGTGCTCGAACAAAGTCAAGGTAACTGTGTGTCTTAACACACAGTTACCGCACGCACACACACACGCAAACACGCACACACACAATTATGTTGGCACAATATATGTCATTGTGCCACACCTTTCAATTGTTGATGTTAATGTTTCTCTACCTTGACTCTTTTGGAGTGCAGGGTCTGATGAGGTTCACTAAATTGAATAAACCGCATGTGTGTTTGTGTGTGTGTGTGTGTGTGTGTGTGTGTGTGTGTGCGTGCGTGCGTGCGTGCGTGTGTGTGTGTGTGTGTGTTTCACACTTAGCTCACATGCTGAACTTGATTTGCTCTCTGGCGGCCGGGTCAAAAGAAGATTGGTTTCGCTCTTTAATCTACATCACACCTTGAGGCTGACCAAAAAAAGTCCCTCCTCAAGCCTCTGGATTGGATTACCTCTTCATGGTCCAATACTTATCTCTTCATGTTTCCAAAGAATGCACATATGATCACTCTTGACTCAGCCCATGAGCAAGGCATTGCCTGAATGCAGAGCGACCATAGGAACGTAGGCCTGTGTGTGTCCATTCCGGTGAAATGCGACCAAAGGTGAAGAATAATATGTTTCCCCCTGCACATGTATAGAGGTGGTGGCTCTGTGAACGGTGATCTCGCTGTCCGCAGTGAGATCTGCTCGGTCCAGCAGAGTAATGGTGGTCCATCTATAGGATTAAGGGAGGGATTTCAACCCTGGTTTTAATCTGTGGAGACAGCAGGCTACCGGGAAAGCCGTCATCTGTCTCGGGTCTCTGGCCGTCACTCTGTGCACTGTTTCCCGAACGCCACGTTTACGACAATACGGTGGAATACGAGCGCGAGAGAGATAGGGAGGGAGAGACCATAGTGGTGCAAGATGAATCTCTTCTGCTTTTCACTGGTAAGGGCTAAACTTGTGTGCTGTTTAATGTATGTCGATTACTGTCTTTACTTTTGTTAAGCGCAGGCCATTGAAGAAGCTCCCAGCTGAATTGAGTTTAATTCATTTTACAGCCTCACTGCATTATATGATTGTATAAAAGGTATATTATTTCGCTGTACATTGTAAATTAGGTGTTTTGAAACCTCAGAACCATACCGTTTACATTAGTCAGTGACACTTGACTGTTGACATTGGTGTCTTGTCTTGACTCCTCACGTGGCAGGCAGTTGCCACAGTAGTTTGACTCCAGTGTCGCTAGGGTTTCCGCATGCCAGGATATTGTGTTTAGGCACAAGAGCTTAGGTTAGGATAATAGGTTCAAGCATGCAAACTCGATGCCACAGACAGTTTTTTGTCCTCTTTCTTCTCCACTATACATCCTCAGCACCCTTGGTGGCCTAAGGATGTTAGCTGTTTTGGATACACCTGTGCCCATGTAGGGGGAAGCACAGCAACGTATCATGCTATGCAATGCTATTAAGGTTCATTCGTGTGCACGTGTTACGTGTTGCTTCAGAAAAAAGTAATGGTTGTGCGTGTTTGTGTGTGTGTGTGTGTGTGTGTGTGTGTGTGTGTGTGTGCGCGTGTATGTGTCTGTGTGTTTGCATTGGTTTTGTCAATCTCTTATAAATCAAACAGAGATCAAAGCATCAACAGAACTTGAGGCGCCTCACTAAAACTAATCATCAATTTGAAAACCCTAGTTCCCTACATTGATGATGAACTAGATTTGACATTAGATGCAAATTTATCCAAGATATTCTACCGAGAAGATCGCCCCGATGAAATGAAATGGATTTTAATCCCCGAAGAGGCTTGCTTTAGGACATTTTCATTCCTCTGACAATGTTAGACAATCTAAATCCTAAAAAGAGATTTGAAGCAGCATCACATTATAAAGCCTCATAAGAACACCCATTCCCTCGTAAGCAGAGAGACTCTTATGCTTCAAATGTTGAATATATTCTTCTCTTCGGTTGAGTCAATAACTTATTGATGTCTGCACATTGTCAACATGGCTTTGCTCTCCAGTGGTGTGTATGTGTGTGTGTTTTTGTGTGTGCATGCATGTGTTTGTGTTGGTGTAGGCGATAATGGCGCGGCATCCATTTCCATGTGTGTATGCATAAACAATTTCATTTCAGTTTAGGCATTTCTATATGTGACAATCTGCGTTTGCTCGCACATCGATCCACTGATGCGTGCGCATAGATGTAGACCGTCTTGATGGCCCCCTTTTAAACACATGCGTGTGGTTGAACAGGAGGGCTCCATTGACAGCCTGTATGAGGCGGTGCAGAGCTCCGGGGACGGGGCCGCCCTCGCCGTGCCCAGCCGTCACTCCAGCCACTCCTGCAGCCGCTCCTCCAGCCCTGGGGTGCTACGGGAGGACAGCAGCCGCTGGAAGGGGACTGGGAGGTCTATCTCCATGGTGCGGCCAACACACACTCACACACGCTCACCAACACACACACACACACACACACACACACACACACACACACACACACACACACACACACACACACACACACACACACACACACACACACACACACACACACACACACACAAATACACACACATGCACATATACTTGTGCATGTACATTTAGACACACACACACACACACCAGAGATGGAAATTTAACTTTTTTGCCCAACAGCCACTGTGGCAGGTAGATTTAAAAATCTACCAGCCACTCATCTTTTTTACCAGACACTTTTTATACGCTATATTATGTTTTTCATGCACATCTTTTTTGTGTAGGTTCTACCAAGGAACTGAGTTGAAAACGTTAATAAAACAAAATGCATGGCTGGCTACACCATCATAACATGTTATTTACATGTGACTATGTGTCCACAGACCTGGTAACTAAGGTTTGATAGTAAGCATTATTGGCCCTTAACACTAATATTCAGAAAAAACACTGCCTCAAAAGGCTAATGGCTTAAGCAATACAAGTAGAGGCATATACTTGAACTCTATACCCTGAACTTTTAAACATTGCAAACGTGTAACATAATTATATATTTATGTGGCATTCAGTCCAATGCTGAAAATATATATGTGGCATTAGGCCAATGCAGTGGTAAAGTGTGTAAAGTATGACCAAGTAGATAGAAGTTTATCAATGCCCTGTAGGATAAATTTGTTAATGTTTGTCCCTATAAAACGAATGGTAAAAAAACAAATACAAAACACGACGGTAAGTCGTGTTTTGTCAGTAACCGTCCAATCGTTAGTAAGTCAAACCGTCCAATGAAGGCTTTACTTAACCATCCCCCTAATCACTTCCACCAATGCAAAGCGAACAGAACTGAGTAGGGGAGGGCGTAGCCTAACTAGTTTGTGAACGACCCAGAGAAAAGCAACGCAAACTATTGTGAACATGTATGAGGCTTTAATATAATCCTGGACGATTTTGCAATTCCGCCAAACATTTTTTAAAAGTGTCTCAAAAAGAGGGCATGTCCGGGCAAAAGAGGAAGTCTGGTTACCCTACGTACAGGAAACAAATTTGATTCCTACCTGTAACACTGTTAAATAGCGGCCCAATTTGGTGGACGCTATCTTGGTGATTTCTCTGTGTGAGAAATACGAAGTGTGTTGTGTGAGCGTGTGCATGGGTTGAATTCATGGGGCAAGCCCCAGGAATCTCCCACTTCCGGCTTCCATGAAAGAAAACCAAATTAATTCACACAAAAGCGTTCATGCAAATCTAGCATTAAAGGTTAATTTAAGGAAGTTCTCTCCAGTCACGCTGAAAGTAGTTCGCTAGTAGTAGCGCTTTAATTTGCAGTGTCAGAGAATTCTGAGAAATTTGAATGCTGACTAAATTCTCTGAATTCTGACACTGCAAATTATTGCACGCTAGTGAACTATTTAAAAAAAAAACTTGACATCGCGACCAGGCGACAAATGACTGGTGAGAACCTTCTTAAATGAACCTTTAATGCTGGATTTAATTATCAGAATTCGGATTTTATCCAAGTATTCTGACTTTATTATCAGAATGCTGAATTGTATCTCACAATTCAGACTTTATTAGCCTATTCGATTTCTGAATTTCATTTTTTGTGATGAATAATCTACATTTTTACAGTCGATGTGCAGCACTTTAATTCCCGTCAACTTTTTTTTTCTAACACCAGCACTTCCACAACTATGCCCATGTTCCTGACTGCTATATACTAAACCATTTATAGCGCATCTATTATTCGGCTGGGTAGTAATAGTCTCCCTAAATGTGCAGTTCAGCAAAAGAGGCGTAGAAGAAGAAGGGGGCCGGATGTTGACAGTAATGGTTGTAAAACTGCAGCGACATATGACGAATGTATTAAATATGCAAATTTGATCGGGCCTACTGGAAAGTATTACCAGAGACAGTGGTTGGTGAAGTGACACAATTCACCCGCCACATACAAATCCACCCGCAAATGGCGTGTGGCTGGTGTTAATTTCCATCCCTGGCACACGCACACACAGGCATGCATGTACACATGCATGTACACACATGCATGCATGCATGCATGCACCCACACACAAACACACACACGATTGGTTGACTCACGACAGGTGTCCAAGCAACCTGTAGGTCATTCCTGCACTACTTCAATTCAATTTTATTTGTATTCCCTTAAAGGGAAACTTCACCCATTTCCATTAAGCTTTGTATCGTTAGAAACCCACTCATATTTTTGAATGGTCGTGCATCATTACCTTATTTTCTGGAGAGACTGGAGAGATCTGTATCGATCTCCAACACTTCCTGTTTAAGATGACGCAATATGACGATGTTTGCGTAGAAGTAAATAGGAAGAGGGGAGGATTCTCGTAAGACTACAAGCACTGGTGCTTGTAGTTTGACGCTAGTGCTTGTAGACCCACTGACGCTACAGACCTATTAGAGCAGTGCCAGTGGGTGGCTTCACCAGCAGAAACTAATATCCACAGCGTCTGGAGCTAAGCTAACAGAGGCTGTTAGCGGAAGGTACTGGATCTGACAAAGAAGATGGCACCTACAAACGAGGACTAATTCACTGAGTTCACCAACTAATACTCTTCACTAGAAATGTTGTGTGAAATGATTTTCAAGCAGTCTTGCGGTATCAGCTTGGTAGATGGAACAGCGAGGTGTCCGATAGGCGGAGATATAGATCAGCGGGAGTGGCCAGCGACGCTGTGCATCGTGGTGCGTGGTGGGAGTTGTTGTCTTCAATCCACAAGCGCCAAAAAGTCACTTTCTGCCTTTTCTCGGTCAAGACGGCACCAAATTAGAATTTTATTTTATTATTCCCAATTTCAATACATATTCATGCCTCCACCTGTGAAATGCTCCTTTAATGTATGTTTCAGTCCAAAGGGGTTAAAGGCCATTTCTTCGCTGTTTTCTTGGTTTACGCATGCACTTTTCTCTAGCCAGCACCCCCTACAGCTTCATAGTAGATATTTTAAAACACTGTCGTAACAACTCGTTGACGACCCTTCCCCATGCACTTTTACGATAGCCATGTGCATTTGTTTTCAAAGAAGCCGGCGAATGCGTGGAGCCATGTCCGAAGTAGATGTTCATAAAGTGTAGACAAGGTTATACATTTTTAAAATGGTGTATTTGTATTGCAATAAACATACATACATCCTTTTTTATAGTTGACGGGGAGAATTTATATCCTAGATTATAATTGTTTTATCTTTGGTTGAACAGAACAATCAGTGTAAGAGTGTTGGCCAACATAATACATAACGATAGTGCCATGTTTGGGGGTGTGTCTGTGCCGTAAAGCATTTTCGAAACTACAATCTGACTACATTTTCGAGGCGCGATTGGATACTTCCGGATTGTGTCGGTCCGAACAGAGCAAGTTGCATATTCGCTTTTCCTTGGAGAAGCGACAAGGGGCAATGAAACACCCACCTAACATCCCAGAAATGGTTGTAGAACCATCAGAATAACTCTCAACCTGCATGATTAATTTTGGCTAAAAATGTTGCATAGTTGGCCTTTAATAGGCCATACATTAATGACACCCACGTAACCCCAACCCCTAAGAGGGCAAGAAAAAACTCCCTAACTACTATGTGCATACACTAATTATTGGTGCTCTCAGTTTCAGACAGATTCATTAAATTTGGTATTGAGTAAATTGCCCTGGAGTGCTTGAAAACCCTACAGTACGGCTAGTCTGGGCACCCCTATTCTGTTTGTGTGACACTTTACAATACAATGCTGCAAAGGCAACACCCATGACACAGAGAGTACTTTCAAATAATGAATAGTGCCTGCATTCCTGCCCACAAATGCCTCTAACACAACGCTAGGAGGGCAGGTAATCTCTTCTGACATGTATGTTGATTAAATGGAGCCGAATAGCGCTGGCCAGTGGATTTGGACCGTGGAGGATTTTGCTGGCCCAGCAGAGGAAATAGAAAGCTGATTATGAAATCATGATAATCAAAAAGAGCCCGTTGACAGCTGCTGTGGAGGCCAGGCTGTCTAAAGCTCTGTGCTTTAAATTAACACTTCTGGATGGAGCGTAACACTAGGGCATTTTACACTGAAAGCAAAAAAGATCATTTGATCCGATGAAAAAAGTAAAGTTTCTAGATGTCCTCGCGGATACTGTACATCACATAAATAATAATATACACATATCTAAAATATACAATGCATTAAAGTGTGATAACTGAAATGCTCAACATCATCATATCATTGGTCTACAGGAGATATCTCAGATGCATGGGACCACTGCTAAAAAGAAGAAACGAAGGTAAGACCGATTGTACACACAGATAATGGATTGTACACACTTCTTGACAACAAAGTAATAGGCAAAATAATGCATGATCATAGCACCACACAAGACAAGCTGGCAACATCCACCACGCATCAGCGCTGAACCAATGAAAGCACAGGGCTTCTTTAAGGAAGTATCACATCGTCAACATCAAAAAATGTTGTGTGGTTTAAAGAAACAACAGGTGAACCCGGAAGGCGGTTTCTCACAGTCCGAGTGACTTACCATCATGGAATGTAGGTGGTTTTTTGTCATGTCTCTGGAGGGCCGTGCTATTGCATGTTAAAGAAGGGGATGCTGACGTGGCCGTGGTCTTGATTACCATGGCTTTGGCATAAGGCTCCTTGACTGCAGTGGCAATAGCAATGCTAACCACCATGCACCTTTCAAATGGAGAGAGGGAGGGATGAAAGAAATGTTAGTAGCTACACAGGGTCATTAAATGAACTTGTCAAGTTGCTTGAGTAGATGTAGTCAAAAAGGTGATATCACCTGTGATTGTTTTATAATGATCCCGCAAAGTGGAATACACTTCCACAAAGAGGAAGGAACACAAAACAAAGGAAAACACACTATAGTCCTCATTGTTAATCCCATTTGCAAAATGTTACATAACTAGATTGAGCACATCTGATGAAGGGCTGCAACTAGCAAATATTTTCCACGTTGAGCAATATCTGCTCCTAAATGACGTCCAGAAAATTAAAGGAGTCTTATTGTTGAGGCTCTCACAAGGTGCGTGCAATGTTATTTTAAAACCTATTTTGTTCACCCATTCAAGTGAAAACGATTTTCAATGCGGGTTAGCCATATGGCAGGAAATGCAGTGCGTGTTGTACTCTGTGCATGGTTAACTTAATACTTTAAACCACTCCTTCAGCCATCCAGACGCTTTCCCATTGTTTCCTTCCTCTCAGCGACAAAGAACCCGGTACAAACAGTAACCCCCACTTGCTATTGGGAACAACAGGTGTATTTGGTGTAACATACAAAGAAGAAATAAGTTTCTTGGATAAGTGCTTTTCAATAAGAATCACTGGACTACTGGGCCAGCAGTTGGCAGTTTACGGGGCTGGTTGGTATAAGCCGATTCAAGACACCCATGCACGATTCTTATTATCGCTTGCAGTGAGCCACCGTTTGGTACTGCTCAATGATTTTGTGTTCCATCACTGAAAGCCTAGATCCTGTTTGAAACTGTTTGACATTTAAACTCAAAGAGCGACCCAAACATTCCCTTAGAGCTCACGTTGTTAGAACAAGCTCTTGACACTGTATTCGTTGTTTCTCAATTATTTCTTGTGCTTCCAGAACGCACGCATCCAAATCAGCATCAGATGTCAAAGCCCTCGGTATGTACCATCAAGTTTCTCTACTGCGTCACATCAGCATAAGTGTTTCCTCTGTCATGAACATTAGCTCTGCAGTGCCGCCCTGTGGTCAATGAGCCCAATTCGTACGCCTCCCTTTTCACCCAGCGCTGCTATCCGAGGGTTCTGACTCTGAGATGTATTTGACTCAAGCGTAGTATTTGCGTTGGGGCTCTGTGTTTATATACTAGGTTCCAGGTTCCTCAATCACTCATTTCTCGTCGCACCTTATTCATTCCCGCATTCAGTCGTGGAGTACACCGGTGAACAGACGCTTTCTTTCCCTGACGAGCTTTCAAATAGACCCGACCGACCGATCAGCCTGAACGTTTGCCGTTCTGCCACTCAAATCAAGAAAACCAGATCCCCTGAGTAAAATCCCATTTGGGTATTGCAAGAGAGAGAGAGAGGGAACCTATTTTTATTTTAGATGCCGGTTACCATAACCTACTTGGCTGCCGGAAAGTATGATTGGGATGATAGTACCATTCAATTTTGACTATGCATCAGTGCTGTTTTTCAATCCCTCAAAATTGTCTCTCCCCCCCCATCCACGGCAGATAACCCCTGCGGTAATGCTGCTGCCTGGCCGGCTTCCATGAGCCAAGAAGATTTAGCCCACGTTACAAACAGTCAGGATGAAGGTAAATATAACATCAAGTAGGCTAAGCTCCTCTCTGTGCCTGAGTTCATTCGCAGTGTCCGTGGGCCTGAGCTATAAAGACAGTCAGTAAAGAGCAAAAACGATGCAAGGCCCTCGTAAGGATTCACGCTCTGTTGTAGGCAGGGGCGATTCTAGGGAGTGTGGGGGCCCTAGGCAGAGGATTGTTGACGGGGGGGGGGGGGTATGGAGCGATTTTTTATTTATTTATTTATATTATTTATTTTATATTATTATTTTTTATATTTTTGGCTCTAGGGGGCCCCCTAGTAGTGGCCCGGGGCCCCAAGCAATTGCCTGGTATGCCTAATGGGATGCAGCGCCTCTGGTCGTAGGGGGGGTGTGGGTCTAACCTCTGGGTTTGATGCTAGCATTCCTCCGACCTGAGCAGGGCACGAATAAATAAAACATATCCATCTGTATTTTATCATTGGTTTATGATGATATTATATATACTTGATATTTTACCTGAACTCAATGGCATATTTCATGAAACTACTGTGAACTAGTACTAGGAATGGAGCGGTACAGAGTCCAAACCCTCTTTGGTCACCATGTGTCTACCTTGATCTCTGTGTACAATGCCACGTGTGTGTCTCTGGCTACAGGGCCGGGGAAGTCCAGGCGTAGGACGGACGCTAAAGGAGCCAATGGAAGCCGCCCGCCGGGCGCCAAGAGGCAGGATAAACCGCTCCCCCAGGTACGACTGACATTCACACTTTGAGCCGTAATGTGTCCATGTAATTGAATCATTGAATCAAATTTTTTTGACTTGATGTAATTCAACCCCAGTCAATTATACAATTACATCTATTGATGTTGTCAATCATTGCTATGGAACACAGTCCACACTGTAGTATAGTGCTGCTGCACACGATTAGTGTGTTCCTCAAACAAACAATGTCACCTTTTTATTTGGATCTGCAGGCTGGTGTGTTTGAGAGAAGGAGGCTGAGTGAGGACTGGTGTGGCAGCCTCCAGAGAGAGCCTGTGAGTGACCCCCTGTGACCCCACTATCCTGGACTGCACAGAGGCTACTGATTTGTTACACATCACCAATACAAGACCTCACATCACAAGCACAGTATTACTTAATGTATATTGTTGCATTTGGTATTTTTCTATAAAGCCAAGTGAACTTCAATCTTGATGCCAATGGCTCAATCACAGACACACAGACGTCTGTGATTGGCCACTGGCTCTGGCAGGACTGCCTGTGTGTTAATGTGGACCAAGCGGCTACTGTGTTCACATTTGATTCCGTAGAATCGTCTTCTCAAAGCAACATTATTTGATTTTGAATATGTGTGTGTATATGTGTGTGTGTCTGTGTGTGTGTGTGTGTGTGTCTGTGTGTGTGTGTGTGTGCATGTACTTTGGTGGGAGGGTGGGTGTTTAAATCCAAAAACCAGGACTGTTGGAATAAAACACACACACAATTCTTTGCACACAATGTTTACCAGAAAAAGCAGTCATCTGTTTCATGTGTCGGTCCATCTCCAGAGCGTCCATGCTAACGGCGTGGCCACAGAGCCCAGATCAGCTGCTAAAAGAGGCCACAAACCTGGCAAGAAGGTGGTCGGGAAGGCTGGTAAAGAGGGTAGCAGGAGGGGTCACAGCAATACAGGTACAGACCTGATACGCCCTTACTGCTCAACTCTGGAATGTATTGCAAGAATCCTACTTAATATCACCAAAACACTAAGCGGCGATTGATCCCATATCAAACTATTATTGAAATCCGAACCACATTTGTAGAATATAACACAATCTCTATCTGCATGTCTGTTTTGGTAATCAAATTATCCCCTAGAGACAGACTATATACTTCTTACACATATTGCTTTGTCATTAAACACACACCACTGACTAAACAGGCCTGTGGTGAAGGCTCAGTTATTTGTTTGCGTTGACATGTTCATCCCTCCTTTCGCTCGGCCTCCAGGCTCCATGTGCGCCGCCACACAGGCAGCTCCCTCCTCTGACGACCCATACAGGACCTACCCAGGCAAGGCCTCCACGCTGCCTGTCCAGAAGACCAGCAGCACCCACCCCCATCACCCCCAGAACCCCCAGCAGCGGCTGGGCAACGTGGCCGGGAGCAGCCCAGCCTGGTCGGACGTCAAGCACACCTGCTGCAGGCCGCTGGCGGACTACCGACCCCACTCCGGCGACTTCACGGCGTCGTGTGGGAGGGAGTGGGAGGAGACAGCAGACCAGGAGGCGGGGGAGAAGGCTCTATCGGGCCCTCGGGGGCCACCGCGAGTGCGCCGATCCTCCACTGATACAGACCTGACGGATCCAAATGTAAGTGGCCTTTTATGATGATCATTCACCATGACAATGATGATAATGTATTATTATTATTATTAGTAGCAGTAGTATTATCTCTTACGTATTATTGTATATTGTTTTTTTATTAACGGAAAGATCCAGGTGTTTTGGGTCATAACATCTTCGCCTTTCCACATTTCTCATTAACTTTTTGTAAAAAACATATACCGTGTCCCCGATAAACTCATCTGGTTGTCCTATTATTTGTATATTTATATTCCAAGACTGAGTGCAAAGCTGACAGAGCGCAGTGCATCAAATCTGTGTCACCTACATGTCATTTGTTTGATACTGAACTCCAAGTTCAGCTGATACCCGAGACACACGTCAAGATTATCCTGAAAGGTCAATGACCTGCCGGGCTCCCTGAGAGCTGGTCACACCGAGTTAAGCCTGCGGTATAGCTTTGAACAGATGCGAGCGCTATACGCTCGATATGGCACTAATTATTTGTGTAGGATCCACATGACAACGTGAAGGGGGTTTGTTTAACGTGAGAAGGATGATCCCGTATTGCGATCAGAAGGTCCTTCTGGTGGAATCCCATTCGTTGCTGATTAAGCGAGGGCTTGTGCAGGGTCCGATGCAGACACTAGGGTTGGGTTATCCCGTAGGAACCTTTCTCCTCCTCTATCTCCTGCTGTCATCCAGCTCAGCTCTCCTGATCCGTTCCTCTCATTCTTGACAACAATTATCATTGTTACATCAGTACGTGACCCAGACACCAGCTATGACATCGTCTTGGGTTATAATTTACATTAAAATGAACAAGATAGTGTTTGGTCTCCAGAATCTCATCCCGACGTTATGCGTTGTCTGAGTCCGCTCGTGGCGGGACACTGAACCAGGTTCCAAGTACCTGATCTGATCCCAACAATTTTCTCTGATGCGTAACCGAGTGCATCTAAATCCACCTGATGCCAAATGTGGTCTGACGTGATACCACACTGCATTACACAAGGTTCCTATTCTGTCAACATAGGAAATCATAAAAAGTAACATTTGCTAATATAATGATATGTGAGGTCACTATGGATTTATAAATTACATGAAGGATGGATTGATCAACTCAGGTACATTAGAATAGGATTGAATAAGCCTTTATTTCTGGCTATATACAATTTTAAGACAGATATTAAATTTTTTTAACTCTGTTTAGAATTAATATGTAATTTCTAAATGCTGAATAAAACATTTCAAGTCCTAACTCAATATGTAATTTACAAATGTTTGGCGTAGAAAGTACTTACTTTAGAAAAGCTCACAAAAAGTTGACACAAAGTTTATTCTGTGCATTTTATAATATAGTTGTTGAAAGGATCAGGTTCTGGCTTCAAAAGCAGACTGTAATTCAGGTTCAGAGGGTTTAAACAAAAAGGGGTTTACTTGATCTTGAAAAGTTGGAAAACTGCTAGAATAAATATTTTACTGAGTTAAGATACTGAACAGGGTTTTAAGGTTTTTTTTAAATAAACCCCTAAAAAGCTACCCTCTCCGGGAAAGGAGAATTAAAATATCATAAATGGATGTATAGCAAAAGAGAATTAACTTCAATAAATAATATCCAGAATAGATGATAACGTAATAATAATGATACAATTAATGACAATAATAGCAACAATAATCAATTACTTAATATTAGCATTTAGCACCTTTTGCAAGGCATTCGTAGCACTTTACATAGTGAGTGTGTGGGTGTGTGTGGTGGGGGGGATCACACCACAGCCATTACCATTACATTATAGACTATCTGTGTTAATCTTTCACTTCCTTCTGCAACATTTGAGGAGGCGGGTATTGGGGACATTTTGTGAACGGGGGCCTCTGGCTTTGTAATGAAAACGATGGAGATGAACAGCCAGGTCCCCGGTGGCTGTGGGGCAATAGATTAGAAACCTTAATCTGGATTGAAAGGAGCTAACGTCTGATTGGAAGCAGTGGGATTAGCGAATGTTATTGTCAGTGGACTTCTTTTTTTTATAAGACTGACCAGATGAACCGCGTGCAATTCAAACACAGTGAAGGGCTGGGTTAACATAACTACATGTTCCCACCGGTCCTACATGTTGACGTCAGAGCCTCCGCTGTATATGTCAAAGGTCCCCTGTCCTGTGAAGAGTTTTACAACAAGAAGGTTGACATTCAAATGGATTCGCCATTGACAGACAGTTTACATCCCATCAAGAACAAATCATAGCTGGTCTCTTTATCTCTCTTTCCATTGGTCGTCCTCTCAATTTCTCATGCTCTCTCTCATTCTTTCCCCCTGCCTCCTCCCTTTCCCACTCTCTTTGAGGGTGTACGTTCAAAATAATATCTTTTCTAAAGAAGTAAGGTTCAAGAATGAGGCCTGAAGAGGAAGTTGTTTCAACACACTAGAGTGGAGTCGTCGCGGGGCCACTTCCTGTCAGGGAAGTGGCTGGCGGGTTGAGAAATAAGAGCCTTCGGAGGCCAGCGGCACGGAGGAGGTGGAAATGTGATGACACATGTTAAACAATGGAGTGGAACTAAAATGTTTTTATGTTTATATTGTTAGGTCCAAACTAGAGTGTTAGATGGATGAGTTTCGGACAATTATGTAATTATAAGAGCAATACCCGTCTCTGATCGAACCATAGTAGCCATCACGACTGGCTTTACTGAAACATACCAAATTAATTTGGCCAATGAGCTTCTATGTACCAATTCTGGCAAAGAGCATTTAGTATGAGTGTGCCTGCCTCAAATGTAATCATTTTGGATTCACAACAATTATCATTGCTATTGTTCACCGTGTGGCGAAATGCTCTTCAACAGGAATTGGCATGAAAATGTTGTCCTTTAATTGATTGCGATAAAGCATGTATCATAGTTATAGAACATAGACACCATACATTTGAAACATTTGGGCAAATGTTTACAAAATAATATATTTAAAGTATATATTCTATCATACTTTTATATTTGGTTGCTAAAATGTGTCTTTAAGTATGAAACCTTTAAGAATCCAGTACAAGCCAGGACTTGTGTTCTGTTGTCAGTCTACGTTTGACGTAATAATGTTATTATTTTACACCTGATAAACCCAATTTTATGAATTTCCTTCCAATTTCTACTAACGAAACCTGTGTTGTTTTATAAGACAGACCAAAATAGCTTCTTTAATCGCATGTTAAACATCCTTGGGAAACTTATTTTGCAGTAATTGACAGAAAGTCAATTTCGCCACATCCTGCGTGGTTTGAGGAAGTGGGCAGGCTGACATCAAGGCAGATCTGCTGTTCAAACATTTCCTACCAGTACAAGTCAAGAAGCGAGAACAAAAACAAGAGCCAGTATAATTTACAGTTAAATATAATACAAAATGTTACAAAGGGCTGCCTCAAATGTTTCAGATAAAACCAAGAGCCACAAACCAAAGGTAAGTGAATTTTGAAATAAAAAGAGGAACATTTAAAGAGTCCAGTATTTCATGCAAATAACATAATTACCTGCTACCAAAAATCTGTGTTTGATCAAATTGAACAAATATTGGTTTCAAAGATTATTACTTTACTTTTTGGTAATCTTGGTTAGTGAGTTAAACAAAATTGACATAGTTCCCCAAAAAAAGTAAAAGTGGGATGGTTTGTTTAAAAAATGACTATAACATTAACATTAGAACGTATGTGTGTATACAGGGAGTCCCAAAGCAAGACGTGAGAGGAATGAAGAGACAGGCCTGTCTAGGGGCAAGGCCTCCATATTAAAATAGGCTTTTCAAGGATTATTCATTTATAGAATTATTTCGACGGCATTTGGGATGTGGGGTCCACAGTGAGAGGATTAAGTGAACTCGTGGCTTATGGAAAATTAAAAAAAACGAAAGCATTTCAGCAGTACTTATGGGGTCATGTCTGGCACACAAATGTGAATAAGCCAGCACTCCTCAATGCTGTTCTAAAACCTGGCTGCAATCGTGCAACCAACCTTCTACACATCAAATCATGACACTATTCTGGATTAATCACACCAGCCCACATACGACGACCACAATCCTATTAATTGACCCGATGGAGGTCTCATATTGTGTCTCTAATCCATGCCCACAGCGCTCCACCAGCTTTGGGAGGTTCGAGGGCCTCAGAAACCCACTATCACACTCCAAGCTGGAGGAGAATGGTACCGCAATGGTTGGTAGTTACATCACAGCCTTACTGTACCTTGTGTTGATCATTTTCTGTTCCTTTTATTTATATTCACTGTTTTTACTATGATTTTTCTGTGTTTGACCTCCTGTGAACATAACGTTATTCCTCTGTATCAATGAAGTAATGAAGAATCTGAATTATTGAAACTGAATGCAACTCCATGTCCTCACAAATACATGAAGTTGCTCAGTGTACAGTTTTTTAGCTTAACAAAGTTTTTTGTTTTTCAAGCAGTAACTATAACATAGAGGCACGTCTTCTACAGGGGATAGCAGTAGTAGGACAACCAGTTATGTTTACACTAACTGGCCTAGTAGATGCCAATTGGTCTTGAGAATGTCTTTGCCTTTTACGTAAGCTTTTTCACAGAATTCAATGGACTCATTTTGGTGAATTGGTAAAGATTTGTCTTTACCAATTCGAGGGCCTCAGAAACCCCTTTTTGACCAAAGCTCTTCCATGTTTGGATAGATTAAAGAAGAATTGGACGGTTTGGAATCAAATAAGTCAGCTGGACTGAGCAAGAAGATGAAGGCGATTTCACTGACCATGCGCAGAAAGATGGGCAAGAAGCATCAGAAGGCATGCTCTGAAGAGATGGTAAGTTACAGAAAATCCCACACAGAAACACAAAAACACAGCAACGCAAAAACAAAGTGACATAGAAACAGAGAAACATACAAACGCACAAACACATCTGTGACCTGTCCAGTTATCCACACACACACACACACACACACACACACACACACACACACACACACACACACACACACACACACACACACACACACACACACACACACACACACACACACACACACACACACACACAATGATGCATGTATTACTTGGAGGTTAATCAGTTTCCATCATCGCTGCTGATATTACATCCTTACATTTACTTTTTTTTTAAATTATTTTTCTTGCAACTTGATCAACAGGTCTAAATGTTAAAATTGCTTAGCAAATAAACACTTTAAACGGTTATCCTTAGTGGAACATTTAGGATTAACAATTCAGCAGATGTATTATTTCTGCAATTTAGGGTTAGTTACTCTTTGTAACATTCCTGGCACTGACTCTGCCAAAATAATGACATCTGTCTCTCATGAACAGACATGGCGGTTTTGAAACTTTGCTCACTAAGCATGTATTTGACCTTTCAGGGTGATGACACAGACAGAGAGCCAGATGGAGAGGCAGAGAGTTGCACTCAAGAGAAAGCTTCTTCAAAGACCAGGAACTCTTTAGAAAGTCTCTATAGTGGCCAGAGCTCTTCCAGTAAGTTCCAGCCTGTAAATTGTTCTATAGCTCTTCTTCTCCCCCTGCTGGTGAGAAAGCAAACAGCGCTGCTTTACAGCTGCAGAAACACTGTATTCACAACCCATTGTCTCGTGTTTACTGGTTCAGGTGGGGTAACCACTGAGTCCAATGGCTCCAAGAGAAACAGTCTTCGACTGGAGGAGGACGGATCCTACCCAGGACAGTTCTGTGGCCGAGCCCGAGTCCATACAGACTTTGTGCCCAGCCCGTATGACACGGATTCCCTCAACCTCAAGGTGCAGCAGATTGCATTGTTGATAAATGACCTCAAGCGAAAGCAAAGTTGCATTGTAATATTTTGATCAGGTTAATTTAATTTAAAAGAAAAAAAGTCTATTTTGTTATTGATTCATTTGTATACTGAGAAATAATTCCCCCAAAATAATTCCCCCAAAAGAACGTGATTCGTTATGTTTTGGCAGGCTGGTGACATCATCAGCGTCATCAGCAAGCCTCCGATGGGGATCTGGACGGGCATGCTCAACAACAAAGTGGGCAACTTCAAGTTCATCTACGTGGATGTTTTGGTCGAAACGGAGAAAGAGGAGGAGGCCCCGAAGATCAGACAACAGAAGCTGAGCAGAAGGCCAAGGCCCAACACCCTGCTGGAGCTGCTGGAGCAGCTTAATTTACAGGTGAGGAAGGGCCCTGAGGCAGGTCCTCCTGAAACCCAGGAAGTAATTCAACAATGTCCCATGTCCCCTTTACTGCGTCAAAGAGACATAGGAGTTATCCACTGGTTAAACATGTTTCAATAGTTAAAATAAATGAAGCACAGTTTAATTACTTAATCATCCCGGTTGAACCTATGCAAGTCTGATTGCTGACATGGCGACCCGTCAGAGATATGTTTATTGATGAAACCATGGAACCACGAAATCCCACACAGAAACACAAAAACACGGCAATGCAAAAACAAAGCGACATAGAAACACAGAAACATACACAAGCACACACACGCACACGCACACACACGCGCAAGCACGCCACACACACCCAAACACTCTCACACACACACACACACACACACACACACACACACACACACACACACACACACACACACACACACACACACACACACACACACACACACGCGCAAACACAGATGCGTGTATTACTTGGAGGTTAATCAGTTTCCATCATCGCTGCTGATGCCACATCCTTCAATTACGTTGATAATTTTTTTTATTTTCTTTCTGGCAACTTGGTTATCAACTGGTCTAAATGTTTATATTGCTTAGCAAATAGACACTTTAAATGTGATCCTTAGTGGAACATTACGATTAACAATCCAGCAGATGAATTACTTTCTGTAATTTTGAAAATTTGATGCAAATACAATAGTCCCAAGTCTCTCTTTGTAACATTCCTGGCACTGGTGTTCTCAGGAGTACGCCTCAGCCTTGCTTCTGAACGGTTACCAGACGGTGGATGACCTGATGCATCTAAAGGAGAAACACCTGATAGAGCTGAATATCAAAGACCCTGAGCACAGACGCAGGCTGCTAGCTGCAGCGGACTGCTGCTACACAGAAGGTCAGTAACACACTACTACTACTACTATTGCTACTACTACTACTACTACTGCTACTACTATTAATACTACCAATACTACTGCTACTAATATTAATATTACTGTACTGCTAATAATACTTATACTACTGCTGGTAATACTAATATTTCTGCTACTTCTAATAATACAAATTCTTGATTGCATTTATAAAGCGCTTTTCTAGATACCCAAAGCACTCAACATATTGAGAGTGTGTGTGCAGGGCTCTCAAGTCTCACGCGCTAGGCGTGAGACACACTCAATTCAACCCATGCACAAGCTCACACGCCACACTTATTTTACACGTATTTCTCATGCAGAGAAATGACCAGTATAGCGCCCACCAATTTCCGCCGCAACAGTGGAAAAGGTAGGAATCAAATGGGTTCCCCGTACGTAGGGTAATCAGACGTCCTCTTTTTCCCGGACATGCCCTTTTTTTGAGACACTTTTAAAAAAATGTGTCCGGGCTGAATTTCAAAATTGTCCTGGATTTTATTACAAAGCCTCATACATGTTCACATTGAATTTGCATTGTGTTTCTCTGGGTCGTTAACAAACGAGTTAGGCTACACCCTCCCCTACTTAGTTCTGTTCGCTTTGCATTGGTGGAAGTGAGTAGGGGGAGAGGTTAAGTAGAGCCTTCAGATTGGACGGTTTGACTTTAGAGTTAGCGTCATGTTTTGTATTTATTTTTTTACCATTATTGTTTTATAGGGACAAACATTAATACATTTCTCCTACAGGGGATTGATGAGATTCTATCTATTGAACAGAAAGAAACACTTGGTCATACTTTACAAACTTTACCACAGCATTGGCCTATTGAATGAGACAGATTTATTTTAAGCATTGGGCTGAATGCCATATTAATATATATTTTTGCACGTTTGTGACGTTTAAAATTTCAGGGAAAAGTATATGTCTCTACTGGCGTTGCTTAGGCCAATAGTTTTTGGAGGCCGTGTTGTTTCTGAATATAAGTGTTAAGGGACAATAATGCTTACTATCATACATTAGTCACCATGTCTCTGGAGACATTGGTGTGCAGTCACATGTTAATATACCCATACCCCCCCCCCCCCCCCCCCAGATCAGAGTCTCTAAGAAGAGAACACCTACAACCCTGTTATTATAATAATGTGATGACGTGGAAGAAGCTCTAGTCGTGAAGACACTGAATGAGGCAACAGCACGTCTCCCTCACCCCAACTAAAGCAACGCACCCTGCATGCTGAAAGAGGCTTGTCATGTGACTTCCTCTCCTGCACGCTTAATGTGAAGAGGCCGATTGTGCTCTTCTAATCTGCTCTTTTTAACCAGAAAGATGCTTATCTCTCTGTACCGAGTGGTAAACAAACCTTTCCACTTGAGTCGAAAAGAATTGTAATTCTGGGGGGGGGGGACTTTTCCAGGAGGGTCTTCATGACACTTTTCCAGGTGTGTGTGTGTGTGTGTGTGTGTGTGTGTGTGTGTGTGTGTGTGTGTGTGTGTGTGTGTGTGTGTGTGTGTGTGTGTGTGTGTGTGTGTGTGTGTGTGTGTGTGTGTGTGTGTGTGTGATAAGCCATTTAATGTCAAAGGGAAGTAGTGTTTGGTTTAGTGTGAGAGCAAACAGATGGCCGCAGGGTGACCTTCTAATGTGAGAGTGCTGACGTCAGATTCAAGCAATTTAATCAAGCTTACCGGCTATTATTCTGGCGGAGTGGCCACCTGATCACAGAAAGCCTTGGATTAAACATGACTAAATCAAAGGTACATTTATTCAAAGTCAAAATTAAAGAACTTTTGCAAAAATGTTGATATTGAACTGCATTTCAAACATATGCAAAGACTATTACAACACTTGTATCTCATGATGAGTCATTCGGTGTTAGCATTAAAACTAACATGAAGGAAGTTGCACACCTTAAAAGTCAAAAACTATAATTTTACTCTATTAAAGTCGGGTCGATTTTGCCCCTCCCAGTTAGTAGGTGAGACTTTCAGTATTAAAAAAAGTTTCTTTAATATTTTAAGCAAAGAGCTTGTTGACATGCTGCACATGACTTTTGAACATCCGCTTTAATCCATCATATTTTCACGTGCTAGTTGGTGTTCAGTAGCACCAGTGCCACATTGTGATCCAAATAAACCGATGTCCTCAGGTGATGGGCAGAAAGCGGCCGAGGAGGGGAGATCTACCTGTGGTCTGCCAGAGGAGGACATGGAGGGTCTCCGGGACTCCGGCTGCTTCATCCCCTCAGAGGGCTCCGACCCCCTGAAGGAGGAGGGAGACCCTGCCCCCAGCACGGCGGAGGGCTAGCCTGGGTCAGCACGGCCGCCCCCCCATGGAGGTCTTGATGTCATTATGACATTCTGGGATGTCATTGAACACATTGAATCAAATCCAGAGTCCCTGAGTCCCTTATTAAGGGCGAGGTGGTGAATTTGGTTCTGATATGCGCCCAACAAAGGGGTATAACATTCCTGGACAGTGCTTTATTTTGCCAGGGCAAAAAAGGCCCCTTCTAAAATAAATTAAAAGAAGTTCTGCATCGTGATATTAGTAGGTGAAAAACTGAAGACAACATACTTCTCTTGACCTGGGATTTTAGATACCTTACATTGCTCAGAAAAGTAAAATTATTAACGGATCTTCTTGTATATAATGTATATATATATATACAAATGCAGTGCTTTCTGTTTATAAAGCCTTTATCATAATCATATTTTTTTACTTCCTCAATGAAGGCATTAGAGTGAAGTAGTTACTAATGTAAAGTTTTAGTTTCCCATTATTACATTTCCAATTGAAATAAAGAATGGAACCAGATAAAGGAACTTTTGCAAGACTCTCTCTCTCTCTCTCTCTCTCTCTCTCTCTCTCTCTCTCTCTCTCTCTCTCTCTCTCTCTCTCTCTCTCTCTCTCTCTCTCTCTCTCTCTCTCTCTCTCTCTCTCTCTCTCTCTCTCTCTCTCTCTCTCTCTCTCTCTCTCTCACGCTCACTCTCTCTCCCTTAACTACATTACCCACAATCCCTGTGTTTTAAGATTCGTCACTCTCCTCACTGTTTTGTTAATGAAAGCAATAAAATAATAAATAAGAAAAGTAGCTTGTTGCTTGTTTTCTGTCTCATATCAAGATAAACCCTGTTTTCTAGCCCGGAGGGGACAGCACGAGGAATAAGGAACTGGCTACTCGCCTGTTCTCAGTCCGTTCAAAATCATAACATAACAACCCTTATGTTCTATATGAGACAGACTTCTATGTTTAGATATGACCATGTGTTTCAATGTTTCTTGTAAATGAATTCATGAATGCATAATGCTGTCATCAATAAAAATGATGTTTCTTACGCATATTGCTTGTATAGATATTGAATGAAATATCAGTTCACACTTTTGCTTCTGTTAGAGGAAGTGCTAAATAAACCCCATAGGCCGAAACGCAGCATAAACGTGTATGTTATTGTTAGGTGAACCGCCAGGTGTCGCTACGCTCAACTGTGAGTCTCAAAATACCTTAAAAGAACTACAATACCCAGGCTCATGGGACTCAGGAACTACGACACAAAGATGACGTGTAGTTGTTCCATACGCTTGGAACGCTACGGTCAGACGCAATCTTTAGAAGACCGGGCATCCTTCACAGTATAATAAATACATTATCACTACAGACCGCATAGTTATGTCTGGAGAAGTGTCCATGATAGGTAAGTTATCTTACATTGCTACATAATAAATTCTCGCTAACGTTACGTTACTGTATAATGTTTTAGCTAACTAGCTGTTTTGTCTATTGCTCATGAAGGCAACTACGTGTTATTGGCCTGATCTTAGAACCACCTAGTGTTATTAATCATTGTTTAGGTTGTATAATAATTTATATGTAATCGCAACTTGTCTCTTCCGGTCCGCTGCTGACGCCAGGTTCTGTCATCCTCGCCTTGTTCCTGGCCGGCTACCTGGGCCAGCAGTATCTGCCTCCTCCCAAACCCAGAGTGATCGGGCTGGATCTGGGGACCACGTACTGCTCGGTGGGGGTGTTCAACCCCGGGGTCGGCGACGTCGAGGTGATCGCCGATGAAGAAGGAAGGAAAAGCATACCCAGTGCTGTGTCGTTCACCCTCACCGAGGTCCTGGTGGGGCATGAGGCCCAGGACCTGGCTGACAGCAACCCCCAGAACACAATCTATGATGCGAAACGATTCATAGGCAAGATCTTCGACCCCAACCTTTTAGAACAGGAGAGTGCTCGCTATCCATTCCAGGTGAGCTATGTTGTTGTTAATGTATTATTTAAAGTGGCAAAGTATATTAAGTTTATACTAATTCAAACAAATGTATTTAACTTTATTTTTATAGCCGTACAAGACATGTTTCAGCTTAAATGCTCAAGTGCCATCTTTCTTTACCGTCCGCTAGGTGATAAACAACAACGGCAGTGCAGAGTTCCTAGTTACCACCAATCTGACATTTACTGTCAGCCCAGAGTTCATTGGCTCCAGACTATTGTTGAAGATGAAGCAGATGGCTGAGAAACACCTGGGGATGCAGATAGAGAAGGCTGTTATCTCTGTGCCCGCTGAGTTTGACGAAAGACAGCGAAACTACACTATCAGGGCTGCTAATCTTGCTGGTCAGTAGTCACTTTCTATTTTAAAGTAGTTTCCTGGATTGCTGTACAGTTCACAGCAATGGCGTGTCTGCAGTAATTTCTGCCATGTTTCTCTCAATTCTATTCAACTTCTTGATTCTCCAAATTCTAATTTGTAATCAGGGAGCTTAGAAATAACTAAGTTGAGTCAATTGTTACTTAAAGGAGAAATCCGGTGTAAAATGGATCTTGGATATGTTTGGTATGATAACGAGTTGGAATGTTCGTTTGGGAGCAAAAAAAACGCATATAGACGCATTCATAAGTTGGCTGTTTTAGCCGATTCTACCAAAACGCTTTAAACTTGGAACGATAGGGGCATGTCTCATGGTAATCACTAAATCGTTATTTTAAACCACTTACAAGGCTAGAAGTAGCCCTACACTTCTTTGGTAGTATAATAAGGGTCTCAAACGAGCCATTGATAACTAACTTGATAACTGTAAGTGTACAGATTGTTTATTAAAAAATTGTTTTTATTTATTTTATGCACACAATACCATCAGTAATTCACCCGTCGACACCATCTTGTCTTCAAGACTCGATAGGTAGATTGGCGAACACAGAGCTTGTGACATCTGTCTACAACACGCAAGCTCCGTGTTCGCCAATCTACTTATCGATCTACTTCTAGGCTTGTAAGTGGTTTAAAATACCGATTTCGTTTTTATCGCCCCTATCATTCAAAGTGTATAGCGTTTTGGTAGAACCGGCTAAAACAGCCAACTTAAGAATGTGTCTACATGCGTTTTTTTTTGCTCCCAACCGAACATTCCAACTCGTTATCATACCAAACATATCCCAGATCCATTTTACACCGGATTTCTCCTTTAAAGATTACTAGAGGGGATCGCTTGCCACTACAAACAAACAAGAAAGTTGCCTTCACTTGGCCTTCCCTTTTCCAAAAAGGAAACGCAGAGATGTATGTAAATAAGCAGATACCTGTCTTACCCAGATTCTGATAATTTATTTATTTCCAAATTCATCATTGTTCATCCAGAAGGTGAGTTTGCTGGGTTAGCTTTTGCTATCTACTTCGATTGACTTGCAGTGTTACAGTAGCCTAGGTCCTGTTTATTTGAAAGGGAATACACTGCGGCCACTGACAGGTTACCCAGACATAAGCAGCTGTTAATACGAACATGAATTTGACATACACAATGATCATGAACAATGATTTACATATAACTGGAGAATCCCTTTTACCTTTTAATTGAATGCGTTATTTAAAAACATAGTAGATTTCATCAAACTCACTTTTATCTTGTTTTGTGGTGGTGCATGGTTTGTATTTTTTCAATTCACTCACCGTCCATGCAGAATGTTGCTACTAGCTTGGTTAACGACTGTAATGTGACGGCCCACCTCCAGGTTTAGAAATCCTACGGGTAATCAACGAGCCCACGGCGGCTGCTATGGCGTACGGCCTCCACAAGGTAGAGGTGTTCAACGTGCTGGTGGTGGACCTGGGTGGAGGAACGCTGGACGTGTCCCTGCTCAACAAACAGGGAGGCATGTTCATCACCAGGGCCATGGCAGGTAGGCCGGTCACCCCTCTCTATCCCTCATCTCAAATTGCTGCAGATCAACCAGTTGGTTTGTATAGGAAAAGTTACAAGGCTTTTATTGTCTGAAACGTTTTTATAGTTTTAACTTTTTGAAGAGCTTTGGTCTACTGGTCTAAAGTCCTGTTTCTTTCTATTTTGTAACTGTGTACATCTGTAGTTTACTAGTAGGCCTATATTGAAACCCCTTTGGTTTTGTCCCTAGGGAACAACAAGCTGGGCGGCCAAGACTTCAGCCAGCGGCTGCTGCAGCACATGATGGACCAAGTCCTGCAGACGTTCGGCATCGCAGTCTCTCTCAAAGAAGACGTCCACCGCCTCCGTCAGCACG
This sequence comes from Gadus morhua, assembly GCF_902167405.1. Taxonomy (NCBI): domain Eukaryota; kingdom Metazoa; phylum Chordata; class Actinopteri; order Gadiformes; family Gadidae; genus Gadus; species Gadus morhua. The sequence continues at coordinate 20,956,324 of NC_044063.1, forward strand.
CCGATGAGGCCAAGCTCAACCTCACCCTCCAGCCCAGCGTCAGCGTCCGGGTGCCCCTGCAGCTCCAGGCGGCGGAGACCCCTGCAGCCGGGAAGCCGCCCGTCCTCTTCCAAATGACCGTCACCCGCGAGGCGTTTGAGGAGCTCAACGCGGACCTCTTCCAGAAGATCCTGGAGCCCATCAAGACGGTGCTGGTGGAGGGCCGCCTGAAGGCTGAGGAGGTGGACGAGATCGTGCTCGTGGGAGGCTCCACCAGGATACCCCGGATCAGGCAGCTGATCCGACAGTTCTTCGGCAAGGAGCCCAACACGTCGGTGGACCCCGACCTGGCCGTGGTCACGGGGGTGGCCATCCAGGCGGGCATCATGGGAGGTTCCTGGCCCTTGCAAGTCAGCGCCATAGAAATCCCAAACAGACACCTGCGCAAGGTCAATTTCAACTAGTCACGGATAGAGGCCCCCAACTCTCAGCCTAAAACCATGACATAGAGGGTACCCGAGGAATACGACTGAATACTTAAAAGTGCAATGCTTCTGAAATTAGGCAGGTGTAGTCTCTGGTGAAGGTGCACAATGGATGAATGCTGTTGGGTCACCAGAATCATTGGTAAGGGCAAGAAGAACCAGTCGCTTATGGAGATATCTATAGGATGTTGTTTAAACAGCTATACGTGGATTTGAGAAAAACATAGTTTTAAATTATTTGTTAACATGTATCAACATCATTTGTTACCAATGTCACTGGTTCATGCTTCTGATAGTAATAGGTGTTCATTTTGGATGTTTTCTAGTGACAGATTGCTTTGTTGTACATGTTTCTCGTCAATGCAATGAGATGCCATCTTTACATTTAGCTGGAAGGTTATCATGACTTTTTGCATGGCATTTCTGATAGTGTGCCATTCAGGGACCGATCCTTTACATATAGATATAGATATTATTATACATTGTAAATCAGCCAGTTCATCCAGAACTTTAAATATTATTTATTTATTTATTTGCACATTTGAATGGGCCTGTGAGCGCTTTACGTATGGCGATACTGGCGCCCCCTCCCTTACTTTTCCAACAGATGTTGACCCAATGTGCGTGCCTTTTCTGAGCGCTACCATAGTGTTTACGGTAGGGGTGATGTGCCACAGGCTAGTGCTTCTTCATATGGCCTGTTAATGAAGACAAAAGGCTGATGTGTAACAAAGACATAAACACTGGCATTAGGTTCCACAGCAGGTTATTGGGACAAAAGATGACAGTGTAATTGCTAGGACTACTTGCTACTTGCTGTAGTTTGGTCTGGCTTTGCGAGACTAGGACTACTGCAAAGACAACGGTTTCTCAAGACCTCATCAACAACACATTAAGTAACTTATAGGAGCCTACTTAATATGTTCTACATTGGAGCATTCAGCAGCTTGTCATTCCAATGTATGTTTTTTTGCAGATTGAGTTGTCCGTATAGATTGGCCAATCAGCTGCTGGGAAACTGCTCTGCTTTGACATGACTCATCATCATGTCAGAATATGATGTTGGAGCTCCGCCAGTCAGATTTAGTATATTTATTTTTCTCCAAAGAGCTCACTTCTAGCAACGTGAAAGGTCCAACCTCAGCAAGCCACTTTGAAGGCCCACCTCTGCCATGTTCAGGCTTATTATATGGCAATGGCCCAATTGGCTACATGCAGTTTTCGTGTTGCCTAGGAAACGCTTGTGGAAATGTGTTAATGCCATGACCTTGTGTTGCTATACATGTTCGTACTTTGATGTGATTAGGTTGAATTATTTCAATGTGTACATTATCAAGGAACGTGTTGACATATAGTCCTAGCCACGGTCTGTATGTTTCCCAAGGAAACGATAAACTGTATATGCCTGCCGCTTTTAGAATTTCATTCAAATCTCATTCCGAAACTTATTCTAATTACGTAAGATTAACATTAGGCCTCACGCTGCCTCGCTTTCGTACTGATAAATATACTGATAAATCAGATGACTATGTAAATAGGAAGATGTGTGTTTATTCTTACTGAAGAGTATAATAAATAACTATTTTCATAAGGATTTTTTTTTTTTATTCCTATCGTAAAGTGAAATTTACAACTGATACTTAAAAGAGCAAACGTATTTATTTTAGTCAATTAAAGTTGTGTAACTTTAAACATCCACTTCAGATGACTTGATTTCTTATATAGGGCTTTGTTGAAAGGGTTGGCAAAATTCTAGTTGATGCAGTAGGCCTACATAAAATCCAAGCGTGGATTAATAATTAATGTATTCATCCTAGAATGTTGATACAAGCCACATTTTTAAATCTAACCAGCTTTGAACTGATGATTTAAGGCTAATTATAGTTTGAGAGAAATTTGATTGATCAAAAGTCAAAATGAAAGCAATATTTCACCAAAATTTCAACCCTCCATTCGCTTGCATTGACCAGGCTGCCAACGCCTTTCAAGATCAACTTTTCAAATGCTGTGATGTTTATTTACATCGTTTGTTTTTCCTACATTTTTTTCTATGCAAGTAGAACAGCCTTTTAACAGAAAGTATTGCACATACTTCCTACTGTCCTGTAGCAGCTCTTCTTCCGTCTTAATATGACTGTACAGTCTGAGTCATATGCTTCCGCAAATTAGCTTTCCTCTTTCCTTATCACTATTCAACTGCCTGCGCAATGTAAGTGACTAGAAGCTATTTGCTGGTGTGGAAGTAGATTGTAAAGGAGAACCAAAGTCCCTGACGCCATCTTCCAGACATCTGATGAGATAGTTTTTCCCTGTTGGCAGCCATCCATTGTAGCCTCAATCCACGGAGGCAGCTAGGTCATCAGTCCTGCTCAGGTACTGCTAACCCCATCAGCCAGGCTTACTTCACCTGTCTGTCATAAGGACCACGACCCCTTATTGTGAAAACAAGGGCCAGTTCAAAATGACTGCAAGACGAGTGGCCTATTCACTATATTGTCTTTATTTACCCAAATCCTTGATTTAAAATTACTTCTCATAACTGAACCTTTTGGATTGTAAGTGAACTGTGGGTTGAGACAACAATCAAACTAATGTTAGTTATCTTAAATACAAATGTATTTTAAACTTCCAATGGGAGTGGCCTGCATTTATATAATATGATCCACATAAAATGTAAAGATGAAAATGTTGTGAAAAAATATATTTTTTACATTATGCACCCTCTACCATAGTTTTTCGAGCCAAATCGTCCTGGCTAAATAATTATAAAAATCCGCTCAAACGAAAAAAATCAGCTCTTCTACACATGGCTCAAAATGAACACAATTCTCAGAAACTCTTGTTTCAAATGAGCTTTTAATGTTAACCTTTGAGGCACAGTAATAGGCTACCCAAAGAGAGAAAATAACACAAAAGGCAATCCCTTTATTGACCCTGCACAGCCGGTTGTTATGCAATGTCCCTTCAACCGCTTACAGATTTCTTTTCACATAAAAACACCCCACTTCATTTGCCCAAAAGCACTCACATTTTGTTTCACGCCATCATCAGCAAACATAAATGTCTTCAGTTGACAACATGCTGTAGGTTAACTGCAATCCTCAACAAGTCTTTCCAGCAAAGTACGGACATCTTGACTTCCACAGGGCCATGACGATTGGTCCTATGTGTGTTACACACCATGGTCACATCGTTAAAATGCTGCTCCTAGCCAGAGCATAATTTACCATCTACTTATACAGCGACACACTCATACCAACACTGCAAACACCCAGTCAGTCAACCAAATACATTGTAGGCCCTCACATCTTAAAAAAAGAAATACGTCCAAACACATTCACGTGCACCTTAAAAAGACACCATAAAGAGCAAACTTCAGACTGTTCCATCACTTCGTTTAGTGTCTCTTAGGGAGCGCAGCTCCGACTAATCTCCTGGTGAGGTCAGCCCTATCCATGCATGGATAATAGAGGCATCATTTAAATACCCCTCTCTCAGGGAAAAACATTTCACTTGGTCGAGCAGGTAGGAACCGTGTAAACAGCAAGGCGATATTTTTGTCCTTTAAAAAACAAAATATAAATATTAAAGTTTAGTCGTGTTAATCACACAGCAGAGCAGTGTGTCAACATCAGGCAACATTTCCTTGTGTTGCCTCATACTTTGTCGACATCTCGTGTACAACTCTACCAAAGCTATCGTCGCCAGATAAAACTTAAAATGTCAACTACAGTGTGTTAAATAAAGTGACAGCTTTCCCAAAACACGCTTTCAAGAAAATCATTAATAGAGAGCTAAAGAAAACCATGTTTAGGGAAGCAGGCATTGGTAACGTATGGCGCGCCTGAAATATCTCGACCCAGCAAAGGAAGCCAAAGATTTGGCTAAATATTTTCAATACTAAAAAGTGCTTTACAGTCTCACATTACAATATGTAGTTCAGACGAGCATGAACAAATCTTATATACACAACGTATGCACAGCAAATGGGAAGTTTCCATATCATCCCCAGAAAATGCAGTGGTCTGCAGGTCAATAAGTAGCACAAGGGAAGAGACCAGACTTACAACTATTCAAATGACTTCAGGAAAGGAAGAAAAAGAAAGTTATCTTACATTGTCACTTTGTGTTTGTGTACCGCCCCCCCACCCCCATCTCTAATATTCCCTTTCATACAGGCAGGAGTTTCCTTGTAGTGGATGTAGGTGGGCCAATGGGAATCACTGTGTGATGCCTTCGTTGGTGTAGTAGTCATAACTGTTCTCCATGTACAGCTCATCAGCGGTGCCGATGCCGTTGCTGACCTCTAGGGGGCGCCAAACGACAAGGATAAAAAATAAATATTGTTAGTTAGATGGTTTGAACTATTGCAGTGTATAATAAATTATTAAATGAAACGATCAGTTTTATAATGGAAGCGTTATTTTTTCCAGATAAATTTAATTAAAAGGCAAATATATGGCCAAAATGTGTCGCATCCAGAAGGTTGAATGATTGACATTTAACAATGAACGTGAATCAATGAACAACTTAATGATTGATGAAACACATTGGCATTCAAGGCTCTTAGAGATCATCCTTGAGAACACAGAGCGAGCCAACAGTTGCTGTCGAACAATCCTTTTGGAAAATGTCACTAAAAAAACCAACACAAATCATTACAACAAATGTGACCCATCACGCTCACCTTCTCACCCCTCCCCCCTGAATAAGAAGCTGGGTTGACACCCTGGGGTGTCACAAAGCTTACGCACACACGCCTCTGTCTCCGGTAATGGGGAAAGTTGCATTTAGGAGGAGGTGGAGTGGGAGGCAAGGAGATGCATGGATGTGTACTGTGAAGTACGCAGGGGGATGGAAACACTGGACAACGGAATGGGTTGGAGTAAGGAAGTGTAGGAGGAAGAAGAGGCCCAGCTGGACTGGAGAGATGGAGAGGAGGTGGTTGGGCATCACATACGTAGGATGGATGGAGGCAGGTTGACTACTGGGGCGGACCTTAGTAGGGAGGGGGGGGAGAGGAAGGACATTTACAAACACTCAGGAGAGATGCATGCTGGGAAACAAGTCACATACCAGCTTGGCCTACCCGATTCTCTCCAAAATAATGGCTGCTTTGCTTACCTTTTTATTGTTTGCCACATATGAAGCCATTTCTGAGTACAACAGTTAACCAAACGCAAACACAACAACAACAACCACCACAACAACAATCAGCCCTGGGTCCTAACCAGAGAAGATGAGCTTCTCCTTCATGATGTTGACGTCTTGGCTGGACCTCCTGCCTGCTGCCTTCAACATGATCTGCTCCGGGTTGTAGCTGCGCATACCGCTCATCCTGAACCTGTAGGAGTGGGGGTCACACAAGTCAGGGGTCAGAGGTCAGGGAACGCCAGGAACACCAAGAGGGGCCGTTGGAGATGACCTTGGTGGCCTCTGCTCGCACTGGGTGACATGACGGGGACGTGTCAGTTTAACTTTAATACCATAGCTGAGGAATGGGGAGGGGGATTCTAAGTGGTGTCAGAAGAGAGCAGTCTGGATTTAGGACTCGCTCTCTGGGGCTTTGGTAGCTCTGCGATGAAGTTATGGTGAAAAATTCATTGATCAAAAACTATTTGTTTGTCGGGAGTTCAAAAATCAATAATTATTATTTAATTCCACAAATGACATTTTCAATTATAACAAGAATGTGGCGTGTTGTCCTGTCTAAACTGTTCCCTAATGCAGATGAAATATGGGTTTTAATCCTGGATTTGTTGCATCACAAAAAACAGATGAATTATTTAATTGCCGTGATGAAATCATCCAACACAATCACTCTTGTCCAATGAGACATGCAAAAATGAATTAAAAACAAAAATATCTAAAGAAGATAAATGCTTTGATTGCCAAATCATTTCTTTAAACACAAAAAAACAAACCCTTCCACTAATACACTTGGAAAATTGGAAGTTGTTTTCTAATAAACCACTCCAAATGGTTATTGGGGCTTCATAAAATAAAAACATCTTTGTACCCATTATTAGTGGCCACAACCATGTTAAATATTGCCCTGTGGTTTCTAGAAAGCCTCCATTTTCAGCCCAGAGGGATGAAGATGCAGCTGTAGCTCTTATCAGGCCCTCTAGGGGGCAGCAGGGGGCGTGGCAGAAGTTTGACAATGATTCAGGCAAGAGATCGTAGGGTGAGATAAAACAGAGAGAAGAAGAAGATAGAGAGTAGGTGGAATAAAAATAAAAAAAAGAAATCTGTTTGACAACAGGATGGGAAAATACACAAAGAACCAGGAAGAGCCAAAGATGTTAACAGCATGGCAAGGAGAGAAGAAATTATGAAAAGAAGAGAAAAAGAGGTACGAGTGAAAACGCACGAGAGGATGAGAGAACGAGAGGAAGGAAGAGTGTGGGCCAGGAGGAGCGACCCAGTTACCTGATCATGTGATAGCTGAGAGAAGATGCCAGAATGCAGCAGAGGACAAGAACATGCACATCAGGCAGAGAGAGGAAGGCAGTAGAGGAGGATAAAAGAGGGGAAGAGGAGGGGGGGGGGGGGGGGGGGGGGGGGCACAGGAGAAGACGAGAAACAAGAGAGGTCAGTTGTTGTTTTGAAAAGCCAGGGGAAGCCTCCGGAGAGTGAGCTCAAGCAGAGCGAACCGGGAACCGAACCGGCAACCTAACCATCGATCACCATCTCCCACTTGGCAAGACAAATCCACCCAGCCAGTCACACACACAAATACAAACATTGTGAAGAAAGGGAGCTGTTGTTTTCCTGTATACTTGTGCCCCTGGCAGTAATGTATTGCTGCTCGCCCACAATATTAATCAAAAGCCCTCTGGTGGGGTTGAAGAGGATAGTCAGCGGTTGGAAAGTCACACAGAGAATGAAGATTATTTATAAATAGGGCAGTCCATGTTGCATCATGGAAACTGCACATTTGAGAAAAAAAGTGATGTTCTATGAGGCTGGGTTTATATGCCCTGCTGAGAAAGTATTTGTGCAGTACATGAGGGAGGTTGTGTACTTATTACCTGTAACTAGAGTGTACATTTCACTCCACGGCGTATACTTGTTAAAGAAAGCAGCTCTATCATAGAAGAGGGCATTTTGTCTGACCACATGAATTGATTTAGGAGTTGCAGAAACATGCCTGTGGGTCCATACTTACTTCTGGAATATAAAGATTCCTACGACTACAGCAAAGGAGACCAGGTCTGCAGATACCCAGATCAGGCAGTACTCCGCCGGTCTCTGGAAGCACCACCATGTGCATGTAGAGAACACACACACACACACACACACACACACACACACACACACACACACACACACACACACACACACACACACACACACACACACACACACACACACACACACACACACATACACACACACACACACACACGTGTCAAAGTGCATGACAGTAAAATACACAAGGTAGAACAAAAACAAACTGGCAGCAAGAGTGCCTGTAAGCCGGCCATCAGGACGCGCGAGAGACAGACAGGACAGCAGATGGTGTAGCCCCCCTGAACCCACCCCCCTGTGTGTGTGTGCGTCTGGCGTGCAAGCGTGCGTGTGACTGTGTGTCATTATGATGGTAAGAGTATGCTTAGTGATAATGGAATTATGGAATACATTTTTTTTTGGCGTTTCGCATAGGGGATTACGCTAAAGTGGTACTTTAAGGCAAATCAGACATGAAGTGAAATACCTCAATGATTGTTTTTTTGCTTTTTTTCTGTGTCACCCATTCCACACTGTGAGAATCACTACGCTTGAACCAAAGTGATCATAAAGCCCTTCAGAGCAGTGCTTACCAGGAGCCAGACGGGGCTGAGCAGCTTCTTGAGGACGTGGGGGGCGTCGGAGGACACGGCCGGGACCCCGCTGCACCACAGCACCGAGTACAGCCAGGGCTCGTTCACCGTGTGCAGGGCCAGGCTCACGTTGCTCTGGGAGAACTCTCTGGAAGACACGCGGGGGCCCGTTGCAGCGCGTCAGTCGAGGGGCGCACGTTCCTCCTCCGTTTTTTGGGCAGTGGCTCTGCAGCATCGTACCCCTTTGAACGCGTCACTTCGGATCACCGTATTTGCTTTTTTTTTCCGACGGCGATTTGATTACAAGTAGAGCGCATGAATCGAATTTGCATTTAATTCATGTGCATCTACAGTCAAATGCAAATACTCTTCAATGTTAAAATATGTTTGATGTTTTATAATCAAATGCCATTTCATATCAAAGGCTGTGATCAAACAAATCCATTTTAAAAATGTGTGTTTATATCCGTCTCAGTGTGTGCCAACGTGTGCGTGTATTTTCGAGCGCGTGTGCGCGCGTGTGGGTGCACCGACCGGACATCCTGTGCGCTGGCGAGGTTGTATCGTAGCAGCAGCCTGCCGACGCCCTGCTGGTGGAGGGCCTGGGGGCTCTGTTTCCGTAGCGACGTCTGGAGCAGCTCGGGGGCCATCCGCCTTACTTGGTCCCGGTCCTCGTCCGGCGTCCACATCACCTGCGGACCGTCCCAGCAGAATGTTGAGCGTGGTTCTGTGCTCGCTGGTGGCTGTGGACTCCCTGACAACCGGCCCCAAGCCCCCACGCACTCACCAGGCTCAGCGGCACTCGGGCAGAGTGGACGGCCTCCAGCGTGTCGTTGATCCAGCTGTGGTGGCAGGGGTGGCCGGCGGGGGGGCGGCGCAGCCGGAAGACCACCGTGCGGTTGCGGGGCGCGGCCAGCGCCAGCAGCTGCTCCAGGCTGCATACGCTCTGGTTGGCCATCTCCCGCTTCTCCCCCTCGGAGAGGGTGTGCACCGTCCAGAAGGGGTCGTCCTGGAGGGGGGTGGGGGGGGGGGGGGGGGGGGGGCGGTTAACATCAGGCGAGGGGTTTCATCAGTTGACAGCGGTAAGAGTTGAGCCAAAATGGCCGTTTTGCATTCAGTCATGGAGTCGATTCTGAAGCTCAGGGAAAGCAGTTGTTCAAGTGGGTTTCACTTCTGATCTCATTGTGGACATCACAAGGACCTTAGTCACACTGTTGAGGCCATCCGTGTTTGGTGGGGTCCCTGATGTTCATCATAAATAATTAGTCTATATAATTACCACTTATTGTTTATTGTGTTACTCCTAGTCCCTTCATGCATATAATCATTGAGCACAGGATATATTGAGGGAAGGATATTGTTTCTCCACGGATGTTGTAGGCATGCCATGAAACAGAGATCCACATCTATGGACAACCCTGCACTCAGAATACCAGCATTCTGTAAAGGGCATTTCTGAAAGCACCGCTATCCACCCCTTGGGCCGTTCCTCAGAAGGGAGCACGGTCTGGTGCTTTCAATGCAACCTTTATCATACACGCACATCACTGTTTGTAAAGTCTTTGGGCCAGGCTGCAATAAAATCCCGTTTGGCTCACTGCCAGCTGCACACAGACACGGTGAGTCTTTGTAGGGGCATCAGAGCAGGCGTCATTCGGGAATTGCCGGCGCTTTGCAGACGCAAAACAATGCCGACCAATGGCCAAGGAAGGATACTAATCTGTGTTGCCTGCTTGTTGCCCACCATTCCTGTTAGGGCTACAATGTTAAACATACATAGCTCCACCTAGAAGCAATGAACAACAAGGAGATAAAAGTGCCGGTGCAGCCAATTGGACTGTCTGTCTCGAAAGGAATGGAAATCTCATTCTTGTACAATCCCCCGACTCCATCTCTCGTGGTACTTGACGAGTATCACATCCTGCCTGCTGAAACTGTTCCGCTATCGGATGGGCCAGGTGTAAAACTGTTTTTAACGTGGAACCTAAACTTGATGCGCTCCTTAGTAGAAGAGTCTCATGTTTCTGGTTCAAAGCACATTTTACAAAGTTGGATTCCCGAGTTGAGACTCAATACATCTAAGATGCAGACAGTACAGTATAATCCAACAGAGAAACACACCGACCTTGGACCATAGCGTGACAACAGCCTATAGACTGCAGTCCTTCTTTAACAGGGGAGTGCAGCTGTCAACGGTTGGACCATTATTTATTCAACTGCAATATCTCCTGCACTTATGTGTTGTTTCATCAAGAAGATTTATAAGAACGGCTCTCTGGACCGTGCTTGTGGATGAGATCAGGCTTCGGGCCCATTTCCAAATCAATATCAGCATCAATAAACTAAATTAAAAACACGCCTGTATGGACATTATCTTGAATTCAATCAATGGAGTGGCTCCGTGTCCAACAGGGCTTCAGTGGAAAGTACTCTCAAAGCCTGCAGGACCAGGTAGTATGGATGGTAATGCAACTTATAGTAATATTCATAGTACAAGGGAGCAGCATAGCGGCTTGGGTGTTTAAAATTAGATCACCACTAGGCTTGCTGTTTGAAGAAGAAGTGAACCCAGTTTTAAAGCTGTGATTCTAAATCTATGAGATTAAAAATAATAATAATTTTGGGTTGAGAGTTTAGGAAACAGTCTTCTCCCCATGATCACGACCCACACCAACTTTCTGACCTTTTTAGTACCGCTATTTTGTATGAGCGCTATAATGAGTGATATTGTATATTAAATGTGCAACAGACAGCAGCGTTATGTTATAGGTGTCTGGGAGGCCTGACCCTCACTCAACATTAAATAAACCGCTGCTCAGATAAAACGCTTCACCTTTCACCCAGATTATGGCGTTATACTGTAAGTGTTCGGGAAGCCTAACCCTCGCTTGCCTCGGAAAAGGCACCTTGACGTCATGAAGAGAACGGCACCTGCGTTCGGAGCAAGGTGGAACGCTCCCATGGTTTTTAGGAGGCTGGCCAAAACATAGAATTTGGTTATCATTTTCTTCAAAATGAGGGTCGTATTTCAGTAACAGTGATAAACGGGCATAGATTACTATGTTGAGGATCATTTAAGACAGATAACTATGTTTAAACCCCAAAAAAAACATAAATATCACTACTACTAATAAAAAGATTCCACAAGGGATTTTCTACCTCCAAGAACCACTGTCCGGCGTTCAGCTGGCGGAGGTCCGTCCAGTTAAAGAACGAGGCGTCCTCCGCGTGCCTGTCCGGGAACACCTTCTCCACATCTGTTGTCCGGCGCAGCGTGCGGTCACGCATCAGGAACGGCACTCCATCCACACTGGGAGAGGCAGACACAGGGAGGAGCATGCATTATGATCTGCTGCATGTTGGAAAGTAGGAAACATGCAGGAAAACACATACAGAAGCAAGACAGACGAGACTGAAAGAGAAATGATGATGTGATTCAATGGAATGGAGATGTCACATAAGTTATACAGACAAACACCTGCACACGGTCAGTGGAGTTCAACTTTTAAGGTGTTAATACATTCCCATGTGATTCCAAAGTGATTATTTCTCTGCATTTAGTATTATGTATGCCTTTGCATATCAGACAACAAAAATGCATTCCCACTTAAGAGTGCCATTATAAATAATCTTTAGTTATTTTTAGTCATTCCTTTGTCTTTCATAATGCGGGCCATATTGAAATCCAAATTGTTGCAATGCAAAACAGATGGACTTCAACTGTTCGACATTTTCAACATAGTTTATGGGATACTAATAAAATGCCACGTATTTTCATGAAGTGGATCAAAGTAATCTCTTTTCATTCCCTTATCTTATTTCGCTACCTTATCTCTCTGAGCTCTAAATGTAACTATGAAAATCGGTTTGATGTTCCAAGGCATGGAAGAATCTAAATCTCTGGAGGTCAAGTTCAATAATAAGAGGGGGGGGGGGGGGAAATAACATTTGGTTTGAAGGTGAGCTCAAGTAAGATGAGAGCTGTGGAGACAAATACTGCAGACAATAAAAGTTTGTTCAAGATCAAAATTCCTTTCCTCTTCAATTTCCACTCCCCTTGTTGAAATTGAAAAGCATAAAAAACATTGACCATCAAAACTCTTTGTTCTTGCCTCATTTCCACCTGTGCATGCATCTTTGTGCTGTGTGTCCACTATTGTGCAGAAAAGAGCCTGGCTATTGTGCGGCTTGTCACCAGATGCTGATACAACACAGAGGGCCACATGTCATCTATCTGCACTCTTCAATTACACACTCATTCATCTCCTCAATGGGGGATGAATAGAAGGGTGAGTGCACACACACACACCCGCGCGCACACACACACACACACACACACACACACACACACACACACACACACACACACACACACACACACACACACACACACACACACACACACACACACACACACACGGTCAAGCATGAGGTAATCTCCGCTCCCTTCTCTGAACACGCATCCCAACCACTCAAAGGCGATACTCCCAATTCTCTGTCTCTCTCGCCCTCCCCCTCCTTAACTGCCCTGGCTGAGTAGGAGGAACAGAGCTCAACCTGTGATTTCCCATTATGGTAGACGTGCCGAGCCTCTATCTAGTACCAAGTGCACAGGGATTTATTGCGTATGAGCTGCAGACAATGCAATGCTTACAGTGTTATTCACGGTCCTAATAGGGACTATGATGCGGAAAAATGATTAAACAAGTCACAGATTCCAATCCCTCCAATACCCCACACCACAGATCATCTGGCAAAAGAAAAACATTCAACAAATCAAGGCCTTGCTGACCAGTGAATGAAGGGGGAAATCAGGCACAAAATCACAAAATATCGTGTAGGTCAAATGGACAGATATAACGTCCAATCCGGATGTGCGTAGGCATGTGTGTTTGCATGTGTATGCATGTGTGTGTACCTGATGGTTACGTCAGCCTCCAGCCCCGTGACGTTCATTTGCAATGCGCGCTGGAAGGACATCAGTGTATTCTCCGGAGCGAGCTGGGAAATGTACACACAAAGTCCAGGAAACACGTTAGAAAACACATTCCTTTGAAAACATAGTGTGTGTATATGCAAGGAACTGCTAGTGTTATGACATTTCTTCATCATTAACATAATCTCAAAATGTATTTAATACATATATGACAGTGATTTATGGACACATCCATCCTCTCTGATGGGGGGAGTTCACCTGATTTGATATTCCCTCAACATGCAGCCCATGTGTGACATATACCCTACTATCCGTGTGTCACAGCGCGCCACGCGGCCCTCTCAGTATACGCACAGGGATTTGCGAGGCAGAGGTGCAGATTGCTGTTTAACTCGTCCAAGTCAAGGTCTGAAATGGCCAACCAAGATAAACAAACCCCCTACCCATGTCACCACGTTCCCACCAGCCCGTCCCTCTGAGCCCGGTGAGTGGAGCTGATAGGGCCGCTGACACCTAAGGTCAAAGCCTTGAGAGGAGGAAGGTTGCAGTACAATGGTGTAATCAATGCAGAGTGTTTCTGGAAAATGGAGTCCGGTCATGTGATTTCCCAGAGCTTGTTTGCCTGTGTGCATCAATCAAGTCACTGAAGATTTTTGTTTTCAATATTTTGTAGGTAGAGTGTGTGTGTGTGTGTGTGTGTGTGTGTGTGTGTGTGTGTGTGTGTGTGTGTGTGTGTGTGTGGGAGAGAGTGCGAGTGTGAGTGTGTGTCATAAATTGCCACAACACTACTATACAAGCTGCCATCTATCATGTCCAGCATGAGGCCTTATTACACCATCGCCTTTAGTTGAAAACGAAATCAAAGAACTAGCAGGCACACTAGGAGTTCTTCATTCCCATCATCACAAAGTAGCCAATTCATCAACTGAAGGGAGGGAACAGAAGATGTGACAAGAGGGAATTAATGGAAGAGGCGTCTCCAATCTGTGCAGGGAATTCTCCCATCTCCCTCCCCCGCTCGCTCTCTGGCCACTGGAGCAGTCCCAGTCGAAAGCCTATCCGCCCGCTCCGATCCGCACGCCGGGGTGATGAGTGGCTGGGTTTGGCCCCTTCCCTGCCCCTTCGCCTCATGGGTTATTTCAAGCCTCAGGACCACAAGGTCATTAATGGCCCGGAATAGCTCAGCCGACCAAGAGGAGGAGAAAAATGAGCTGGAAGGAAGAAAACCAATGGGGTGGGGGAGGGGTTGATAAAAAGCACAGAGATAACGTGCAGAGTGTCTACGATACTCAATACGTCGTGCTGCGGTACTTAAACTTCAATTTGGGGCACCCCATTTAGAAGCCCTGCCAACACGAGTTGGATTAATGCTTTGTCTCCCATTGACGCCACAAATACTGCATTCCCATACAGTGGAGACACACACACACACATACACACACACACACACACACAATCCCTACGCGCTTCCCAGGTCCCTTCTGATTGGCTGGCGGCTCACTTACCATGGGAGCTCCCTGGTGGCCGATGACGTCTGGCCGTGGTTTGAGCTCGCTGCGCTCCATGATGCAGGGAGAGGTGATGGAGAGGGGGACCAGGTAGAGACCCAATAACACGCCGAGGTACAGCAGCAGAACCACCACCTGGACCCCTGGGGAGAGACCGTTCATCATGATCACTACGGAGGTCTCCAGATACGCGGATGCGGGTCAGAGCAGACCAATTCAAATGCACTCATCCTTTTGCTAATTTCATCACTTTCCCACATTCCCAGTACCCTGCAGTGTTCTTTCCTTTGTAAAAAACACTCACACATTCAATGAAAATTACAATTAGGGCATTAAGCAGATGCTTTTATCCAAAGCGACTTACATCGGTTAATACACACATTGACACACCGACGGCAGAGTCAACCATGCAGGACAACAGCCAGCTCGTCAGGAGCAGTTAGGGTTAAGTGTCTTGCTCAGGGACACATCAACAATCAGCTAGGAGGAGCTCGGTATTGAACTAGCATCCTTTCGGTTACAAGACAACTGCTCTACCTCCTGAGCTAAGCCGACCCCATTATTGATAAAACATGAATTGTTACAATTCATGAAATGCCTGACATAATGAAAACACTTGGTGGTAATAGTTGTGCCCCGCATTCAGTCAAATAAGAGCTTTCTCGACCCGTTTACCGTATTTCTACCGACTCTGTTTTGCCGTCCCAGGGGGTGTCTGTGGCCACGTAAAATAATGTTTTAATGGAAGAAATTAGCGGAGTTCTTAAAAAGGGTTGGTGCAGGATGGCCAACATGTGACTTTGAGGCCAAGGACATCACCTTTCCCGTTTCATATGTCAAAAACAGTTCTCACACCAACAAGGTATTCCTTTCAAGGTCAACTATGGAGCTAAGTTGAATGCAGCAGCTCACCTCGGGTTACAGGCCGGAGCCTAAAAGTCCTGGCCCAGACACATACAGTCTACCCAACGTATATGTACTGCCTCACGTGTCACACACACACACACACACACACACACACACACACACACACACACACACACACACACACACACACACACACACACACACACACACACACACACACACACACACACACACACACAAAATCATTCAAACAATGTGAATACCCATGAAAACAACCTTACTAGGATTTAGAAATAAAAAAATAAATAAAAAACCTAAAGGCAGACTCACTTGTCTTCTCTGCGCGAGCAACCTGTCCAGCTACGACCCAGGAGAGAGCTGTGACTGCAGCCAGAGCTCCGATGTGGAGGAACGGACCTGTGGCCTGGTGGGAGGGAGGAAGGAGAGAAGTGAGGAGGGGGAGAAAAAGGAAAGAATGAAGAGATGGAAGGAACGAACAATGAAAGACAGAAGAGAGGGACGAGCAGAAGGAATAAGGGAAGGGAGGAGGTATAAATAGAAGGAAGGAAGGGAGAGGAGAGGAGAGGAGAGGAGAGGAGGAAAAATAGGAGAAAAAGGGAAAGAGGTTAAATGAGACAAGGGGAATGGAATTACCATCTCGTCTTTCGCTGAGGCAACACTGGGGCTATTAAGTGATAACGGTTTAGTTATCACCGCTCTGAGGAAACCTCTTTGGTCCTAATGACACACTGTCCCCAAAGCCAATGCATTTCGGACTAATACTTTAACCGTTCCTTGTGGCGCAATTAAAGCAGCAGTGGCCTTTGGTCCTGGGTGTGTGCGTGTGTGTGTGTGCTGTCAGTCTACTGACCTGCAAGGAGATGGGGACCACGTCCCACTCCTGCCCCCACACTTGATTGACAGCTATTAGCCCGGCGACGGTGGTCAGCAGCGCAACAATCACGGCGATCTGGGCATGAGCAGAGAATTAAAGTGCTGTCGTGGTGTCTAGGTTTTAAAAAATGAATACAGCTGGTGTCTGCAAGGATGGGGGTGCTAGAGAGAGCTACTTTAAAATTGCAGAACCTCATTTAACGAGAGGAGGTACCTCAGAGGAGATACACACACACACACACACACACACACACACACACACACACACACACACACACACACACACACACACACACACACACACACACACACACACACACACACACACACACACACACACCCCTAACCTCCACATCATAATCTGATCAAAGAAGGGTCAGTCAGACACTCTCAAACATACACACACACAAACACAGAAAGCCAACAGACGAAGAGAAGATCAACCACCGCCCGCGACAACACAATCGCCAACAGGAAGGTATGTTCATTGCACTTGCCAAACCCCTAACACACCTTTCCTAGTACACTGACACACACACAAATTCTTCACAACAAATGCAAAGCAAGCCACCCACCCACATGCAACAAAACAGGAAATCATTTTCATCACCATAATAAAAATAACAGATGCACGCACGCACGCACGCGCGCACGCGCGCACGCACGCACGCACGCACGCACGCACGCACGCACACACACACACACACACACACACACACACACACACACACACACACACACACACACACACACACACACACACACACACACACACACACACACACACACACACACACACACACACACACACAGAGTAACCTCGGGACTCATAATACCTTGTGGAGCCAATGCAGATTTAACTGCTGTCCGACCGCTACATGGCAAAGCGCCAACACCTGAAAAAGCAAAACACAACAAACAAACTCAATACATCCAGGGTGATGAAACCAGACCCCCGGACCCCTCCACACCAAAGCCCTAAATCATCAAATCACAGGCCGAGGGACCGGTTACAATTCCTTGGCACGGCGCTGCAGAATGTTCACACCTGGCCTCCATACTATACCGGGACGTCTGGCCAGGCAGCACCGCCGTCTGGGTAAATATTTGATGAGGCACTGACCATTAAAAATGCAATATAGGTGAAGCCGGCGGCGGTGGTGGCCAGGATGGGCACGGTGCTGTCGCTCCAGGCCCCCGAGCGGTTGTACAGCAGCCTGGGGACAGGAAGCAGAGGCGCAGGGTCGCTGTGAGGCTCTGAGTCCCGTGTCACTGAACCTGATCATTACTGTAAGCAGACCCAAGAGGTCCGGCTGCAACACGAGCAGCTCCGGGATCAGATGGGGTTGGCATGAGTGGTGTCAAATCGGAGCGTTAAATCTCTCGTCTTGGCTTGTAGTTTGTCTCTCCTTTGAGAAAACAAACAAGAGAAAGGCATTTGTGTGTCTGTGGTGACTTGAATGATTGTCATGCGGCTTACCTACGGAGGGTGTTTCTATCTTTTCTGCCCGGTTGGTTCACACGCAACTATAAAAGGTTGGGTCATGTTGATTGGTTCATTTATTTCTTGTGCAAAGACTTGTGTACGATTTTAAATACCAAATGAGGCTTCATTTAATAACAGCGACACCTCAAGGGGAACCCCGAGGACCCTAGAGTCCTTCAATAGTGGTTCATACATTTAACCTAATCTGCTATCGTATTGGTGCTAACGCAGATGTATGCTACGCTAGAGTATTACAACAACAACAAAAAGCGCCGGCAGACGGGCCATGGCGACGGTTGCTACACCGTGCGGAGGAGCTTATGTAAGCATTAACGGCTGGGTGGCAAATTATTGATGGTTGGTTAATTATACGGCAGCGCTGCTGCCTGAGAGTGAGTAAGTGAGTAAGTGAGTGAGTGAGAGAGAATCTACGGCAGTCTTCCGCTTGATTTGGCATTAGGCCCTCTTTAAAACCCAGATATGTTGTATGCCCAAATAAGCACACGCACACAAATACGCTGGGGAGAGCTCGGTGCTCCTGTACCTCTCTGCTCCCCGGCTGAGGGGTGTGACACTGGGTGTCAAGATGGTTTGGGAGGCTGACAGCTGCTAAAGGGCAAGGCCGGGAGGCTGTGACCTTTGTGTATGCGCCATGCATCTCTGAGCATGCATGCCTTTATATTCATATAGAGTGTGTGTGTGTGTGTGTGTGTGTGTGTGTGTGTGTGTGTGTGTGTGTGTGTGTGTGTGTGTGTGTGTGTGTGAGAGTGTGTGTGTGTGTGTGTCTCTGCCAGACTGGACAGGACAGCTAAGGGCAGGAGGGCATTGCACCAGCAGTTACGTTCAGAGCCTTATCAGTTATTCCTCTGGCAGCACAGAGTCATAGGGGAGCCTCACTGGGCTGGGGGCGGGGGTCTGCCTGGAGCAGCCTGATTTAAATAGTGTGTTGGGGGGGGGGGGGGGGGGGGGGTCAACCGAGTGGAAAATAAAGGAGAAAATCAATAATGAAGGAAGGGAATAATTAAAAAGGATGGTGCGAGAGTAGTGTGAAAAATCAATGGTAATAGCAGAGCTGGGGCGAAGAGAGAGAGGGAGTGAACGAGAGAGAGGGAGAGAACGAGAGAGGGAGAACGAGAGAGAGGGAGAGAACGAGAGAGGGAGAACGAGAGAGAGGGAGAGAGAGGGAGAGAACGAGAGAGGGAGAACGAGAGAGAACGAGAGAGGGAGAGAGAGGGAGAGAACGAGAGAGAGGGAGAGAACGAGAGAGGGAGAACGAGAGAGAGGGAGAGAGGGAGAGAGAGGGAGAGAACGAGAGAGGGAGAACGAGAGAGAGGGAGAGAGAGGGAGAGAATGAGAGAGGGAGAACGAGAGAGAACGAGAGAGGGAGTGAACGAGAGAGGGAGAACGAGAGAGAACGAGAGAGAGGGAGAGAAGGAGAGAGGGAGAACGAGAGAGAGGGAGAGAATGAGAGAGAGGGAGTGAATGAGAGGGAGAACGAGAGAGAGGGAGAGAGAGGGAGAGACCGAGAGAGGGAGAACGAGAGAGAGGGAGTGAACGAGAAAGGGAGAACAAGAGAGAACAAGAGAAAGGGAGTGAACGAGATAGGGAGAACGAGAGAGAGGGAGTGAACGAGAACGAGAGAGAACAAAAGAGAACGAGAGAAAGGGAGTGAACGAGAGAGGGAGAGGGAGAGAGAGGGAGAGAATGAGAGAGAACGAGAGAACGAGAGAGGGAGAGAACGAGAGAGGGAGAGAGAGGGAGAGAACGAGAAAGGGAGAGAGATTGGGAACGAGAGAGAGGGAGAGAACAAAAGATAGCACGAGAGAGAGGAAGAGAGAGAGGGAGAGAAGGAGAGGGACTGATGACCTTGGGGGACAGGGGACACTCTCTCTTCAGACATTCGTGGAGCCAAACAAGGGGCTCTTTCATGGTTCATGTTCCTCAGGACCTCATAGTTGCACACCTTGGCTCCCAGATTCCCCCCACACACACAGTGCAACGTTGGAACACAATAGGAAAATACCCTGGTAAACTGTAATAACTGCACCTTAATGCACAGCGCCGTCTCAATGGCCACTATCCTCATTCGTTTGTGACATGTATCTGTAAAAGCCAACTCTAAATGTGTGCGTACAGGTTTGTACAGTCCCTGCCACATTGTGAGTTCCAAGTTATTTCTTGTCCAACAAATAAAACAGACAAACACAATGGAGGATGTTTGAGTGACACACGTTGGCAATGTACTACAGCGGAGCACTAGAAGAATGTGGCCTGCAATCATCAGTCCTTCTGCATTATGCAATTATCGTGCGTCTAATCTGCTGAGGGGGGGTGTGGCCCATCTCCGCTCGGATTACAGCGGCGGGAGGATCGTATGCGGATGTTTCCGGAGCTCGAGGAGCAAATGGGGTGAAGGGAGTGAAGGAGGTGTGTCATGGCTACCAGGCAGGACAGACCCACAGAGACACAGCCAGAGAGAACACAGGTGAGGGAACCACGTGGACAACAAACTAAAAGAAAGGATAGGATAAAAAGGTAATGTTGAATTTAGTTTAGTTTAATTTTAAGGTAATTTTGTAGGGCTGGGGGACTCACCAGTTGAACTCATTGTAGTCATTGTGCGCCTCAAGCCAGAAGTAGCACCAGAACAGCAGCAGGCAGAAAGTGAAGAGAAGGATCAGGGACCACAGCAGCTCCCACTGGAAACACAAAGCAGTCATTAAGAAAGGGATGATTACTGTTGAAACAAGGCTAGCCCATTCTTCTTGCAATCATTTTTTGTCATATTTATGGAAATTCTCTTTGCTTCCTGCAAAAGCATTCCATTAATGAAATGCTCCTGCGAAAATAAAAATGAACCAAATCTGGTGTCTGTGGCTCTCACTAGATTGTACCCAAGAGAACAGACATACACACTTTAAAGTGCCATTTCCTCCAGCCCAGATATAAACGTGATCTATGATTGCATCTGCTATCCATTTAACAGCCGTTGAGGTTCAGTGGACTCGGGGTGAGGAGAGCAAGCACACAGTCAGCGGATATTAAGTGCGCTACGATTAATTGGAGATCAAAAACGTTGTTGGAGTGGATAGTTTCCTTCATCACAATGCGTTCTCAGTTCACCTGCCGGGATGTACAGCATTAAAGCAGCAGGGCCCGACAGAGTTTCCGCATAGAGCAACTGTATGGTCTAGATATTGAAGGGGCAAGAGCTTGCCATGTAGTCCGAGAAGGGACGCAGTACAAACCCAATATCCACATGTGCCATGGTAAGAGAGTTGCAGAGAAAAATTGAGATAATGGCGAGGCAGAGAGTGTGTAGTTGTGTGTGTGTGTGTGTGTGTGTGTGTGTGTGTGTGTGTGTGTGTGTGTGTGTGTGTGTGTGTGTGTGTGTGTGTGTGTGTGTGTGTGTGTGTGTGTGTGTGTGTGCGCGCGCATGCCTGCATTAGTCTGCGCATAATGAGGCTTACGCTAGCAAGCCCAAGGCAAAGTGCTCACGGTTGTTGGGCGTTGCAGCAGCAGCAGCAGCAGCAGCAGCAGAGCTGTAATTGAAATTGCCTTGAAACGCATGTGCTGACGCTGCAGGGCCCGTGGCGCCTGCCTGAGCAGCGCATACATCACGACACAGGGCAGACGCAGCCAGGCGCGAGGGGCCTGTGTGCAATGTACACACGCATGCTAGGACCACTACTGTGGGGAGCAGCGGTTTGGGCGGAAGCGTCATGGGACGGCATTGAGTGCTTTTATACGCAACATGGACATATGTATAGGAAAACATAATAAACTTCACATTCATCAGTGGCTTCTTGCCGAAATATTTATGCTTTCAGATTTAGTTTGGGCAAATCTGAGTAAAGAGAGGAAATCCTGTCAGAGAGTGCCAAGGTGATAATCTCAGCTTTGGGCACCGACTCTGAAAGTGAGCGGATATGAGGGTTTAATAAGGGGTTTAAACCCCGGACATCACTATGAAAATTGATTTGAGGTGCATTGCAAAGTATTTGATTATGCAACGACTCATATTCAATCAAAATCCAAACGATTTTTGGTAAGTAAATATTCATGGAACAGGCGGGCCGTGTCAAAAACAACCTGGTGGGGCCACTATCAAAAGCCCAGCAATTCACACATACGACAAAAAATCACTCTAGCTGTGTCACAGAAAAGCAAAAGCACCAAGGGTTCCTGTCTCCGTTCCCGTCTGTCTGCCATATCTGTGCCTCGGAACCTCCTTAATCAGCAGAACCATCTGTGACATGTCCGGTTATACACACACACACACACACACACACACACAGAGACAGAGACAGAGACAGAGCCGGCCCTGCCACCAATGACGATCAGCCTCCCCGAAGGGTCATCCCTGGTGAGAACCAATGGTACATTCTCTTCTGCTGTCAAGGGTTACCCTTCTTATTTCAGTCCTGTTCAACCCTGGACAAGATTATAAAATATCTTTGCTCATTATTTCCAACTTCAATGTCTACATCCAATTGGTCGACAAATAATAATCAACGATGCAATATTTCATTGTTGTTTTTCTCAGTACCTGTGTTAAAGGTTAATCTTAGAAGAGAGCAATCTCAGTGCTCTTTTGGCGGGAATGCCCTGACTGATGTATCACAAGTAATGTGTAAACACTTGCACAGATAATCAACCTATCTTAACTCTTTATGCACTCTATGTGTGAACTATAACTTGATTTTATGGTGAATAAATACACAACTGAACTCTTTAGGATGAACACCCAACAAAAATAAATCGGGCAGGTTTTTGCACTATGGATAAATACCCACAGGCCATTCCACCAATCCTCTGATGCTTACATTGGCTGGAGCAAGTTCCATCCATTAGAAAGGAATTAGCAAACTCAAAGGATTAATGGATTAGGAGAAAATTTATTTTAGAAGTTCAAAGTTACTTCACTTCCAAGAATAAAAGGGATCCTAATTGAGAAAATTCCTCAACTGCTTCTGTGACTAAAATGAGTCTGCAATAAATGATGCAGGCCTTGATCTGAAGGTTGTGAACTCTGATGCCATTAACGATTTTGTTTTGATTGACTATGCCGATTCTCAGTAGTTACACATTCACAACCGTTATCTTGGCCAATGTTACTTGTTGTTACATGTCCACTTACATTTTCAGTTCACATCATCTTCCATGTCCGTGTTTTAATGCTCACAAAAAGTCAACATCGGGTCAGCAGGCATGACACCTCAGTCTCCGATCACATTCCTAAACATATTCAGATAAGTCTTTGGAATTTTCCCACAGATTCCTTCACACTTCTTCTGGGACAGCGATTCTACAAAGCCACAAAATCTATGAAAAGAGAAAAGCGATGTTCAACCTACCTACCTTTATTCACAAAGGTGACTACATGCTGAAATCCATGGGTGGAACATGGTTAAATATTCGTTATATATTTCAGTTCTAAAGAAGTGGTGTTTTAAGAGAGGCTTATAAATAGGATTAGAATGTACTGCGTACTGAGTATACGTTGGGCAAGGTATGAACTGAGGACATGCTGTTTTGTGCTCATTTTAATCATTCTCAAAGAGATTGCTGGCAAGACTTTCAAGTGTAGCAGGTACTTTAGTCCTGTATGCCCGGTCAGGATGACTCTGGGAGAGGACACGTCAGTTCACAATAGTATACTATAATAGTCACTTTTACGTAGAAAGTAAAATGTGTATGGCCACACACCCATTCAAGCACAATTTCTTGCCCACATATAAATAATTACCTCCTTCTTGTATTCTAATTCATGCATACATTTCAAATGGTTGTCATCTGAAGACTGAAGGTGATGTTATCGTTGTGAGTTTAGAACAGCACATATCTCGGTATCCATGATAACAAGTCTGAAAGTTAATAATTATGCAATAGTCAAATTGCTTTCCTTCATACAAAGCCCTACAGTGTGGATTTCACAGCTAGGCAAACACTCTGCAGGTTAGCATGTACATTTGTACCTATCAACCTTATCAAATCCTTCTAAACTAACAATACATGTCCATAGGGATACAAAAGGATATCTGCATTCTAAGCAGGTGACTCATTGATATGTTTGAAGTAGGAAAATCATTACCTTCCAACACCATGCACACATGCAATCATTGATTATGTTTTCCTCCAGGGCCCTGGAGGCCTTTCAAAATAAAAGGCGTTGGATAACTCAGACCGAAACCTTGGAGTAACCTTTGTATTCTGAATTCTTTCGCTGGGTGGGTGGCTGAGTGGAACAAACAGTTGCGGAAGTATTCTTGCAAACACAGGAATGCGTTTGATTTAAGGATCAACAAGATATGCGTGTGTTGCTGACAAGTTACTGGAGTAGACTGCACCCTAGCTCTGGATGATGACAGCTAGATAAGGGAGTATGATTGTCTATCCCCGGACTAATATCAGGCAAGCCCCCAAAATGAAGGGTTAGTCGTCGTTGGATTTAAAACGTAAATCATTTACAATTCCAGTGTAAAACAGAAACAATGTTAATCATAATACAACTAGTGAAAGCTTTATACAAGAGGTTTTCTTATCAAAAAATACGTTTCAAACACAAGCCTAATTTCTAACCCCTAACAACAACATCATCAAACATGACTCATGGATCACGACATCATCAATCCTCCTCAAACCTCCTCGCCTTGTGGATCTAGGACATTGGTTCTCAAAGTGCAGCCCACGGTCCAATGGCGGCCCGCAGAAACATTCCTGGTGGCCCACAAAGATTTTTATTTTTTTTAAATAAATAATAATAATAAAGAGAAAAATCGACTCTCTCTAGCTTTAAATCCTGTTACATTTGTTAGTTTTAATCCGACTGTACATTACTTTGAAAGGATGAACCTCATGATTTAGACCACACTTGACCTCACTCCCAGAGGTCCACGATGCAATGTTTTTTTTCCACCACTGGGATGCTGACGGCGGTTTCCCGCCTAATTCTTTTTCCTTTGGCGGCCCTCAGTCAAATTTTGGGTTCCTAAATTGGCCCTCAGCTGTCAAAACTTTGAGAACCCCTGATCTAGGCCTTCACACTCGACAAAAGCCCACGCAATTAAAC
Source organism: Gadus morhua (assembly GCF_902167405.1). Lineage (NCBI taxonomy): Eukaryota > Metazoa > Chordata > Actinopteri > Gadiformes > Gadidae > Gadus > Gadus morhua. The sequence continues at coordinate 20,981,377 of NC_044063.1, forward strand.
ATGGCAGCGGCTGTTCAGTCATGAAATGATCGAAACCCTACAGAAGCACAGACAAAAGCAGATCAGCCTTGCTGCACACCTCTATTATAGACCTCTTTGTGCGGAGATGTATAAAAAGGTAAAATACCTGACTAAATGGAAATACTTTCAATTATTACTGAGAGGCCGGATCGGCTTGCAGCGAGTGACGTGAGGCAGCGGCGTTGACAAAGCGGCCTCTGGTCCGCAGAGAGAGCGAGGCTGGAAGGTGGACAAAGCCTCGGTCTTCCTCACAGGCTGCGTGGACAGCTCGGTACAGAGGGGACGGATGAATGGAGAACACTTTGCTATTCTGCCACGGCGGTTTATGAAGGGGTTGGGTTTCAACTCTCTCACGCTCCACGGATGTACCCCGGTATGGTTACGTGTACAGTAGCCAACGAGTGTCCCTCGCCGGTCCAGCAAAACACAAGTCAAAGATGTAGCCCTCACAGCTAGGGGAGATTGACCACGTCTGTTTGTAGACGTGTTGTGTAAAAACGTCATGTGGGGAGTACTTATGTCGATTTATGAATTAACTCATAGGCATGGCAGTCAAAGACCTGAAAAGATGTAGAATGTTATTATTTTTCTTAAGAGTGGGAGCTCCTAAATTAGCTACTGTTTTTTCAAACTAGGCGTTGTGTTAATTGGGCCATTATTGAGTGTTTGAATACTGAGGCTGAGGCACAAACGATGGGGAGTTTTGCTTTAATCAGAATTTCTACTGAAATCGATTGCAAACATTCTCAGAGCACCGGAGGATTGACAGCTAGTCTACATTGTCCACAAACGAACAACAACGACACGCACCATTCCAACGTACTAAAAAAAATCCATGCTTGCCGGCCTGCCGTAGGGCTAAACATAAAATAATTATGATCAATACAACACCAAACGCCTGTTTGGTGCAGAGGCAAGGTCAAGTCAAACACAACACAGCCAGACGGAAGCACGGATGCATGGAGAGACAGCAGTCTCGTGGCGGACAGAGAGAAGGCTGACTTGGTGCTGCTATACATCCTATCCTATCAGCCGCGTGCACAACAGGAAACAGAGCGACGCAGTGTCCTGTTCGCCTGCCAAAGGCCAGGGGATAAAGGATCCTATGTGCCTTTCAGTGGGCCCCGCAAAGACTTTTGTGCAGACACACAGGTACAGGAACAGAACACAATCAGGCATTGTGTGCGTTAATGGATGTGTTGTTCGCCCAGATATGTTTATATGTTTACACAATGTGAATAAATGTCTTAAAAAAAAATAAGTTCCTGTTTAAGGATACAGAAGAACAGGTTTATGGTGTTCCCATATGTTGTTTCACATATTTACTTGTCACATGACATGAGGCCTTTCGACTTCATCGACGATGACTTGTGAACGGCTACATACAGTAATTACAGAAATAATGTGATTCTACTCTGTCCCAGATTCATTTGTTTCAATGGAGCGCCGGGACTGGAATTGTATTGTAAATTCCCCATGTCCCCCAATGGATCAATTCCCCTTGTTTCCATATTGGTGTTCTGTCCTCACATCACCCCTCAGAGTCCCGTCAACATGGCTTTAAACAATTTGAATGGGTTATCGGAGGGCCAACATTACATAACAAAGCCTTTTATGAATAGAGAAACATCTCAAAATAGGGTTATAAAATAATCAAAACTTTGATATGGCGTGCTGGGGAGTGGTGGTGCTGATGTACTGATTTCAGACAAGTGTAATAACTCCCCAGTGGTCACCTTTATGGGCTCAAGGATATCTAAAGGATAAGCCTGTGAGGATATCCTTCTCCCACTGACGGATAATTGTTCATTATAAATCAATGTTGAGGGACGGATGTCCCTGAAGGGTAACTACAGGCAACAGCCTTTTACAAGAGTGTGAATAACAGAACTACGTGAACGCCATGTGAAACAGTCACAGAGGCCCAGCAGCACAGTATTTACCTTTACCATTTTTTCCTACATTTACCAGAATCCTAGAACTGTGTATACGCCCCTGTCTTCCAAAAACATGAAAAAAATACCTTTTGAAAATGCTTCTCACCACTACGTTGAATTTATATTGTTTTTCCTGTAAGCCATTTCATCGACTTGCCGCCCAAAAGATATTGCCCTCCTAGAAGAGGGCATGCTCCAGGTGTGCCCCATCAGCTCTTCCCTGTCCCATGAGGGCTTTCGAAAGTGTATCCCTGTTCATACCATTGTTGGGGACTGCAATCTATATCTCATTTGAATGTGGAACATTGGAGTCCTTTGAGACGGTAACCGTGATAAAGGGCTATATAAATAAACCTTGCCATGTCATTCCTTAATAGGCACACACGCCATTGTATGTACCTCAGCACACAAACTGAAAGGTGCGCAGATGTGTGGTTACACAAGCACGGAAATAACACATCATTCTTTTTTTAAATCAGCTATTGAAGCTTGCTGCAGGTCGCAATCGGGGCAAATTTAGAGGCAGTGCATTCTCCAAAGTAATGGCTGATCGAGCCAATTCTATATTAATCTATAAACATATTATTATTAATCATATTATTCATATGATTATTCAAGCATACCATGTAAGACTGAACAAGTTCATGTAGGTTCAGGATGAAAAAAAAAAAGTAAAGTAGTTAGACTCTCTTCGCTTACCTTGGTTGTGTCGTCATGGGAACGTTGGTAGCGTTTCCAGCGGCAACCGTAGATCCCGGTAAGGCATGACAGACATAGCTGGCGCTCATAGACCTGCAGGGGTTGGTGCTTCACCATGCTCCTTCTGTCAGTCCTGGCCCCGCCCCCAGACCTCTACCATCCCACTGGCAGCTCGGGATCCTGATGGAGAGAGCGAAGCATGACGTCATACTGGAGCCAGGCCACAGACATCCATATAGCACAGCAACATCATGAGTTATCCCCTTTATCGCCAGAAAATGTATGTCTGATGTAATACCACAAATGTTTATAGATATACATCTCAAAGTGATACACCTAGTTGGATGGTTGCAATGCCACTTTGAATGAATCCATCAACCATTCAACCGTCTATTTTGATGATACTCTGCTGTTGTGACCGTTTTCATAATTATTATTTGTTCAAAATGAAATAGATTGCTGTCTGTCTGAGATGTTGTGTTGTTGCTTACTGCTTGCCGCTGCCTGCCTTGGAAAGGACACTCTTGTAAAATATTTGTGACATACACCGAGGCAGCAACTGCCTTTTCCTTATCAAATCCCAAAAGGTGCTGGAATACTAAGATAGGCTGCAAAATAAGGTATTCCGCTACTGCCCTACAGCCCCGGGCAAGTTTACCGCCCTGTTGCATTTGTAAGGGATTATCCTGGCTGTCAGACAGCTTTTCAAAGGGTATATCCTGGATCACGCTTTACTCTGAATTATAATCCACATCCCTGCACTTCACAGTTGCTGTGTAAGCCACAGGCCTCATTATAAGGTCACTGAAGCGAGGACGACACCACACGCACCCTAGGGGGCTGCCACACGCCACCTAGGTGGCTTTGACTGGGCTCCCCCAAAATCCAGGACACAGGGCGCTGATGTTGAAACTGGTTCATGCTAAAAGACAATGGTACATGCAGAGGGGGATCCCTGCTGCTATTAAGGTGATATCCTGAGTGTGTGCAGGCAAGGCTGGTTTAAACTGTGCACACTTATTGCTCAATGCGCAACAGGTGTGCAGCCTCCCCCAGCCCCTGATCAGTCTGACTGGGGCCAGGAGAGGCCGCTTCAACCAGCCGTCATCCACACACACACACACACACACACACACACACACACACACACACACACACACACACACACACACACACACACACACACACACACACACACACACACACACACACACACACACACACACACACACGCCAGTCACATAACTATGTTTTACATAAGCCTGGCAGATGTATGTTTGTCCTTTTGTGTAAATGCAGAATATTGAAAAGTGTAACCATGATGAAAGACCTTATAATGTGTAAAAGCATTGGTCCAATTAGAAACGTCACACTAGGTTTTATATTGTGCCATCAATAACCCACCAACAAACTGTTCAATGTAAAATGTTATAAGTGTATGGCTCTTGCCAGTGGTAGAGTGATATCGCAACAATCCATTTGTTTGAGATGATGATGGCTTTGAAAAGGGGTGCAAAAATAAACTAAAATCGGAACATTCGCTTTCAATCACATTCATCTAAGCAAGATATATTTTGGGTTTTATGGGTTAATTCAATTAATGTTGATTTGAATAGCCCTTAATCAGAGGTACAGTCTAAAAGGGCTGTCAAAATAGTTCTGATTCTACCAGTCCTCAGACCAGCTGAGCGCCGCTGAGGTCTGGCACCCTGATAGCAAACACATGGAGGAGGAACAGCACCTTCCCCTTTGATAGCGAGCCAAGGCTCAAATTAAAGCCCTCCATGCACACTTCCTGTTCCCAGAGACAAACCAGCCTGCTGCGAGCTTATGGCATACATGTACCAAGGACACAGAAGGCAAATTAAATCAGGAACATTAACAATAACCGTGCTGAAGTGGGCTCCAAATTCAATGTGGCCGAGTACAAATACAAACATCAGCATATCAAGCAGGTCCTTGTTCCGCTGTCGGTGGCCACACTCAATGAGAAAGATGAAAAGCACAATTATGTCCCTCTTGAAAAAAGGCCTTCATCTTTATTTAAAATGGGAGTTAACCACGTTGGGTGATGACGCCACCAGTGCACCACGGTGGGGTGAATGAGGTGCTCTTTACCGACTCACCCTCTCCTGTCTACACTGAAGTCCAGGCCAGAGAGATGGAGGGCAGCTTTGCGTCGTGAGCTATGGAACAACTTCCTAAGAGACGTCCCTGTGTGTGAATGAGGTGCTCATGCTCCAGCACTCTGTAATTGAAAACAGGCCAGTGAACATGAAGCTCAATGACCTACTGGTGGACGGCCTGGCGGTCCGTGGGTAGCTTCATACCACTTTTGTTATGAACCAATTACAGTTAAATGACACGGGAAAGAGGGGGGGACTCTGTGACTGTCTAAAATGAAATGACAAATACACAGTGATGGCATTACAGCTTCCCTGGCTGTTATCAGGAGTGTGGGGGTTCCGTCCTCCAGGGAGCCGGTGCACAGCCGTCTGCAGGCCCACACATCACGACTCTGTGGGATCGTCAGGACATGTGGGCTTGATCAGACAAGGCATGAATACCTCAAATAAAAACCTGGTTGAACCTGCAAACAGGATCAACAGTGGAATGTGCTGCTTACATAAAATAACACACACACACACACACACACACACACACACACACACACACACACACACACACACACACACACACACACACACACACACACACACACACACACACACACACACACACACACACTTCCTTTTCAATGCTGATGTCTCCCAGCAAGCTTTCTGTGTCTTAGTCAACGTGTCTTAGATGTGAAGCGCACGAATCACCCGTGCAATCAACACAGCTCAAGCTCTGGGCAGCCGCTCATTAGCGTCGGTCGCAGTGCACCGACTTCCTGTTATTAGTGAAACCATTCTGGGTAGGGGCGGGCCGGCCCCCCTGGGGGCCATCAAGATCTCAGCAGCAGGACCTTTCAACAGACCAGCACACAAGCGGCAGCAAAGTGCTGCTCTACGCTGTGAAGAAGCACTTACTATGCAGATCATTTATTTATTACAATGCCTTTTCAAAACCAAAGGATCAAAATAAGGTTGTAAGTTGTGATGGTCCTAATAATTTGTTAAATACATCTGCGTTGTACATTGGGGGTTTGTCAGTGTGAAGTTATTTAAAGTAATCAGAGGGTGAGGATTCTGTGGTTGCTCATTCTCTTGAAGGAATACAATCAATATGCATTGCTTGAAGGCTGAACGAACAGGGACAAAGACTGCAAAGCTATATTAACAATCACCACACCATTTAAGAGCATCCATTGTCAATGTCCAGCAAAGTAAATCGCCAGTTGCATAATAACAACACTAATGGAATATGAGCAGTTATCTCCAACCATTCAGCGACCCAGCATAACGCAGCCCAGCTAGCTCGGATCTCCTTACACTGAGCAGGGAAGAATGAGAAGCCAGAATGAGTCCATGAGGTACTTTTACAGGCACCAGGTAGTTTAAATACCGTGTTTTGGTGACTTGGAGCCCATGATGATGGGCCCCTTCAGCCACTCCAGCTTGATAAATCTGAGGAACAAATTCCTGCATTTTCAGAGTGAGGTTGTGAGTTGTTCACACAACAAACAAAACCTCACTGTATTGATAGAGAGCAGACCCATATTTTCACAGGTCGGAGTAGGGCTACACTGTGCAGCACCCAACCAGTCTAAAGAAATGCACCAGTTAGTCTTACCTAGTATAAACTGGGTGTGAAGTCTGATATTTTGTCAATGTGAAAGTCCTGGCCCAGATAAATAAAAGCCATTCATAAACGTGCAATACAAGCATGCCGATATATATATGCAACTCTACGGGACATCATTTACTTAACCATGGAAAAAGTAGTAAACTTTGCAAACATAGAGCCAAATTACGATCCATAAATGCGGTGTACATTTTCTCTATTGACTTCGGCATGGATGTGTTTATCATGGATTACCCAATGACTGCTGAGCAAAGGTCATGTGACGTAGCGCGTTCCTATAACAGCAGCTCATCAGGAGCTGTTGATAGGACCTGTGAGGGCATGCTCTACGAAGCCTCCATGAAGCAGAAAAACAAACCGTGCCGTTGACAACCGCTTCCTGGTCGCAATTTGCTTGTGTTTGCCAGTGGCAAATAACTACCACTTGCAGCAGCGCCGTCAAGTCATCACTTGTGTTTAAATTACTGTGTTTAGACCTGAATCCAAACGGCAGGCCAACCAACGTCTAACCTCAGCAATGTGAAACATATATAAACAAGATTCAATGCAGGAAAAACAGAAATGGTCACACCTGAGAACCACTGTTCTGTTTGTGATCCTTAATATTGGCAGCACTATGCGCCACAAGAAGACAAAATCATCACCAAGATATGTGATTTTATATTACTGTTAATAGAGGAATCATTACCAGCCCATGGAACCGAAGACAAAGATCACACGTCATGGTGTCTCAACCAGGGCTAAATGCAACACGTTGAGAATTGTGTTAAACTGAAATTGGGAATGTGTCTTGGGGAAGTAACCCAAGGAGTTCAGTGGCATTTCTGTCCCTCTCAATGGCAAAGCATAATAGACACTGGACCCTGGTGTGTGGTGATTGGTGAAGTGATGGGTTGACAGATCTGCATTCATCCTTGATGTTCCCCCAAAAGAGAACGCTCATGTTTCTCTGTGTCACTCACGCAAACAAAAGCTCTAGAGGAATCCACACACAGAGCAGAATAAACACCCACTTTGTTTACATACATGTGGTCCAAGAAGAGACCAACTCGTCTCAAATAATAGAGTCTTTCTGTTCCCTGCAGTCCAGATCTTCACATAGTTCCAGGGAAAGCAACCTGACATTTACTACATATACTGTATGTAAAAATACCACATCTCTTTGACATTCACTAGGCTGTTGCCTAGCATACCATGGGCAAGCGTCTAGAACCAACACGCACCCTAAAATAACATGTTCTTTATTCAAGCAAGATAGGAAATGAGGGTGCAATATTATATTAATGTATTGAACACCCCTGACATTACTAAACAATCAGTAATGTATGTGTATAGTCATAACAAAAATACTCTAGTCAAAATTAGCTATATAAAATGACGGAAACAGGGAAAATCAGCAAAAGAAACCAAATAGAAGAAAGTAATAGAAGTAGAAAGGAAAACGATGGAAAACCCAAACCCTGCCCTATTCTCAGTTTCTGCTGCCTTATTTCCTCCTATCAAAGAGACAGGGAGGAAACGCTTCAGCAGTTTCCCCAGCAGGATTGGCCCTCCCTGAACGGTGAGGAGGGAAAAGGCCACGCAGCAGCTGACTGCAAAAACACCAACAAGGCCACCAGGGATCCCTGAGAAACACAACTTGGAAAGAAAACGATTCACCAGAATCCTAAAACCAAAAGAAAAAAAAAACATGCTCGTTGACAGAAAACCAGCCACCTCACAACTACAAAAAGCCAAAAGGCATGTTAGCAGCACATCCCCAAATATCAAGTATCAATCCTTCCTCTGCCCCCTTCACCACATGACGTGGAACCAGTTCTCTCTTCCCGTAGTCCTGCGAAGTCACGGCTGGACATGATGACAGGAAAAGCTTGGCTCTGAAGCGGGGGATGGCGCGGCGGTGGGGCACGCAGTGTCCCAGGGAGTCAACGCGGCCGGGCTGAGGGCTGTGAGCAAGCTGAGAGGGGGGCCGGGGGGAGCCAATCTGACTCAGACCCCATGACTCAGGGCCTCACTAGCTGACCACTGACTGGAGTTCATGTTGTTGTTGTTATTGTAGTTTTATCATCTTGACTTCTTCGGAATTTATGGCACTCAAGATTATAAATAAGATAAATAAGTAAAAAAAATGTGTGTGTGATTAGGGAAAAGTGCCTTTAGCGGTTACGGTTGTGATTGTTTCGTTAGATAAGTGTCTGATGATTGATGTGATTATAGAATGGGCTGCTTGCCAACACAGACTGCTGACAGCGCTGCCCTCTCCCCTGGTACCCTCACCATAAGCCACAACCTGCAGAGTTTCTGGAAAACCTGGAATCTAAGGACATGCTCCAACTGGCCAGGATTATCCTGTGTAGGCGTTTTTTCTCGCGGTGTGTGTGCGTGTGTGTGTGCACCTGCCATTTACACTTCATTCCTCAATATTGAACTTATTCAGCAAAAATAAAGAAGTAGGAAAAGGATCCCAGTAAAATGGCTAAACTATGCATGTTAAGGAGCCCTATTGAGGTGCTTCAATCACAAATTGTTTAGATGCTGTAGCACTGATTCCAAAAATAAAGAAAAGATTATAATATCAGTAGAAATGTTTTTTTCAGCTAATGAACGATGGGTTTTCTAAATTTTTGAACAATTTTACAACTTATTATGAATAAAGCAAACCCTTGAATCCCTAGTGCATCTAGTGGTGAGAGTCTTCGCTGATGATACTGATTGAGACCGCTGCATGTCTTGTTGAGTGTACAAGTGGATCTGGGGCCGTCGCTTGCAGTAAACATCGAGATAATTCAATTCAATCGTTTTTTAGCTGCGACCCTAGCTGAAGACATGGCTATTATATGCTGAAAACAACACTGTGGCTGTGTACTGCAGAAAGACACACACCCGATCATTTTCTTACCATGTGAACTGATTATAAATCTGTCACTAACAGTAGCGTGATTACATTTGATGAGTTAGAACCATAAAAGGATGTAATAAACAAGACGGTTTCTAGACGTCAACCACATTTCCCTAATGAGCGTTGCAAGTTAAGAGCAGAAGATTCATGTTATCAAATCAATCAAAACAGTGTGACACGATCCCTGAGCATGTAGGTTTTAACACGCACACCCAACGGCTTTGGTGTGCCAGCCAACACATTTTTCCTTGGACAGACTTGAAAGTTATATCTAAATACATAAATCTCCCAAAATGTTTGAAGAATTGGGTGCAGCTTTGCAAAGTTTAAAGGAAACCAAGCAAAAATCTTCTTCCATTAAGTTTTCTCTGTCAGTGATCAGCTTTGAGCAAAACAATCAAATTGTGTTTAAGTCGTTGCTCCATCCCCTGCTGAAAATGCATAATGGTACAGTGCACTAAATGCAATTTCCATATTAAATCAGGCCTAGTGTCGCGCTTCGGTCAACCCCCGACCGCGCAGAAAGTAGCAGAGGATCCATCAGAGTGGACGTTGATCACGCCCAAATAAGGGCATCCAGGGAGAAATTCCAGCCTGCTGCAAACCCTCACCAGGGATTTTTTCTGTATACGCTCATGTCAGAAAGGACGACACCAACGCTAGAAGCCAGTCAGTTTTAAACATGGATCAGTCACATAAACAAATTAGGGGTAAGGGCCACTCCAGTGGTGCCGCTAAGCACAGCTCTGTAGCCTGTACGTTCTTGACTGGTCTGGAGCAAAACCACAAATTACAGCCACTTGAGACACAAAAGGGAACTTGCTGAGCCATAGCATTAGGGTGATCTCGTTCGGTGTTAAGTTTATGATTTTATGCCCAAATAAAACAACAGCATGGACTTACTTAGAAACTGAAGGACGATTTAATTGGACAATTAAAGTAAGAAACCAGCGTGGGGTTCAGATAATTGAGTGGTTCATGACTTATTGCAGATCCGCTTGGATGACGTCCCCCGTATAACCACGCAGCCGACGGGGTCAAACCGGTCCACAGCCCCGACAAGCCTTCCAGAGGCCATCAGGCGGGCAAATAAACACACACTTGATCCGCAGCTATGGATGCCAGCCACAGTAAAACCCAACCGAAGAGGAGCCGAGGCCAGGCCCAGGCTTTGCGTGGAGTGAGAGGGGCTCCCTTATATCAGAACCTTTCCAGAAATTCTTGATAAAAGGAGCTGGTTTGCAAACAAAATAAGCTGCATTGATATTTTTGGAGAATCACCCAAAAAGCATTCTCACGATAAGATTAACAGTCACAGATTCAAAAAAGTCATCAGTGGAGTCTTCTGATTGGGTCGCTAACTCAAAATGTTAGCGCCCTTAGCTCAGACGAAGGTGACCCTTAAGGGAAGTGTACGACATGGATAATTGGCGGTACAAATTTACCAGGATCTCGATCCATGGCCTCTTTCACACATGACCCCAAAGCTGGAAATGTTCCAGAACATTTGTACGATAAGCTGCATGTGTGACGGGGATTAGAGTGCAGCTCCTCAACGGTACTGGCCTTGATCACCTGGGGGCCATCTTGGTTCCATATTGGTTCTAGATGCTTGCTGGGTGAATAATGCCCATGGTATGCTAGGCAACAGCCTAGTGAATGTGAGAGATGTGGTATTTTTACATACAGTATATGTAGTAAATGTCAGGTTGCTTTCCCTGGAACTATGTGAAGTCCAAATGCAAAATGTGTTTGCGATTGTGCCGATATATTTACGCTGTGGAAAGTCTAGACACAAGAAAACAACCCATTGAATGAATTGCTCCGTATGCCACCTCAATACGTTTTCCGAACCAATTCTCCCTTGAAATGTTGAATATTATGATTCCAAAGACAACCTGTATTTTCAATATGTTCAAAAACAATATATCAAAGAGCTGCATACAGAAATGTGTTCATGGCGCACATAATGAATAATAGTTCACAATAAACCTCCAAGCAATAAAACTGCTAGAAACAGTTACTGGAAAACTTAACCTCAAAAAAAGTACAGAAAATCAGACTAATAATCACTCACACGATTCAGAAACCCACCAACATGTTTAATGTCACATTAAACACAGTAGAAGCCTTACACCCCCACAATGCCCTCGCTTGCTGCCAGCCCATGCTACTGACACTGAGATGTAAACGATGTAACACATTGCTGCCAAGAGGCCCGGCTGTCTACAACCCTGTGACCAGCGGCTACAGCACAGAGCGGCAGTCTTTAAAGATCTATACAAACTGAACAGGAGAGACGACGTATAATGAATGATATTCATTAACTGAGACGGTAGTCATCGTCGCACTAGATACAACCATTACAAGAACGTATTATACTCAAGCAACAGAACAACCATCGCACAACATTATAGAGAGCACAATACCTACTGTATAATAGTTGAGCCTTAACCCAAAACAATCCCAAACTATCAAACCGTGTGGGGTGGTAGAGAAAGATCTGCCGAGACAGCTGTAAAACCATGAGGGTAACAGCCCAGGGGAAATTTAGCTCACTGAAACCAATCTTCATTAATCTTTGAAAGTATTCTGTCTTGGGAAGGAGTCTATGTCCTACTTTAAGAATACCGAGCTTAAATAGAGTTGTTGAGTTATGATGCAGTGGTTTATAGTGCCCTGGTTTACCGTACACATTTAGTCATTAATTAATGTTTTTTTTTTGCTACTTTCATTCTGGAGGGTAAAATAAGCATCTATGGCCTAAGAGGAGAAAATACATGCCTGTAATGCAAATTCAGTCATACTGAAAGGCAGGAGTGGATTGTAATCTATAATCTAGTTTCACATAATCTGATTTGTATTTTATTTTTTAAGTAGCACCTGCTAAAGGGAGGGGGGGGGTGAGTGAAGTTGTCTAATCAGTACTCAGTTGTCTTTGACCCAGGGAACAGACTTTGTGCTTCCAGTCACAGGCTAATGGACGGTAGCTAATGCACTTGGCCAGGGTGGAGAGCTATTGGCTCCCAGTCTGATGGTTTTAAAACAGAAGGACGTTTTATTTGATGCTCCTGGGCACAGTCTGAGAGATCTGAGCAGCAGTGCATTGAGCCAAACAATTATGTTAAGTTTCATCTATCTTAACATGAATTAGGCTCATAAATATGATGGCTTATACATCATTTGATGGCCTGTACTAAGAGAATTTAAATAGTGCAGATTACTACACTCTTTTTAGAGAGACTGCTTAACTGGAGTGGTTCTTAACCGTCGTGAGTTTAAGATTTACCAAACCATCAGGAGTTGATGACCCAAACAGTGGTTCCAATCCTTGACTTTAGGTGTACCAATACATCGTCATCAGATCTTTGGCGGACCTCCTGATTGGCAAATGTTCGAACGAAAAAGATAAATACACATGCAGTGGCTGTACAAGAAGGGCAAGCGCCCCCTTTATACACAAATAATACTGCAAGAAGGCCAGTTAGAAACAGTGGAAAGAAAAGGTCAGCAACACTGCTCATGCTCCGGGTGTGTTTATTTAGCCAACACAAACTAATACAAAACATCAATGAAAGACACAACAATGGAAATCATATGATGGAATGCACAGGATGAAACTGTCCTAGAAAGAAGATCACAATCTACCATTTGCTCAGTAGACGGTAGTGGCGGTGGTGGAGGAGGGAGTACCAACCACAGAGGTGTCCCAGTCCAACTCCTTGCTGGTGAGGAAACAACGTCTGTGCACGGCGCTAACTCCCACACATCTAGCCGAGGTGCCAAGTCGAGTGCGGATCATTAAAATGTACCGAGAAAATACACAAAAAAACACAACCACAAAACAGATCTCGCCAGGCTCGTCTCGCACACATGAGAAACTGTGACTACGGCTGGGTTCCAGACTCAGGCTATCCCCAAGAGACGGACACAGCCGGGAGTCTGAAGGGGGGGGGGGGGGGGGGGCGTTCCCCAGTACCGACGTGAAGCGGCGCTGGCTGACACTGATCAGAGCCGCTGCTGAGCCCCAAGGAAAAGTTGCAGTTGCGGACCCGGAGAGGGAAGGCTAGAACACAATTACAGTTGCCATGATACACACTTAAAACCATCTCAAGTGACTGAGACAGCCCCCAGGATTGATGTCGAGCAATGAGGTGGGCCAAAAATGGCACTCTATTTAATCACAGCAGGAGTATTTAATCAAAAGTTAATGAAACCTTTCCAGGCACAAAGAAAAAAAAAGAAGAAAAAGGGAATCGGCAGACTTGCAGTTTAGCAATGCGCTTGGAGTGCATCATATCCTATAAGTCATTCCCCTGTACTTAAAGAAGGAGTGATTTACAGAATGTGCTGGGGACTGAGGCCAGCTTCTCTTAGTCGTCCCAATCACTGCCAAAATGAGATGTGTTCTTACAAAAAGCAAGTAAGTAATTCTCTTATGAAACCAAATGGTGGCTATCATCCCTGTTGTCAGGGTGATATAGATTTCAATTGAATCCTTTTATATATATATATATATATATATATATATATATATATATATATATATATATATATATATACACACACAGTATGTATACATCATTGGAAAATGTGTCTCTTACTCACAGGCGCTTTAACACTTGTATAACTGTGACTAATGCGAACGACAAACCGCCAGCGCAGACAATAAACATCACATATAGGAGTCCTGTGTAAGAGTTGGCAAATTGAAGATAAGACTGTTTGCTGTTCAGTAGGAACACAATGCTTGAGGACTGTGCAATAAAACCAAAATTGAAATTGCATGGAAGAGGCGGGGCTACGGGGGTCACAAGGAAACACGGAACAAAAGGGGTGTGTTTCTGTGTGTGTGTGTTTCTCTCTCTCTCTCTGTGTGTGTCTCTCTCTCTCTCTCTGTGTGTCTCTCCTCTCTCTCTCTGTGTGTGTGTGTGTGTGTGGTGTGTGTGTGTGTGTGTGTGTGTGTGTGTGTGTGTGTGTGTGTGTGTGTGTGTGTGTGTGTGTGTGTCCTCTGAGGAACCTCCTCTCGTTAAATGAGGTTCTGCAATTTTAAAGTAGCTCTCTCTAGCACCCCCATCCTTGCAGACAGCTGTATTCATTTTTAAAACCAAACACCATAGCCTGATGATGTTGTTCCTTCATTCAATGAGCAGGTGCCTTTAGTGAATCTGGAAAATAGCATATTCTTCATATTTAGCCTTACATAAAAAAATTGCTTTTATAACATTTTCTATTTTCTTCTCAGATTTAGGCAGGTTAAAATGCAAAACCGTCTTGGTTTCATGGGGGTATTGTATTTCCCCCCCTTGTACTTCTCACTAGATGCAGAAGCTTAAGTCCTTCACAGAAGGCCGCCCAAGTATGTTGAGTGTCTACATCAAGAGCCCCATTCAGCATCTAAACCGTTGGCCACTCAAACATTCGCATAAATCAACTTTGCATTTATTTGTTTAATCATAGATTGTGTCAGCGACGGCCAGAATTATGAAATGTTTAAGTGTAAGGGGTGGAATTATACAGCCATCTGCAACCTCTCAATAAGTTTGGCAACCTCAGTCCAATGTTTCATAACAGAGAAATAATTTATTACAAGGCCCAAAATGTTTCAATATCCCGGCAGTGTTGATATATGGTAATATAAATTAAAAAAAAAATCGATTTGACATTTTGCACGTGTAAAATAAATACCCATCATAACTTGTGCAACTGCTCTTGGATTTATGATGTCCGACACTTTACAGGGTCAGGCCGACCACACAGAGTCCACTCCGGCGTTGTACGTGCTGTTTGCTCTGGATGACCAGCAGAGCCATCAACCATTAACACGAGCCTTCAGAAGAAACAACAATCATATTCTCAGTCCATTCTTCGGAGTCCCTCAAGACTAGATCAGATCTAGCGGATGTCTTCCTCTCCCCCCACTGCAGCTCCCCCTCCCTGCTACAACAAGTTGACAGAGCTTTTCATGTGGGGGGGGGGGGGGAAGCACCTGCGGAAACCATCAAAAGAAGAATGCGACACCACAGGTTCACGAGTCGTGCTTCACATGACCCAAACATCCGGGACGCCCGCGCTTCAGAAGTGACCAGGCCGAAGCCTTCCCCTCCGACCGGGCCCCTCTGCACATGAACTTTTGTTTTCACACTGCTCCTGTACTGTTTTTCGCTGAACCCCCCCCCGCCGCCCCAACACCAAACACCACCGCACACGGCAGGGTCTCCAAAGGGGGGGGGGGGGGGAGAACAACAACAATGGGCCGGCGGGGCATCATGTCTGGGGAGCTGTCTGTATACCGTAGCCGTCTGCCTGCACGGGGGCTGGGGGGGGGGCGGAGGTAGGGGAGTTATATTGGGATTGGCTCCTAATCATAGGTGCTGGGGGGGGCCGGCAGCAGTGGGAGGAAACAGCTGACACAGGCATCTGTGGCATGCAGCGAGCCTGGATGCGGGAGGGACTGTGTTGCCCTGGCGGAGGAATGGACCTCCCTGATTGGGCTCTCTTTATTACTGAGCAAACGAGAAAGAAAAGCAGGTAACGGACGTCATGTGCTGTTGCTATGTCAGGGATGCGGATTCATTACCACCAGCACCGTCTGTTTTCGGGGCAGGGGGTGACGTGGGTACGTCAACACTCCTATAGTCGTGTCCTGTACGTAGAGGTCGTCGCCGGCTCTGATTGGCCTGGCGGGAGATGAAGTCGTGAGACGCAGGCAGTTATTAAGGACGATTTATAGCCGATGTTGACGTGGAAATACACAAAATAACGTAATAAGCGCCTACGTACTAGTGCACGTAGGCAGGTGTAAACAAAAAGGTTACACATAATCCATTTGATTGTTGGTGTGGTTCAGAGGTAAAACAAGCACAAAAAGGGCAAATGTATTGTGTCAACACTACCTTCAAATGTTGGTGTTTATATAACTGCTCTTACACACAAGTCATCACAGAAACCTGACAACCATACGTAAGGTGGACCTATAGCATGCTCATCCAATGAATGACAGAGACATACACAATAGTGACTATAAACCAAGCTTTAAGGAGGCACAAGTGTGTTGCACTCTGACAGCCTCACTTTATTGCTTCCACAAAAGTGTGATACCGATCAAACTAATACAGTATGTATAGCAGCAAATGTTGGAGAGCCATGGGAGAGGATAAAAACAAATGAACACTACCATTGAATGGGTGACTACTCTAGTTAGACCCCAGAATCAAATCATAAAGCCAGGGAGGGCTGTGTGAAAAGGTTCTCATGACCCTCCCTGCTGCCAATGTAAATGGTCAGAATCCTGGCAAGGCTTCGTGTACCAAAACAAGTGGGCGTGCTTTCCAGTAGGTGTTTTGCCTGAAAACATCTGTGACATAATAACTCGGTGCCTCCCAGCCTCTCTTGACACCCACACTTTCAAGGGTTTCAAAGCTACGCTCTATTTTAAGCATTGACAAGCAAAAAGATATGGTCTGTCCGAGAGCTAATGATGGATCGATGCTGTGATGACAAGAAGAACAAGTCTGACCGGTATAATGAATAAATAATCAATCCGATCATAAACAACATCGTTGGACTTCACGACTGGTTTCGAAGTCAATGAACTCACGGAACAATAAAAACCAGCCGCCTGAACGCTGATTGGAGGATTCAATGGTGTGTTTGTAACATCATCATCATCATCATCATCATCATCATCATCATCATCATCATCATCGTCATCATCCTGGTGGGACATGAGGATGGGATTGGATGGATGAGACCCAAGCAGGAATGAAGGATGAGAACTACAGAGCGTCCCCCCGCTCCCAAAGCTTCCACAGCTCCAATGGCGTCCATCATGACCCAGGACGTACAAGGAGATCCCCTGGCCCATTGCGGTACATTGGGAGCAGGGGAAAAGTTTGGGCATCGGCCCTGTCTGTACACAAACCCACAACAACAACACTGTCATATTTTTTTGCATTCTACTGTCAGCAACTCTGTTTCCCTTGGGATCAGCCATGTACGCCGCATAGACTTGGCCTCAGTGTTGAGCAAAGGAACTGTAAAGTGCAAGTCGATAAAGAGTTTATATTAGAGTGCCGGCTCCCAGCTCTGCTGACTCTGGATTCATCATTCCATCTTCATTAGTGGAGCAACTGATTAGAGATTATTTGCCTACCACAAGTCAAAACACTTAAGAGTCTTTGCATTCCCAAAGGGAGGGTGTGTGTGTGTGTGTGTGTGTGTGTGTGTGTGTGTGTGTGTGTGTGTGTGTGTGTGTGTGTGTGTGTGTGTGTGTGTGTGTCAGGTCATTCTATTTAACCAGAAGTGCTGTGTTAACACAGTAGGGAAAGCAATTAACACACAGCTGTCTTTTGAATATTGCAACCAATTTTGGGCCAAATAAAGCTATGTACAAAAATTACAATAACAATCACAATCAATGGCAAATCATTGTCAGTGTCATGGCTAAACGTATGATAATGATAAATCATTTATATATTAAGGGTCGGGAGAGGAAGTTCGCCCATGAATCCTCGCAGTGGGATATAAATTAGTTTCCCGTACGAAAATCAACATGACATAAGTGAACGTTTCTTATAAAACTATGAAGGATTAGAATTAACGTGGGACAGCAATGGAGAAGTAAACACCATATAAGGGCTGGGTGGAAGCCGTTTTGCATTAATTGATAATACTAACTTAAACCCTAGACCTCTATATGCAAACAATCAAATAAACCTTCTGACTCAAAACAAGCAGAGATCGGGAGCACCAAAAGCCTCACGGCGAGTTCCAAAGCTCGGCCACACGCACCTGTCTCGACGCGCCCACCTCTGCTTCTCCCACACGGGGGGGCTCGGAGTTCAGGGTTTTATTTTCGGTCCTCTCCAGAGAAATCGTAAGAAGTGTCAAACGGTGGTAGTAACTCCAGCAGCACTTGACAAATACTTCCCTAACACCGAAAACAAAACAAAACGTAGCAGTTTGCCTCTAAAGAGCGAAATCGTGTGTGCAAAGAAGGAAAGGAAACAAAAAAGACGTGGACGGATTCGAATGGTAATAATTGATAGACTGGCCTTGTGGTGGTGAAATAGTTAATGGTAGTGCTCTCAGAAGTGCTCTGCTCTGCAGTACAGGGTTGAGTGAGAGCTCTCACCGAGCCACGCCGTGTATCTGAGCGCAGAGAGCGGTGACGCCGGCTACTTCGATAGAATGACGCCGAGGGGGCGGAGTCCAGTGTTTTATCTGCCGCTTTTATCTGTCCCTGCCGGGCCCGATTATGCACGCCGAGAGCGTCACAAAGCAAACATTTGGCCAAAGTTAAATCCCTTAATTGATATCGAACTTATTAAGGAGAAATATACAATGCACTCACACACACACCCACAAACACACTCACATACACCCACATATACACACATGCCCCGCCCCAGCTCACGCCCACGCCCCCTCCACACACGCATCACACACGCACACACCCAACCACCCACCCACCCACCCACCCACACACGCACACACACACACACACACACACACACACACACACACACACACACACACACACACACACACACACACACACACACACACACACATACACACACGTCTGTAGATATATCTGTAGAAATATATACATAAAAAAATACATATCTGTATTTTATTTGGTAATAACCAAATAAAATAAAATCATATGTCATCACATGTCATCACTCATTTGCCATGCAGATGTTACTGTTTAATTTATCACTAGTATTTGTTGGGGTATTATGGGAATTCGTATTTGCTTGCTTAGTCATGCGTGGATGAGCAATCCAGATTCCCAGAATATATTAAAAAAAAAAGAGATTGGATGAACTATAATTTAATCAATAATAGTCGGCAAGTAGGTCCCTATTATTGCTCAGATGATAAGTCATCTTTACCAGGATGTGTCCTTGAAGGTAAGGTCACCTTGACGCCAGTCCAGAGTGGTTCCGTGTCTGGTCTCCGTGTTAGCTCTCCTCTGGCTTTAGATAATCCTCTGTAGCACCATGTAGCACGAGCCGCTTTGTATGCTATATGGATGCTAAGATCCATAACATATTCATGAGGCAGAGGAAGTGTGTACATGGATAGCAATTCACATTTGTGTGTTGTCTGTTTAAGAACAAGGCGATCACAATCATTATCTAGTGGTCGATGTTAGATATGGGATGGATTGAAACTCCTGATTGTGTGAATGTGTTTCTGTGTGTGTGTGTTTCTGTTTGTCTGTGTGCTGCCTTTGTGTGTGTGTGTGTGTGTGTGTGTGTGTGTGTGTGTGTGTGTGTGTGTGTGTGTGTGTGTGTGTGTATGTTTGTGTGTGTGTGTGTGTGTGTGTGTGTGTGTGTGTGTGTGTGTGTGTGTGTGTGTGTGTGTGTGTGTGTGTGTGTGTTTGTGTGTGTGCGTGCATGTATGTGTGCCTTTGATTGTGTGTGGGGTTGGGGGGAGGGGGCTGCAGACTAAAACCCTGTTTGAAATTCAGATTAAAGCTAAAAATAATAACACTTAAATCACAACAACACAATATCACATATGACTGAATAAACACACGCACTCTCTCTCTCTCTCTCTCTCTCTCTCTCTCTCTCTCTCTCTCTCTCTCTCTCTCTCTCTCTCTCTCTCTCTCTCTCTCTCTCTCTCTCTCTCTCTCTCTCTCTCTCTCTCTCTCTCTCTCTCTCTCACACACACACACACACACACACACACCACACACACACGCCCGCCCTTGATGAGTCTCTACAGGGGGGATGTTTGTATCCGGGGGATTTCCGGTGGCATTTACACTTGGGTGGAGACCCTCCCTGTGCCCCCTGCCCCCTCAAACCTCCCTATCTTAACCCCCCCCCCCCCAAACCCTCCCTGTCCTCACCCCTCGCTACACTCCTCCCCATCTTAACCCCCTCCCTGTGACCCTCCCTGCTCCCTCCACCCTCCCTGTCTTCAACCCCTCCCTTTGCTCCTGCCTCTCCTCCCTGTCCACTCTGCTCCCTACTCTCCCCCCTCTCCCCCCTCTTCCCCCTCTCCTCCCTCTCCTCCCTCTCCTCCCTACTCTCCTCCCTACCCTCCCCCCTCTCCTCCCCCCTCTCCCCCCTCTCCTCCCTACCCTCCCCCCTCTCCCCCCTGCACCCTTCACTCCTCAGGAAGACACCAGCTCACAGCTCCAGCTGCTCAGCTTAGTCTTTAACTAAGCTGAGTTTGTAACCCAGTCTCCACACCTGATTGAATGTAAATGCCAACCAGCATCCGCAGGTTGAAAGGCGGCGCGGGGCGGTTGGCGGGGGTCTGCGCTGTGGGAGGTGGTCTCTGAGTGGGCGCAGGAGGATCCGCTGTGCGGGGGGTTACCACGGCAGCAGCCAGGCCTGGGGAAATGGAATGGGGAGGAAGTTTGTCTTCACACAGACAGGTTGTGTTGCTGTCTAAACACCCATTACAATTACAATTAGGGCACTTAGAAGACGCTTTTATCCAAAGCGACTTACATCGGTTAATACACGCATTGACACACCGACGGCAGAGTCAACCATGCAAGGAGACAGCCAGCTCGTCAGGAGCAGTTAGGGTTAAGTGTCTCGCTCAGGGACACATCAGCACTCAGCTAGGAGGAGCTGAGGATCGAACTAGCAACCTTACGGTTATTAATGAGGGCTTCCTAAACAAATGTGGATAAACAGCTTTAGTGGCATTGGCTCATTGTGAAAGCCCACTGAGGAACACATGCACAGCAATAGGATTCACTATTCAGTCTCATCCTCTATTCAGGATGAGTAAGGCTTCAACACTGAAGGGAACAAAAATGACCTTTCCAAATGTTACCGCAGATATTAAGGAATTCATTTTTTTATGTAAGCATGGAAATAGTATTCCCTATTATCTTTAGTACAATAAACTATGACAACTGGCTATCATGCTTTTTGATTACACAACATTTAAAAAAAGATATTCAGCCACCAGGAAATATTTCTTGATTCGAACTCCATCTACTGGCCATGCTTTGTAATTACTACACAAACTACACAATACGTTACACAAATCCCCATTGACAATCACATTTTCTCTTGAGGAAATCACTTGCTGCTTGCTTTTCAAATCAAGTCGTTGGTTTCCAATGCCGACATCCATTCTTAAAAGTTTAGATCCCCTTTTAAACCCTTTTTTTGAATAATAATAATAATAATTTGTATAACCCTACATAATCCAGAGCCGTATAGATAAAAACATCCTGGAACTTCCTGTCCAATAAAGAGTCTGGAACTAACTTTTGTATCATGTCAAAGTTTAATGAGTCTGCAAAATTAAGACAAATTAACTGGTAATGAGGTACCGATGGATATGTCTGACCCGATGTCACCTCAATTAAAGAAATAAAAACGTGTATGCCCTAATTTAAAGGATTTAATTGCATTATGAAGAAACGGCAGTGCCATGGGAAGAAGGTATTGTATTGTACAATTAAAGTATTGAACCTCACCATTAAATACTTTGGTGGTCGGTCTTCAAAAGACTTACTGTTTCTGAATGTCCCAACTGTAAAAATCACTTATTTCATAACATTAAGTTGACGAAATTGAGTTCAATATATTTTCCAAAGTAAGTTCAACCTTCAACTAAAACGCTTATCTCAAAAGTATTTCTCTCGAATATACTGAGAAAATGGATGTGTTACATTTTCTTGTTGTTTCTAGTTTAAGTTTAACATAACTCAATATAAACTAATATATAAATTATATTTATATCTACTTTAATATAAAACAATATCGTTTTATATAAATCTAGATTAAGTGTGTTCCTTGTATCTGATTGCTTGATTTTAACATCATTTGACAGCCTTCTCAGTCAATCTGCTTTATAACTTGTGATTCTGTAAAGATTAAGTTACATTTGGCCAGTTTAAGTTTAGGTCCGTGTGGGGAAATTCAATCAAGCTGTTGTCCATCACTGTGTTTCAAAGACCCAATCCTGCATAGAGTTGCGTCACATAGCAGAGAGCTGAAACATGGATCAGTCCTTACATCATCACATAGCAGAGAGCTGAAACATGGATCAGTCCTCACATCATCACATAGCAGAGAGCTGAAACATGGATCAGTCCTTACATCATCACTGTTCTTGGCAGCAGGCCTTGCTCCAGCTCAAAGGAGGCCTTGTGTCTGTCCATCATGTGACGCACAGTCACATGACGCTACAAAGCCAAAGCAGAGCAAGGAGACACAACAACCATGTCTCATCTCTTCACAATATGTCAGAAATGGACGGCTTTATTTATTCGGAAGCATGTTTGCGGAGTCTCTAGGAATGAATATGCGCATATTAAATGTTAAGAAAACATAAAATGTTGTTAACAGAAATAAATGAAAGACATTTGAGTGGCTTGCAGTTTTTGTCCAGTTTGGGTCGCTACAATGTTGCTATGCCTTTGCCTTAAATTCCTCAATAAAAAAACCTCAAATGGTACGTAGAGTAATTATTACGATGTACTATCACTGAGGTTAGCAAAGAGATCAGTGCGGCCCATCTGGAGAGTGAATCAGGGGTAAAGCCCCCCATGACTGGAATGATCAGATAAGCTGGAGGGGAGGAGCTGTTGGTAAAGCCCTTGATCAGCAGGGTGTCAGAGAGGGGCAGCGTCACTTGTTTAACCAATACAGATGCTGCTGACGGACAGCTGTCGAACCCTGTGCTCTCTTCATGCCCATACTTCAGTCAAACAGGGAAATAGTTGCATCATCCAAGGCACTTTAAGGGATGGAGAATACATTGATTCAAACTGATCTGATCTTTACCCGTTTCAACATGAAGAATACTTGGAAGAAACATGAAAATATGCTCAGTTTTTTTCACAGAAGGTTTCATCATTATAGAACCCTAGTCCGACATGATCTGGTTGCAAGTGATCCAACATTTTGGAACAGACTTAAGCAGGTCTGAATTGTTAGTAATAGAAGGAAGGTTTTCCTTGAGCACGGTTTGCATGAGAAAACATCAAGAGGTGGGTTCTCCGTTCTGTGAGGGTGTGATAGCGCTATGCCTGTCTGTCCCTGACGCGACCTTTGCTGCGCAGGTGTTGAGGAATGGCGTTGTTTACTGTGGCTTCTGGCGCCTTTTGGCACCTGAAAGCCTGAGGGGAGAGGAATGAGGAGGAAACGAGGACCATGTCCATCACCCCTGGACCCCTGGACCCCCTAGGGTCACCCCTGCCTTCACCTCCTCCCATCCTACACACACTTCTAGTCCCAAGCCACGGTTTTCCCCGAACATTACGATGCATAAAATATCCTTATGGTAAGTAAAGACACAACCGTTTGATTACTTATTGCATCATAGTTCTTGGTATTTTCTTTATTACTCCATAGATAGATACACCGACAGGAAGACTGGGGAAAGTTGCAGAATGTTCTGGAAACACTTTGCTTGATGGCGAGGACTTTACAGCACTGGTCCCTTCTGTTCTCCTAACAAACCAACACCCCCACCCACCCACCCCCCCTCCCCCCCACCCCGTCCCCCGTTCCTGCCCACCCTGTAATCAGCTGTGAAGACGTGGCAACCAGGGGGGAGGGGGAGGAGGTGAGGGAGGAAGGGGGGAGGGGCGAGGGAGGAGATGGAGGGAGGGGGTGGGAGGAGGAGGAGTTGGGGGGGAGGGGGGTGGGAGGAGATGGAGAGAGGGGGTAGGGCATGGGCCCCAACAGCGTTTCCCAGACTATATCTGACTATCTTCACGTGCTCCCTCATGAACACCAACATATGGTCTACAAATGTTTTTATTTTTTAAGCAAATAATTAATGTGCAATGTGATGCACGACGGGTGTTGTGTTGAGTCAGCTAACAGCTCTATGATCTAGTAGAAGGTTCTCCAGACTACGTCTGACCTCAATAGCACCACGACCTATCCTCGAATAAAATCTACTTCTGTGGCCTTACTGTCCATTTGGACGATCAAAACTCTGTGTGTTGTGTGTGGGTTAAGAGTGCTGTTTTTTCTGTAGAGATAATTCCGAGCATATGTTCACTGTATTATCAACTCATGCAAAGGTTTAGTGTCTAAAATGAATTAAGTTATAGGGGAAACACATGTTGTATGTGATGCAATCGATGTGTTGTGTTGAGCCAGCTAACAGCAATATCATCTTATAGCAGAGGGTGTCGGTTTTCACTGGTACCACTTTGACAGACAATAGATCAGATTCTATCCTGTTCTTTATCCTATTCAAACCACTGCAGGAAAGTTTGCTAAACTGATCTCAGAGCAGTTGCAACCAAATCTCAGTGATCCCTGCCTCCGGACAAAAGTGGGAGGGGTGGGACATCCCAGATCACGGCTTCCGGGGGAAATATGACCTCATTTGAATAACCCAGTCCCACTTCTAGAAGTTTCTCTAACAGGGTATAAAAGGAGGAATCGAGCTCAAACCGTTACTCAAACCCTGCACAAACACAGCCCAGAGAAGAACCCTGCAGTTCTGTATCAGGTAAGAATCTAAAACCTGACCATGCTTTACAGCGTTAACATAGGAGGGGAATTATCTTTGAAAAGGCTTGGTTTGATTTTTTCTCCCATGTTTTAAAGTTCTCAAAAGTCTTTTTTTTTTTTATAAACATTCCAAATTCAGAGCGAACATAAAGTACAGAAAATACTTTCGTCGAATAGAAAAGAGTTTGAAGAAAGAGATTTGAGTGGTTTCTGGACACCTTCTTTCATGATAATGCCATCTCTTTGCCTGTTTGATGTTACGTTTAACATAATTGAATGCATGCATAATTACAGTACTATCATGGAAAGATGGAACCAGATAAACCAATAAATAACCTAAATATTTAGCTTGGGGCAGAGGAAGGGTTAAACTCAAGTCCTAGTCCTGGAATGTGGAAGCTGCACCACTGTGGCGTCTCTGATAGGATGAACGTTGTTTTTTTTTGTCTGCTAGCCAATGAAAAACGGTTGCTTCTGCAGGATTATGCAATCATGCATGATGAGTAAAACTCTCAGAGCTGTAGTTGAAGTAACATGAACTGTGTCACATATGGTAAAAAAAAAACTTTAAATGAAAAATAGCAGAACTGAATACCAAATCTATTACTCCGTATAAGCCTGAATAATGTTGTACTGCCTGCTTTTCGGAGATTACTATATGCACCTCTTGTCTTTCAGAATGAAAATCACAGACATCAATATGAAAACTTTGCAAGGTATAGAAACCCAATGTTATTCCTGCTGCAATACCAGAAATAAAGACTAAAGAATGGGGTTCAGTAACCCACACAAACCATAGGACTAGATGTGAGGGGAAACAAAGGCACCGCCTAAAAGATGATCAAAGACACAACAGCGCTTCTGTTTGAATGTAACTTCAGGCGATGAGTTAGGAATCTTTCAATAGTTGGGGGGGGGAACAGAGATTAAACTTGTCAAAACATGCTCTGCTGCTGGGTAATCAAATGAGATCGCAAAGGAAACAGCCACAGGGAGGATCCCAGGAATATAATACTCATCCAAAATATATTCATCTTTTCACCTTGCTTTGGGTCTTGACTCAATGAATAGTGAACAGACAGGTACCATGTTTCACCAATGCACCCCCTAGTGAGTGAAGGTTAACTCTGCAGCATGCTGAACCTCCGGCTGGCTGCTTGCGTGGCAAGTAGTCCTGCCTGGAACCAATGGAAACTTCCACTGTGGGAGCTCAGCCTGTCCACAGAGTGTGGGGGTGGTGCTTCTGAGCTCTTGTCTTGAGTTTGCTCAAAAAAAGAAAAAAGAAAAAAGGCAGTGCAATCGGAAAAATATCTCTTTTCCCACTGCATTGCTTTATGATCCACACACACACACACACACACACACACACACACACACACACACACACACACACACACACACACACACACACACACACACACACACACACACACACACACACACACACACACACACACACGCATGCAAGTATGCGCATGCAAGTATGCCCTCACACAGAAACACCGAACACACACACACACACACACACACACACACACACACACACACACACACACACACGCGCAGGCATGCACGTATGCATTAACACACACACACACACACACACACACACACACACACACACACACACACACACACACACACACACACACACACACACACACACACACACACACACACATACACACACACGTGGAGCCCTCAGTTGCATCCCATTGTGTTTCACCTTCCCCTTGCTCTTCCAGGTCCGTGTAGCTACATTCAGAGCCCGACAGGATGTGGATGACGAGCGTTCTAGCCCTGTGCCTTCTGGCCCCACTGGCCTCTGCAGACGGCAGGAAGCTGAGCAGCCACGCCACCCTGCTGGCTGACAACAGCGCCGACCTCGCCTTCAGGTGGGATGCTGTAATCTAACAGGATTCTACACTGCAGTCCCACACTCATGCTTAGTTATCGTCATTGATTGAGCCATCCATTCATCCATACTTCCTATTCGGCTGTCATTAGAATATGAATTGGTTGATTATAAAATACATGATTGAAATCCGGATCAATGAAATGAAACAATGAAACTTATTTTCAACCTTTTGCTTAAAACTGTTGAAACATCAAACAATAACAGCCTATGTTTTTGCTTCTTTCTTGGTCTGTGTAGTCTCTACCACAACATGGCCCTGGACAAGGGCACCGGGGACAACATCCTGGTGTCCCCCGTGGTGGTTGCCTCATCCCTGGGGGTGCTGGCCCTGGGGGGCAAGGCAGCCACCGCCTCCCAGGTCAAGACCGTCCTGAGGGCCGACGCCCTGAAGGACGAGCACCTGCATGCAGGCCTCTCCGAGCTGATGTCAGAGGTACGAACCAGCCAATAGGGGACAGGCACTGACTTAAATGGAAGCTGATCAGTATCAGTCAATTGTTTCATTCAAACCATTTATCATGCATCAAAACAATCTGATTTGATCAGTATTACATTTTCCTTCATTTTTATTAGTTAAGAAATGTGTTAACATGGCATGACTTATCTAATTGCTATTGCACACATTCATCATTTGTGCATGTGTATGTCTGTGTGTGTGGGGTGTGGTGTGTTGAACGTTTAAGGTGAGCGATGCCAAGACACGAAACACCACCTGGAAAATCAGCAACCGCCTGTACGGCCCCAGCTCCGTCAGCTTTGCCGACGCCTTTGTGAAAGACAGCAAGAAGCGCTACAACTACGACCACTCCAAGATCAACCTGAAGGACAAGAAGAGCGCGGTGAACTCCATCAACGAGTGGGCCGCCGCCTCCACCAACGGCAAACTGCCCGAGGTCACCAAAGACGTGCCCAACGCGGACGGAGCCATGCTCATCAACGCCATGTTCTTCAAACGTAAGGAAACAAACCATTCATCCATTGCCATTAAAACTAACGTCATGTTTTCGAAAGCATACTGTATATACTGTTTGGTCAGCATTGTCGACCAAGGCATTGTGCACTCTTTTTTTTGTCCAAATGTTTAAAAGTACACATATTGTTATTGTTTCTCATAGCTCACTGGGACGAGATGTTCCATGAGTCGATGGTGGACAGCCGTAGTTTCATGGTTACGCGTTCCTTCACCGTCGGAATTCCCATGATGCATCGCACAGGTAGCGCTCTCCCTGCCGTTCAACCTTCATCTCTGCATGCATCTCAGCACAATTAATCCCACACCTATTCTTGGATGCCTGGCTGAACACACCTCCATGGGGTTTTGGACTCATGCCAGTATCACCTGAATGACCCCCTCTCCGCTCCACAGGTCTGTATGACTTCCACGAGGACACGGAGAACCGGCTGTTTGCGCTGAACATGCCCCTGGGCAAGAACCAGGCCTCCATGATCCTCATCATGCCCTATTACCTGGAGCCCCTGGAGCGCCTGGAGAAGCTGCTGACCCGGGAGCAGGTGGACACCTGGGTCGGCAAGATGGAGAAGAGGGCCGTGGCCGTCTCCATGCCTAAAGTCAGCATGGAAGTCAGCCACAACCTGCAGGTATGTCCACACAAATCTAAAAATCTATTTAAAGAGAGGAAGAAAAGGGAAAGGTGTGATGGTATGTCAAGAAAGTGTTCAAGAAAGTGTTCAATTCAGTCAAGGGCCAAAAGATGTTTTGGTTTATCGTCAACAATTCCCCTTTCTCCTTTCTAGAAACATCTCGCAACTCTGGGGCTGACCGAGGCGGTGGACAAGGCCAAAGCGGACCTGTCTAACATCACGGGCAAGAAGAACCTGTACCTGTCCAACGTGTTCCATGCGTCGGCGCTGGAGCTGGACACGCTGGGGAACCCCTTCGACACCAGCATCTTCGGCAGCGAGAAGCTGAGGAACCCGCGGCTGTTCTACGTGGACCACCCCTTCATCTTCCTGGTTAAGGACAACAAGAGCGGCGCCATCATGTACATCGGCCGCATGGTGAAGCCCAACGGGGACAAGATGCGGGACGAGCTATAATCCACGCCTGGAGGGCTTTGTGCGATTTTTTTGGCATCTGTGGTCTGCGGTGTTTATTTTGTAGGTCTAATCCTGGCAGGCAGGTTTTTGCTGTTACCTCAAGAGCACATTCCAGTGGTACCCCAATCCAAACACTACCCCCAGGGAACCGTGTGCGTGTGTGTTGTAGGATGAATGAACCGTACCTACTGGTTACTCTTTCATATGTGCTAGGTCTACGTTTCAACAACATTGTGTCACCCTCCAGGTTCTGATCTGAAACTTGCACCTACCAATGGCAATTGGCATGACAGACAGCGTGCTTATATTAAGTGTGATCGCTCTATACTTACAACACCATTGTTTCCTCCATACACCCTGGTATTGAACAGTACTGGTTAGGCTGTGATCTCAGTTTTTCTTGGATTATCTTTAACGTTTAAAGGAAAAAGGGATATGCACATAAGCAAATATCCTAGAAAGAGAATCCTCTGTTAATCTGTGATCTGCACTGAATTGCTCCTTTGCAGTAGTTGTGCATGCAATTGAGCCGTGTTTAAACTATGCAAACATGCCAACCATACTGTTATGTATTATCTATTAGTAAGATTATTATTAGGCTACTCAATGTGCCCTCCCAAACCTGTTGGATGATTTGATAATTTGTTAAGTATCTTTTTCACCGTTGTCATTTTTACAATAAAAAAATACAACAAAATGTAGGCCAAAATGTATGGGTCCAATCAGTCAAACTTGTTTCATCCAAGCTACAGCACCACGGGGCAGTTTCTTGACAAAGGCCTCTCTGCATAGTCAACATCAGAGCATGCAAAAGATAACAATCTTTCCAGTCCACTGGCAGATAAACATTTCTCTCATATCTGACATGTTGGGATAAAACAAAATGGGGGAATTTTTGTGTTAGCAAAAGTAGGCCGTGGCCAATTTGCCACACCAACATAATAACCACCCTCGTCTTTTTGTAACATAGCAGACCCTTCAGACACACAGAGGAACAGAGATCGATGGCATTTGGAGGGAAGGGATCTCCGGTGTCACCTCGTAACTCCTTTTCTAATAAGAGAAGCATTCCCTTGCGCCCTCTTCTGGCATGACGAAGCAATACACCATCAAATGATGAACGCCACCACGGTAGAAATTTATTTGTTATATAGTATTGTTATACCCAATATACACTTCTTAACAGTTTGCTTGTCGTTAACAAATACACAATAATGAACAAGTTAACAAATAGGAAAATGCTACAGTCCATCAATTATATACGTGTCCAAGGGGCATTTCCCACAGCACGCTAAGTTGTTGAGTAGGCTACCTATTAAAATGTGTAATGGAACCGCTAGACTTCTAATGAAAATGCACATTTTAAATATACCTAAACAATCAAAAATTACAACTATTAAAATTATAACTTTCTTTAATTTGAATTAAATATTGACACTTTAATATAACAGGTGAACATTTCAGTCTTTAATTTTTCCTTCAACAGTTGCAAGCAGAAACACTCACGTTCCCTAAATGGTGGCCTAAAGCAAGAAGCTGCAGCGTGACAATAGATTGCGCCTTGTACTATGAGTGCAGACATGAAAAGCTGTATCAAGTAGTTTATTGGGGAATTTATTTACTAACCTATGCTAGTTGGATTCATTATTTATAATGATTTAAAAAATATATATATTTCTGTAGAATATTCTTACTGGCTGCAGAATAAAAGAAGAGAAATATTTGTTCAACCCTCACCTGTCATTCACCTGTCTTCAAACAATTGGAAAAATAAAGTTATCAGTGTAACAACTATTGGGTCCATACAAATTATTACCAACCCTGCCCTCTTCTGTCTATTATTTTATAAACAATACCAATAGAGGTTTGTTTGTCATATACAGAAGAAGACTTATCCTCCTATCCAAGAAGACTAAATGTGCATGAAGCTCATTGCCACACAAATTAAATACCTAACTAGTGCCTTATCCATCACCACATCGCTCCGTCCAATGACAACCCTGGGAACATCTAAGACCAACTTACATGCAAATTAAAGATTATTTAACATGTGAGGCGTATGGTGTGACGTCCTGGGCCGGGCTCTCTGATTACTGGGACTCAGGTGACCACGCAGTGGTCAAATACTTGCAGGGAGGAGCATAAGAGTTCGTTCTTCACAGAGAGAGAAGAGCGCTCGGGCTTTCTCTGGGGCTCCGTGGGCGGCTAACGCAGTGAGCCTCATTACATTAGTGCTGTCTCATTGTGCTGTGCTAGCGGGCAGCAGATTAGCCACACAAAATAAAATCCTATTAAAGAAGTCCATGCTAAGCCAGGGTGAGCAGGCTGGGCTTGGATAGCATGTCCTCTGCGGGGCCTCTTCCCGTAGTCCCAGTGTCTGTCTCTCTCTCTCTCTCTCTCTCTCTCTCTCTCTCTCTCTCTCGCTCTCTCGCTCTCTCTCTCTCTCTCTCTCTCTCTCTCTCTCTCTCTCTCTCTCTCTCTCTCTCTCTCTCTCTCTCTCTCTCTCTCTCTCTCTCTCTCTCGCCGTGGGTCCATCTTCTCCTTTTTGTTTCTTCCTATTCCTTGCTCTGCTGCTCCCGGTCAGGTCTTTAGCTTGTCCTCCCTCTTGGCCTTGCGAAAGATCGTCTTTATCTCCTCCGTCACCATCTGCTGCCAGTTGTCCCTGGGAAGCACAGACGGAATGTTAGAACTCATCCCGCTTGGCGTTTTCTTGAGGAAAACTCTTTCAAAGACACAGAAACACCATTTTCCTGCATGCAGAGGTTACACAAAACACAGTAAGCCATGTAGGCTCAAAGGCCGCCGGTTGGAAAATAATCACAGAGGACATGCAGGCCAAATGAAAGGTGGTCATTTTTAAAGTCAACTAGCTAGAGAGTGTTAATGAACTTAATGAAAAGAAAAGCTTTTTACCCAATCTGGTTTAAAAGAGGCAGAAGCTGATAAGATCGAGAGATTAACGAGACGAGATCAAGAGGCAATTATCTTGAGCACTTGCTCTGTGTGCGTGTGTGCGTGCTTAGGTGTATACGCGCATGCAGATCAGTGAGCATGCAAGCCTCTGTGTTTGTGCATGCAGGTGTTTACGTGTGTGCAATTTGGTGAGCATACACATACACCTTGGTGTTTGTTTGTGTGTGTGTGTGTGTGTGTGTGTGTGTGTGTGTGCGTGTGTGTGTGTGTGTGTGTGTGTGTGTGTGTGTGTGTGTGTGTGTGTGTGTTTGAGTTCATTAAAGCCAGATGAGGTATGAAGCCACAACGCCACAAGCCACATATGAAAACCACAGCAACCACAGCGACTGTTCCACCACCACCACCGGCTGCTCCAGACGTAGTCACTACCTGCCGTTTTGGTTATACGTGGCTCAAGCCTTTTTCTCTGCTTTCTTTTTCCTGTACGCAGCTATTTCCTCAGGTTTCAGTCCATGATTGTCTTCCCTGAACCCACGGGTGTCATGAGTTAGAGATTGCATTGTAGTTAGTTATTTTAGACTCACTCAAAATAAACAGAAATGCAGTATAACCCGAGAAAACGATTGTCCAACTACAAATAACCGTTGATTTTATTTTAAAATGCAGTAATGTCACCAGAGAACTAAAATAGCTGCAAGAGAAGATAGCTCAGAGGAGATCACTCACATTTTAAATAATGTATTGGGTCATTTTAATGCAATTTGTTGCACATAATTTCGGTCCTTATTGTTCCTTGTTGAACATAATCTCGGTCCTTTTGTTCCTTCCACGCATAACAAGGAACAATCATGCATTCTGGGTCTTACCCTGGATTGATGTCTGGAGGTTTTGGCAAAGGCTTTGCAAAGTTTGCCTTCCCAACCAACCAGTATGTCTCTTCGATGCCTTTACCCTGGTAAAGGTAAAAAGCATAGCATATGAAAACCTGTGTATGAAGATTTATCCAGGGGATTATTTCTCTCAACTTTAGGAGGAGATGAGTGGCGGGGTTCACCTTCAGCTCCGTCTTGCCTCGGAGGTCGATCTTATAACCCTCATTGAGGGAATTTAGGATGTTCACCGTACTAATGTTCACGTGGATTCTATAAGCTGTGGTGGGGAAAGAGAGGAAACAACACAACATTTTAGAAGACTCAAACCAAAGACGGATGGAAGGTGGGGGACAGAAACACAAATAAAGGGAAATGTATTGTAAGGGAGGAGAGGCAATACGAGAGAAGGCTTGGAAAGGCACCCACGCAGCCCAGTGGATTCCATACGAGACGCAGTGTTCACAGTGTCTCCGAAAAGGCAGTACCGAGGCATGGTGAGGCCCACAACGCCCGCCACACAGGAGCCTTGGGACACACACACACACACACACACACACACACACACACACACACACACACACACACACACACACACACACACACACACACACACACACACACACACACACACACACACACACACACACACACACACACACACACCAGTACCGTTAACACATGCACTGCTCCGGCACCTCCACTATCTCCAGTGACAATGGCTTTATGTCTATGGTAGATATGAGACTCCCATTCACGCCAAGCTCTGCGATTGGCTCACATAGATGAGTGCCGTTTGGGCTCTTTACATGAGAGGAATTCAAGAGTTTGAGTTGTTCTGTTCATATTATTAAGGAGAACTTCTAAACACCAAATGTAGGAGAGGGAGGATGAGAATAAGGATGGGGAGGAGGAGAAGGAAGAGGAGAAGGATTGAGAAGGAGGAGGGAGTTAGCCTGCGTGCCAACCTGAATGGATTCCTATGCGAATGCGGACAGGAACGTCAGGCATGTGCCGCATCTTGAAGCTTCCCACTGAGCTGAGGATGTTCAGAGACATGTTGGCGATCTCCGCGGCGTGCTTGTTGCCGTTCCTCTTGGGCAGACCCGAGGACACCATATAGGCGTCTCCGATCGTCTCCACCTGGTAGACGGATCACCACGTGGGAGCAGGGCCGATCAAATGTTGAAAACACTGTGCTATCAAGAACTTGAGATGGTTACAATATTCATCACAATTTCCTCAAAAGTTTGTAGTTACATCCTAATAGCACCTTAATGAAACTCTCTCATAGATAGGTTAGCTGATACAATTATTCAATACCAGAATTTGAAATCCTAGTTGCATTGCAAGGCAGACTTTAGTCTCGTCAAGAGCAGTTTTCTGTGAGCATTATGGATCAAATGTCATATTACATGGCAGCTAAACAATTACAACTCTAACGCCTTGTTCACACTACATGCGTCCGTCGGCAGACTGCGCGTGTCTGACGTATAGGGGACTAGTCTCTGTAGACGCATACTGCAGCCAATCAAATCGCTCCCTGCTACAAAGCCGATGTGTGGATATGAATACAAAAGATGACACAAACAACAGGTGACTAAAAACAATGCTCATTCCACATTTTGCATAAACGCGATCTGATTTGCCGACGGATCCGGCGCAGCCTGAAAAGTTGAACATTTCTCAACTTTTTGACGCAGGCCACGGAGCCTAATGGACGGACGGACCCACAATGCATTTCGCGAGCGCCCCATTGCAATCCGCCGACGGACGGAGGTAGTGTGAACAAGCCCAACTCGCGACTCTTCAGGGAAACCCCCTATCGACCTTTATCACAGAGGTGTAACAGTAGAAGGGGGGCAACAGGTGTGGCTCATGAAGTTAACGATGGTATGTGGGCATGCCAGGGCCCATCATTAAGGTCACCAACCACACCTGTGTTCAGTTACTCCGAACCAACGATCAAACTGTCAGTCAACCACGGGCCGGCGGCCGAGCTCTGACCTTGTAGACGTCGTGGTTGGAGAGCACGGCATCGAACAGCGTGTAGAGGTCATTGAGCAGGTCCACCACCTCGATGGGATCGCTGAGCGACGAGATGGTGGTGAAGCCCACGATGTCGCTGAAGTAGATGGTGACCTGGTCAAAGTACTCGGGCTCCACCGTGGTGCCCGTCTTCAGCGCCTCCGCCACCGAGCTGACGGAGGGACAGGATAGCGTTAGAAACATCAGTATTACACTACTTCTACTTGCTGTAGTTTGGTCTGGCTTTGCGAGACTAGTATCACACTGGTATTAGTCTGGTAAGTATAACATTAGAGTCATCAGTATCAAACTGGTATTAGTGTGGTAAGTATAACATTAGAGACATCAGTATCAAACTGGTATTAGTGTGGTAAGCATAACATTAGATACATCAGTATTAGTGTGGTAAGCATAACATTAGATACATCAGTATTACACTGGTATTAGTGTGGTAAGTATAAAATTAGAAACATCAGTAACCCACTGGTATTAGTGTGATAAGTATAACATTAGAAACAACAGTATCACACTGGTATTAGTGTGGTAAGTATAACATTAGGATAACATTAGAGATATCAGTATTACATGGGTATTAGTGTGGTAAGTATAGCATAAATAAAACATTACTGTAACGTTAGAAACATTAGTATCACACTGGTATCATTATGGTTAATCAGTATGTGTGGGTGAGTGTTTTTATGTGTCTGTGTGTGTGTGTGTGTGTGTGTGTCTGTGGGTGTGTGTCTGTGGGTGTGTGTGTGTCGATGCGTGTAAGTGTGTGTGTGTGTGTGTGTGTGTGTGTGTGGGTGTGTGTGCATGCATGGCCTCCTGCTCCTGTTTGCGTGGGTTTGTGTACGTGTGCGTGCTTGCGTGCGTGTGTGCGTGTGTGTGTGTGTTGACTGACGGCGGGAGCATCTCAGACAGCAGCTTCTCGGTCCTCTGCTTCTCCACCTCCAGCTCCTCGGTCCTCTCCCTGATCAGGTCCTCCAGGTTGGAGGAGTACTGCTCCAGCATCCGCAGCATGGAGTCGATGATGTTCGTCTTCTTGCCCTTGTTGATGATTTTGAACTGAAGGCCGAGGATAACACACACAAGCACACACACACACACACACACACACACACACATACACACACACACACACACACACACACACACACACACACACACACACACACACCCCCACACACACACACACACACTCACACACACACACACACACACAGAACCCAATGATCGAAAAGTAACGTATTTATCCATTACACAGTGCTTTAAAGAAGCACCTTACGACTCAATAAGGTTCAGTAGGATCTGGATGTTGAAAGAACTTGCAAGAAAGACTGCTGCATCCAAGATTACATTGCAGGAACATCTGTTTTTCTTGTTGTTCCTAAAGCAGTGGGACAGAGCGACTGTTTCCCCAGATTCCAAATCGGGTCAGCCCAGGTGTGCCTCGGCGTATTAGTCACAGGAATCTTTATGGGTTTTATTTAGATGAGCCAGTGTACCCATCCGTACCTTATCAGGTGACACATATAAATGAAGCAGCCCTCATGTTAGTGTGAGGAGGCCCAGCAGCACCTGCATTGGGCCCAATCTCTTTCCAGACCCAACGTGTAACCCTTCAACTGGCTCCTATCTCAAAACAACCTGGACCTAGCTCTCGTAAATGCTGAGCGTTATGATTTCGATAATGTTATCAACAAAATCCCTCTTTTATTGATAACAAATGAGCTAGCTGGTTCACAGCCCACTTCTTACATTAAGTGGCCAGCATGCGCTCACCTGGTTGAAGATCTCTTCGAAGGCGGGCCTGCGGTCGGGCATCTCGCTCCAGCACTGCTTCATCAGCTGGATGCACTCCAGGGGGGCCTGGTCCGGGGCCACGGTGGGCCGGCACATGGGCGGGGGCTTCTTCACCTTACGGATGATCTCTGGGCGGTAGCATGGGGCGACAGAGGAGGTTTATTTCACTTTACGCAAAGGTTAGAGCTGACAAAGTAATTTCTTTGGACATGTGGCATTCCATGAGTGATGATGCATAGAGAGTAACCAAGGTTGGGGCTTTATATCACTCTGCTCTACAGGTGCTTTCTAAGGACCATTCACCAACTAAAAGAAGTTACACAACCTGTAAACAACTTACTGCGGTACCGCCTGCGGTAATGTGTGGACCTGCGTAAAGTAGCAAGCTAGGGTGCAAGAAAATGATGGGTTGTTTGGCAACAGTCCAGTCCCTGTCCAGTTGTGGAACCTTTTTTATAAAGGCAGTTTCACATTAGAGTTTGTGGGTTGTTATCCTCAGCACTCGGCCTGGGGCCTGGGGCCTGGTACCTGCGTGCGGAGCACCACCGGGCTGATATCCAGTGTAACAACGCTCCTTCTGGAGTGGTATTGCTTAAATAACGACCAGCTCACTGTATATTACCCCTTAGGTGGTCTGTAGGATTTATGTTGGGCTGAGTTTCTGTCCCTCCTGTGTGAGCTTGTCTTGGCTGGTGAGTTGCAGCAGGAGGTGTGCTGTGATTGGTTGGTGCGGGTGACAGCAGTTTTCCCCCCCAGCTCCCAAACCCGTGCAGCCCATGCTGTAGTGTGTTATCTGCACCGTAACTGTGGATATTATCTTCATTTGTTGACATATAAATATATTTTTATTTATATTTATATGGTTCCCCTTAGGCAGGTCTAACATTATTATATATTGTTTATTGTTAATGGCTGACCAATAAGTAAAACCCTCATGGACAGCAGCAAGCAATCCCAACGGATGTCATTACATATCAACTGACACCAATCCAAAGCTGCATAAACCTGCGTTTCAGCAGAGATGTTGCAGTTCTTGAGACTTAAGTTAACTGCTGGTTTGTCAACACCATAACTCACTTTGGAATTTAAGAAATGTGGAACGGCACAAGAGATTACATCCTATTAGACCACATCCAACTCCAAGAGGAAGAGGCATGAGCAGTACTATATACTGTAGCCTGCAGCTGTGGCCTGTGTGTAGCGTTGCATCACATATGTCAGTCATCATAGTCCTTGATACACACCCTCTGGAGGGAGCCCCAGCATGCAGTAGGGGAGTCCTCGGACCACCACCTCTTGTAGTATAATGGCGAAGCTGTACACGTCCCCCTTGAAGGTCCCTCTGCGTGAGCTTTCGGGGTCCCTGAGGAACTCTGGGGCTGTCCAGAATAACTCTGAGAGAGAGGGGGCAGGGAGGGCGGCCATCTTGTTTGGTATGGATCAAAGTGGGTAGCAAATCCATTTCCGACGTGAGCATTTCATTGTGTGAACCACGTCATTGATTTTTTTTATTTATAGACATTGTATTGTAGTAATAAACCAATAATAATAGTCATACATATTTTGGGTATAATGTCATTTTCCATTGAAAATAGAAATAAGGCTAAACTGAAATTAACTGGATAGTATTGGAATCTTTCAGTCACTTAAAAATATAGATATTGTCAAATGTATTGACAACACTGTATTATTATATCCAAAAATCGACTGAGAAAAGTTCAAGCAACATGCATCCTATTTATTTATTTCTCACCATAATGTACAACTGGAGAAAGAGAAGAATAATTATTCTGCTATGAAAGCGATATATATTACAAAGACTACCTTCAGGTGTCCATTGTTCTTTGGGACTCTTCTGGGACTCCAGCAGTTCATTAAAGCCGTAGTCGGTAATCTTCAGAACAAAGCGTCCGTCCACCACACAGTTCCGAGACTTCAGTCTGCCATGGGGGAAGTCTTTGTGGTGCAGGTACTTCATACCCTGGAGACGAGCAACACCAACAATACTGAGCAAGGTTTTGATTTAAATGACGTAGAGGGCTGAAACCTCATCATAGACCCCTTTTAGGGTAAGAACATGCCATACATATTGGGCCAGATCTTCTGGCCGAAAGGTTCTTGGTTCGAACCCCACAATCAAAGGCTGCCTGTAGGCATCCTTCCTCAACCCCTTGCTGCTGCCTAAAGACGTATCTCTACAAAGTGGGTTTGGACAGATTGCTTTCTGGCAGAACCATAGCAGAAAGAAAAAATCCCTTGGGTTCACCTTAATGAGGTCGAGGAGCAGCGAGGACTTGAACATCCAGTCCAGCTTGACGTCGTCGTTCCCCAGCAGGTCCTGCAGGCTGCCGCGGGAGCAGTGCTCCGTTACCACGGCGAACATGGAGCAGTCGCAGAAGAAGCCCAGGAAAGGGTTCACGTTCTCGTTCCTCAGGTCCTTCATCTGAGGAGGCCACAACAAAGATGGATGAGGAGCCTTGCCTGTGGTTAACATATGGTCCTGTCTAAAGGTAGTGACCCCCGGGTCGTCGGCCAACGCTGAGCCGTCAGCTAGCATCTGTGGCGCTGGATTTGGGCTGTCTGAGATTTTCTGTGTTTTTCTGTGATTTTACTGAAATTTAATTTTTTTGCTGAATCTGCAACGGAGGTCATTAATGAGAAATCACTCTGATAGGCTGTTCAGCTTAAGCAAAACAGCAAATGAGGAGAGACGGAAGTGAGCAAAGCAGCAAACGATTTTCGTCAAGGGGCCACGCAAGCAAATGGTTGAAGAGGACACACACAAAATGTTGCTCTAATTTTGCCATTTCAACTCATCTGATCAATCCAATACACAATTATGTTCACAACCACATGGCCATTAGAAATATCTATTTTATAAAAGCATCTAAGTGATGAGCGAGAGTGGTGTGAAAATGGGAGACCAACTGTACTCTGTTTCACGTTTGTATCACAACAATAGTTTGAATATCCGCAGT
Organism: Gadus morhua; assembly: GCF_902167405.1. Classification (NCBI taxonomy): domain Eukaryota; kingdom Metazoa; phylum Chordata; class Actinopteri; order Gadiformes; family Gadidae; genus Gadus; species Gadus morhua. The sequence continues at coordinate 21,020,723 of NC_044063.1, forward strand.
CGTAAGTCCGGTTTCCCTTTATACCGGTAAGTAATGAATACGGACTGCTGCTACTCGCTGTACGGAGAGGTTTTATCCCCCAGCAGACACAGAACCGACATGCTAGTTTTCCGTTTGCTGTGGTCTTTGCGGTGTACAAGTCCAACTTTGTGGCCAAGACACAGGCGATGGGAGGCAACGCAACACTCAACCTTTGTTGCCGCTATTTGTTTGACGTTTGCTTGGTGTATCAGGCTCACACTATAAGGGTTAGGTTTTTGATTCCCACTGCTAAGAACACTTACTGTTAATGTAGACGGGAACATGTATTTACATTTATATACATTTATATATATCATCCTCGAGGGAGAGGAGGCCTTTACTGCAGCTGTAATCCACGCAATGGTTTCTAAAAGTATAATCCAAACAGAAGGTAAGAGCATACAGAGAAGGTAGAAGCATTGTGATTCAACCTACCTTTGTGAATATCTTAGTCGCGCTCTGTTTCACCTCTTTAAATTGGCCATCTTCAAATTTCTTAAGCCACACCCAGTCTCCCTGAAAAAATAATAACATCAACATTTATGACAAAAAAAGTACACCGTTTTCTTCTTTGTGTGTTAAATGAAGCGTACCTCATACACGGCTACGTTGGTTGTCTCGTGAGTGGTGGTCCGGATGCTGTTGACCGAGTGCGATCGCTCATTTGACCTGGTGCTCTTGTCCTCTATCGCACTCTTGGACTCACTCAAATCCTCCAGGGTGATTTTCTGTACACACATCAGATCATACATCCGGTCACACAACTCAGCCGAAGTCATTCCTTCATCGTCATCATTTTGAAGGGGAAAATTTGTTTTTTTCCGTGGTCACTGGTCTACTATAACCATCATAGATGATCATAGTGAATTCATTGCATGAATCCATTGCATGTGGATTCATGTAATGAATTCATGACATGGATCCAGAGCCAGCTGTCCTGTAGGGCAGGGTTTGACGGGTCTTACCCTCTTGCTGAGCTGGGGGTCGATAAAGGTCAGGTCCTCGAGCGTGAGAAGAATGCGATTGGGCCCCTTGAACAGCTGGATCTGCTGGATTCTCCTCCTGCACTCACATCACAGATCAGGGAAGTTAGTGCAAGAAATACAACCATATACTAAAAACAAGAAATAAAAATAACCGCAAGCGGTGATTAACGGGGTCCGAGCAAAATTAAAAGTAAAGAACACACTAATGGAAGATATATAAATGGGACAAATAATAATGTAGGAAAGATGTTGATGAAGATGTTCCACTTAATGCAATACTGTGCCTCGGCTTTTAGGTGAGCTGCAAAGCAATGGCCAAATGTCATGTTCAGCATGCTATAATCGGGATTCGTACTCTCAACCTAAGGATCACCCGGGCATTATCCCATTGAGCCAATGATAAACCTGAAATGCAGCCTCATTGACATGCTTAAATGTCTATTGATAACCATACAACATCCAGAAACCTCCAAGCACACATTTCTCAAGTGAATTAAGGGGTTTCTTAAAAGCATATACCTGAAAAATCTTTGAAATTCTGGGGTAATTAAACCTTTGTAGTCGAGAACACAAACGGAAGAAGTATAAATATGACAGCGATAATTATTAGAATTTGCCCTAATGCCATACTGTGTCTTGGCACTCAGATTCTTGGAAACGAATGAGTCGGAATGTTGATTGCCTGATGAATTTCATGTGCTGTTCAATATTGTGTTTCTTAAAAGAGTGGCAATGAAAGAATGTCATGTTCAGCTTGTTCATAATACTCTAATCAGGATTCGAACTCTCAAGCTAAGGACAACCTAAGGACATCACCAGTACACGGCATTATCCTGTTGAGCCACTGACATTCCTGAACTGCATGAAGCCTCATTTACATGTTGAAAATGTCTTTTGATAAGCACACAACATCAATAAATCTCCAAGCACACATTTCACAAGAGAATTAAGGGCTTTCTTAAAAGAGCACAGAAAATTTGCACTGTTAATGGTATCCACATAATAATAGCCATATGGTAGTTATACAATAACAAAAAGGTCATAGAGGCAAAATGGGTTGAGACTGTGGACGTTTGGCTTTTCTATGAAATTGTGGGAAAGTAAACATTTTTATAGAAGACCAGGGTGAAAAAGATGCATCTGATTTTAGAGATTAATATGATGAAAGAATTTTGAGTCCAGGTCAATCTGGTAAGGAGAAATAAGGCTAGTTCATAATTAATAAAATAAATAGCGCCATCTTTGGGTGCAGTACCATTTTGGGTTTATGGGTAATGGGGGGTATTGGTATCCACCTAATAATAGTCGTATTTTTTTTAAACAATAACAAAATGGTCATATAAGAAAAATGGGCTAACTGCTCCAACTTTATTGGCCAATATTTCTGAAATGGAACTAAATAAAACAAATTCTGTTCGATGATATTTGTGAGGCTTGGTCTAAAGATTTTATGTAGCGATGTTGATGAATTTCTGATTATTTTTGTAGCCTGTGAATGTTTTTATCATGTTTAGCTTTAATATGAAATTGTGGGAAAAGTAAACATTTTTAGGGCACAATACCCCGGTTTTAATAAATGCGTCTGATTCTAGAGATTAATATTCTGAAAGAATTTTGAGTCCAGGTCAATCTGATGAGGAGAAATAAGCCTAATTCATGATTTTTTACCATAGCGCCACCTTTGGGTGCAGAACCACAAATTTGGGTTTATGGTTAGTGGGGGTTATTGCTAACCATACCTGGAAATTTCAAGAGTTTTCGATTTACAGGCTGCAGTATGACATTTACAGAATTTGAGAGAAAAAACAACGTTACAGAAACAATAGGGGACCAAGCAGCTTCGCTGCTCCGACCCCGAACAAGGTGGCAAATCCTTTGAAAGTATAAGGTCAAAGGACCAAGAAGAGCCTGGTGTGATTGTATGCTGTACCTGATAAACAGAGTAAGAGCGATCCCCACTATAGCCAGAATTGCGATGACAACAAATATCACCACTATATAGATGATCTCCACGCCTGGGAAAAAAAGAAGAAAGATAAGATTACTTTTTATGGATGTCACCATTGATGCAGCCACATAGAGCAGGAGAGAGAGAGAGAGAGAGAGAGAGAGAGAGAGAGAGAGAGAGAGAGAGAGAGAGAGAGAGAGAGAGAGAGAGAGAGAGAGAGACAGACAGACAGACAGACAGACAGACAGACAGACAGACAGACAGACAGACAGACAGACAGACAGAGAAAGAGAGAGACAGTGGGGGATAGACAGACATAGAGCCAGAGAGAGAGAGCGAGACACTGACAGACAGACAGACATAGAGCCACAGAGACAGAGGGAGAGAGAGAGAGAGGCAGAGAGACAGACAGAGAGACAGACATAGAGCCACAGAGACAGAGGGAGACAGAGATAAACACAGAGAGAGAGAGAGACTCCAAGTCCTCTACCTCCAGTACAGGTGACAGTTTTGTCGAACCAGCACAGAGAATCGGAGGCCGGCGCGGATCCCCCAGGGAAATTAATGTTCCTCCCAGCAAAGCGAACGTTCCCGGAGGCAGGATCCAGTGTGTAGGTGGAGTACAGCTGGCTGCCCACGCCGTCCATGTCCAGGATGACGTAGTTGGTGGTGACCATCCCATCGGCGCTCACCCTGACCTTCTGGTTGAAGCCGTCAAAGGTGCGGTTCCTGGTTAGGTAGGCCAGGTTGGACCCTGACAACCAGGTGCCAGTCTGCCTGGCACTGTGGATGGACTTGGCCAACAGGTAGATGCTGTTGTAGATGGTGCCAAACAGAGGGTGGACCTGGAGGAGGTAAGCAGGGGGCACCCGGGATGTTTGTTATAGTCCAGGTGGATGGAGTATGTTATGGTATGTTTTTCCATATATTTTATATTCCACACAGGCGCGAACATGCGCACATGCACACACACACACACACACACACACACACACACAAACACACACACACACAGACACACACACACACACACACACACACAAACACACACACACACACACACACGCACACACACACACACACACACACACACACACACACACACACACACACACACACACACACACACACACACACACACACACACACACACACAGGCACAGAAACACAGGCACACACACACACACACACACACACACACACACACACACACACACACACACACACACACACACACACACACACACACACACACACACACACATACATACACAGTGAGGGAATGCTGAAAGGAGAGGTTTAATGTGCATCTGTGAATCCGTAATAAAAGCAATGATATCATCTGAGTGGACACAATTCATATCAGAATTTTTTTATGAACTCTCAGAGTGTATATAAATAACGTGAACACAAATCAACCCAATTTAGCAAACAAATTAATTTAACTCATTAAAGGAACGAATTAATGAAACTGTAAAATAATGAATTTACTTGATGCTGGTGTTCAAGGAATACAAGTATTACAAAAACAAGACTGCTTGACGTCACTCCTATGAGGTCCATCAAAACTGGATCCCCCTGAGCCCATCAGAGGGACCACTGCAACAAACCACCCAGAGACTCAGCTCTGAGTGCAACGCCTCCAGCATACGCCCTCCCAACACAAACCCCCCGAGCCCACCTGCAGGGGCTCCAGGTTGGCGGGCAGCCCCCCGCTCCATGTGGCCGCGTCCAGGGCCTGGTAGAAGGACAGGTCCCCCGACTCCACGGTGACGGTGAGCACGGCGTCGTAGGCCTGCCGCAGCCGGCTGCTGTTCCTCAGCGGGGCGTAGGAGACGTTGCCGTAGGGCAGGCTGTAGAGCAGCGCGTCGTAGGGCAGGAACACGTACTGGCCCTGGGTCAGCCCCAGCTCCAGGGCCTTCAGCAGGAAGGTGGCCTGCTGCTGGCCCCCGATCAGGGCCGAGTGCATGCACATGATGATAACTGGAATGCAACGTCGACAACAACGTCGTCAACAACATCGTCAACAACGTCGTCAAAAACGTTGTCAATGACAACACAACAACAACGTGTTGCACTTCCGGCGTGGACCAGCTGGAGTAGGAACAATCCTGGTTGGTGAACAGCATGCAGAGATCAACTGTGTGTAGGACTGTGTAGAACTGTTCAATAACTACGCAAACTTGTTGACAGATGGGTGGATAACATGCAACTCACCCACTTGTATGCTTTGGAGAAGCATAACATTAAAAGCTCTACTTATATAATTG
>NC_044063.1:21030947-21128447 GCF_902167405.1 Gadus morhua
AACGGAGGAGGACTAGGAGCTCAATCCGTTTCCCTCTTGACCAAAAAAATGTTTAGTTGTACTTCAGAAATGGAGTAGTTAAGCGGGGGGAAAGGGCTATCGACTACCGAGGGTCAGAAGACTGCTTAAAGTGTGTGATCCAGAGCATGGAAACGGGGTTGCGCCGTTGGGTAAAGTAACAACGAGATGACTGTCCGGCAGCAGGCGAACCGACTGTAGGCTCTTGTCTAACTTTGGGGTAAGTAGCCTTGCAATCGAAACGTCCAAGAAACTAACGCAAACTGGAGTAAACTTGTTTGTCTGGGTTTGTCTTTTGTTTTCCTAAAGCCACTGAATCTTCGATCTCGTAGTTTGGAAACTACAGTCAATCTTCATAATCCCCTGGATCATATTTCAAATATGCTGGTTTTTGGAAAACGCCTTTGGTTTTTGATCTTGATTAAAAAACAAGTAGGCTAGTGTTTCGTTGTTTGACCACATGGTTCTAGTCTTCTGGATTATTATTGTCATAAACAACTTATTTTCTTGTTTGATTCTTCCCTAACTCTCCGTAAACTCTTCTGAATGATGCATGCAGTTGGGACAAGCGAGTAGTGACTGACAGTCAAAAAGGGGCGGAGATCGAAGTACTAGCCACAATTTAGCCACATTATGGTCATTCGGTCAACTCATTTTAGGTTTTATTTTTTTATTTATATTTTTCGCCCCACAAAGGTAGCTGCAGTGTGCTCTACAGGGATTGCCACGGCTGCAAAAGAAATTTGATCTGTAGAGGTACCCGGTGTCTAATTGCCCGCCTCCAACTTCCCAGGGCATGGCAGGGGTCTAGGGGCTCCTGTTGTTGGAGGGGGGGGGGGGGGGGGGGTAGGTGTGATGCATTGATTATTTACACATGTCTGTCGCTTATTTATATTCAAATTTCCAGTGATTCAATCATTTTTTTAAAGCTTAAGCAAACCACAAAGCACCCCAGCCTAATTGGCTCAATCAATGAATTATGAGCTCTGCCTGAGGAAATGCATGGACATGCAAAGACACCGACACATACTTGTTCAAAGGTTGTGTAAGAAAGAGAAGAAAAGAGAATGATTTTTGTTTTTATGTTCAGTGTCAGTTTCATGAAGCCGTTGCATCTAAGCTGTTCCTTGTTGTTGCCCAAGGTTGGTGTGCCGGTCCTTTATCAGGCACCATCATATATTTTGTTGCCTTTCCTTATGGATCAGGTAAATTACTGTAGAAAAAGATTGTGATCTAAATTCTAAGAAAGAAAATCGTGATTCTCATTTGATCAACAATCATGCAGCCCTACATCCATCCCTTTACAAATCAAAAGTTTAGTGCATGGGGACCTTTCTAATTGTAATAATTTGCCCTTAATTTACTCATGTCTGGTTTTCAAGGGTGAAAACAGTCAAAACAAGGATCAACCAACAAAACATAATAGAATACATACATTCAAACAAGGCTCCGATAAAAAAAAGGCAACCCTTCATGAAGGTAGAAGCACCTCTAAAGTCTGCTGTGTAGGCCTGGTATGTCTGCTCTGAATCGATTACATTGACCTCTGCCTCTTCAGGCACATGACGTCAGCTTGTTTGGAGAGGCAGCTAGACAACATAACTGTTGTCTAGCTGAAAACAAGTTAGGTGAGGGTTAAATAGATGAGCATTGCAGTTTACCACACTATTGCTTCACTCTCGACTGTTGTTCCATGTAACAACAGTCTGTTCATCCATGTAAACACATCCATGGTGTAATCCCCAGTAATGTAATCCCCGGTTATTGGCGCATGGCCAGGATGTTAGAGAGAGTCTTCCTGGGAGTCTTTCCCAGGTGTAGGGTTGACTCTTGGATGTGACAAGGTGTTGTGGTGCAAGTTTCTCAGGCCGTTGACAATTGTTCACTTAGTCGGGGGCTGGCCTTTCCCGTTGCTGGGGGCTCTGGCTCATTACAGCCGTTTAGGGCCGGCCATGGTTTGGGGTCCTCAATCGCTGCACTTCAGTTAACTGAGATTTATTGGGGATGTAGTCTGTGAGGAACACCTGGTGCTGTTCACAATTATAAAAAAAGAATGAGAGAGCAGATGTTGCCGTAGCTTCTGAGGGGGAGAAAGAGAGGGAGAGAGAGATTTTCTCTCTCTCCCCCCCGAACGCCAACCTAGCAAGGGCCGTGGACGTATTAAGCTAATGACTACTTGGGATTCGACCAACTTGTTTCCCCCGTGGTTAACCTCTGTATCGTTTGTCAGGGGGCTCAGTAATGAAGGGGATAACGCACTTCAAAGGGCCCTGTGTGCGCCACAGGAACTGAGGGAAAGTTTCCCTTGGTGGGGTTCGTATGGACACTTAACCTGCATGAATGGAAGAGGACTTATCCAAACGCTTAACGCCTGGAAGCATCCATATACATACGCGCGCATTTTGTTCATGCACGCACATACACGCACCCTAAAAAAGATGGAGTCTAAAATATAGGCAGCCTTTGATGAATGAAAACTATGTGGCGTTGGTCTGCAACCGTTTTTCCTTCTGTGTTAACCTAAATGTTGCATACCTCAATGAAATGTGCTCAGTTTAGCGACCGAAACATCATCCATCAGAACACACACACGCATAAGGGGACAGATAAGTGGGCCTGTTTTGATAACAGCCCGTCCATGTGTAACTTACCCATCACCTAATAAGTCAGCCTTTGGACAGAGCGACCTGTGATTGCCAGGGCAGGTTTATTGTGCAAGGCCTGCACGAAAACACTTGAAAGGAAGGAAAGGGTCACGGCGCGGCAAAAGCATACAAAATGTCCCACCAATTCGACTTTGAGCTTTGGTAGAATCCAGCTTTTAACCACCAGGTCACTTGGGTATGCCATAACCTTATCTTTTTATATCAGCTAACTGACCAGTGCTCGGGCAGGCCAACGCATGAAATAACAGCAATGTCTTGACTTTAAACAGTGGTTTTATGATTTTGTTATCTCTCAACTCTCTTTTTTAATTAGTCTAATGACTAATCATTTTATGTTTGGCAGCTTCAGGTAATAGCTTCCTCCAGATCATACTTGTCCCTATTTTGGCACACAAGGCATTGTGATTTGCTGCTCCTACATATTGCCTCCTTGTTGAACATGTTTTCTGTTACACGATTTTTGATACATAGTGTGAAGGGTTGAGCAACGTACGTGTCCTGGGGCTTGAAAGGGCCTGTTTACTCTTTATCTGATCTTCACATTATATCTTGAAGATTTATTTTGCTGTTTTATTACACACAAATACATTGTGTGTGTGTGTGTGTGTGTGTGTGTGTGTGTGTGGCTCTGATTATACATGTTTTGATGTAGTATGTCAAACCCCTCAATAAATGATAATTGTAAGTGGCAGAACCTCTACCATACATCTTTTACAAAAGCTGTTTGCAATCTAAATAAAGGTGTGATGCCTAAGCCTTTTGCATCAGTGTTTATCTTGAAGATATTTCTGGGAGATAGAGTATTTTTTCTCTGTTGTTGGAATACAAAACAACCTAGCGCTCGCTTATGTATTCAAGGTAAAATAGATTTTTCTACTCACTTAAGTAGTGACGCAAATCATGTCATATTTATTTATGCATATGTGCAAATAAACTCTTTTTTGTGAACCTTGGTCAGAGTTTAAAGTTGTGTTTGTGCTAAAGTCCCTCCCTGGGTCAAATTTCCATGCATGCTAGCCTGTCTGTATGTTTGTTTGTGTTGATTGGATGACTAATATTTTTTTTTGCATGTTTAAAGTGTGGGTGTGATCCCTACTGAATGGCTTGACAGGTGGTAGCTAGGTTTAAAAATCAATAGTGGACCATGGTCCAAGTGTTTTGATTTCATGTGAGTTTTTGTCCTCCCAAGTTCCGTTGAGATAATTTGTAAAACAAGTGCCTTTTTGTCTGTGTTTAAACCCTGTTTGGGTGGCTTTATTTATGGGAGTCTTTGAGTTTATTTAAAATAAACGGTTTATTATAGACTTTTCACTTCATTTCAATTTCACACCCTTTCACGATATATGTTCACAGGACATTCCAGTTGTATCTTACTGGTAATCACGCATGATTATAATGATTCAGTTTTTTTTGCTTTTTTTTTTAAAAATGAATGTATCATCTACTTCCTATCTTGAAGTTTTCTGGTTGTTAAAAAGGGTGAAAATCAATTATTTATCAAGGATAAATACTAAAATGTATTAAAAAAAATGATCTTGAGTCAAAGCCGTAAGGCGTGAATGATCTTCGTATCGGCCCTGTTGGAAGCTAAAAGCTTCTGTGCCTCTCCCCCCCCCCCCAGGGCATGATGCTGCGCCTGCTGTGCCATGTCCTGTCTCTGCTGGTGGTGGGGCACTGCACTGCGGTCAAGAACTGCCACCATGGGTGCCGCTGCGAGGTGGAGAACTTTGGCCAGTTTGACAGCTTCAGCCTGACCAGGGTGGACTGCAGCGGGCTGGGCCCCGCCGCCTCTATGCCTGTCCCCATCCCCCTGGACACCACGCACCTGGACTTGTCGTCCAACACCATGGGCCCGCTGAGCGACTCCATGCTCACCGGGCCGGGCTACACCACCCTGATCAGCCTGGACCTCAGCAGCAACCACATCACCGAGGTGAGGCGCCAACATGGCTGGACAGTTGGACGACGAATCCAACACATGGAGTACTAAAGTCGGATGCACGGTTCACTCATTGTTTATGTGACTGGCAGGAGTTTGGCAGGAGTTTCTAGTGGATTCTCCTCGGTTTCTGACCAATATTTGCTCCTCTCACACTCCCTCCATTGCTCCCTGATCTCCAGATCAGCCCGAATGCCTTGCGCAGGCTGCGTTACCTGGAGAACCTGGACCTGAGGGACAACTCCCTGGAGAGCCTTTCCTCCAGGGCCCTGGCCGGGCTCCCTCTGGCGGAGGTGGACCTCAGCTACAACCGCTTCCAGAACTTTGACATGGACGTGTTTGCCACCAAAGTCAACGGCGAGCCAGTCATCGTGGATCTGTCTCACAACCAGATCCGCAGCGTTACCCGGGGCGACCAGGGGGGCGTGCCCTTCATCCAAAGCTTATCTCTGTCGGCCAACCACCTGACGGACATCCCCGCGCTGGGGGGCCTCCCGCTGCGCTACCTGAACCTGGACGACAACCCCATCGTCTCCATCCCGGAGGGGGCCTTCTCGCAGCTCAAGGACCTGGTCCACCTGTCCCTCAGCGGGATGAGCCAGCTGCGGGACGTCCAGCCCTATGGGTTCCAGGGCCTCCAGAGCCTGCAGGTGCTGGACCTCTCGGAGAACCCCGAGCTCAAGACGCTGAGTCTGGCCGTTTTCAGCGGGCTGGGGTCCCTCCAGGAACTGAACCTTTCCTACTCGGGGGTGCTGTCGCTGCCGGGGAACATGCTGGCCCACCTGCCCAGCATCAAGAGCATCACGCTGGGACAGGGCATCCATTGCCGGAGGACGCAGAAGCAGGGGCAGTTCCACTGGCAGCTGGGCCAGGTGACGCACAACGATGTGCTGACCTGTAATGTGGACGGTGTGATGGTGTGAGGCGGGGGAGGAAAGACGAGATGTCACAGAGAAGAGATTTCGGTGGTCACTTTGACATTGAACAATGTCTTTTGAGATCGATGAAAACCTCCCTCTCTGTAAATGTTATAGGTCTACAATGCTATAGATATTTATTTTGTTTAAGGAAAAAGTATCTCTCCCTGAAATCTGATGAAACAGTGTTGCAAAATAGGTATATTTAATTATGTGGAAATTACACCATTTTAGATGCTGGTGTTTAATTTTTTATGATTTTGTAATTTGCACCTTTATAATTTATCCGGGATTTTATTAACCCACACATTGCCAAAGAGTACCGCAATGTAACTTCGGAACATTGCTTTAAATATCCACAATGGGGAATGTCTACACATTTTGACCACTAAGGATTGTTCTCAATATCCATATTTACACTGAGACACATTTACACATAGACCATGAGAAAGTTACATACTCCGTTGCCACACAATACCAAAGAGTACCGCAATGTTACTTCGGAACATTGCTTTAAATATCCACATTAGGGAATGTCTACACATTTTGACCACTAAGGATTGTTCTCAATATCCATATTTACACTGAGACACATTTACACATAGACCATGAGAAAGTTACATACTCCGTTGCCTCCACATTTCACAGAGTCCCTCACTGAGGATTTCTGACGCACAGGATTCTCCAAATAGCTCTCATAGTTACTGCAAACAACAAACTGTAGGCACACGTGTCGAATACAAGAATCTTCTTTAAATATGTTATCTGAAGGCTGATAAGTTCGTTTTTGAGCACAATTCATATATGTTACATTTAAAATGTTCAAATGTGTGCTCAAAAGCGTATTATTCCTCTAATATTTGTAATTGGTTGGGAAAATCAGGAAATACTGGTATGAAAGTACCGGGAATAACGGTATGGAAATACCTCAAAATATCTGTATTTTCAACAGGAACACAATAATAATCCTTTAAGACTTTAGTTGTTCAAATACTAACCTAATAATAATTCAGATTTCATTCTGCCATAGCATTGCATAACAAAACGTTGTTAAAGAGTGTAGTCAAACACTAGAAACAAAGAAGCATGACACACCAATTCGAGCCAATCAAAAACCGCTGTAGCAATGAACCGTGTTCACCAGAGAGTGCCTGCCGTCCTTAAGGTTTTATATCAGTGTTTGAACAATCTTTAACTACTGTTTCCGCTTCTCACTCATCAGTTCAATTGGAAATTAACTAATCTCTAATGTGGTGTAAACTGTTACATTTGCATTGTGTTCTTAAAAAATAAAACATTCGAAGTTAAAAAGAGACTCAAGACTTTGATCTTTGAATGTACATCAACCATTGGTTGGTAACTGAAAGAAAGTAAAGATAAGGTTTGGTTTGAAACTAATCATGGACAATATAATCTGCTTGATCTTTGTATTTTAGACAAGATCTTTATCGTACTGCTGGCCTGCAGGGAACAATAAAGACCAATTTAGCCTTCGGCAGCTAATTCAGGAGACACGATTGACAATTGTGTATGAACACACACATACATGCATACTGTCCCTGGGATCTTAAGATGGTCCTTTATAAATGAAGTGTGAAGACACACGAGGGTTTGGCAGGTTGCTTTGCTCTGCTGGTCAGTGTGGTTATCGTGAACCGGGCGGTTGAGTAGGAGAGCAACGGTATCAAATAAAAGGGAGAAACACACAAACATGAGCAAAGTGCTGAGCCTGTACGGCCATCTTGAAGCTCTGTGTGTGTGTGTGTGTGTGTGTGTGTGTGTGTGTGTGTGTGTGTGTGTGTGTGCCTGGGCGTCAAGGTCCCATTGTGTATTCCCTCAGAGACAGAGGCGCATTCACATTAGCCCCCCTCTCTCCCTCTCCCCCCACCTCTTCTCTCCCTCTGTATCTTCTCTCAATGTGGCAGGGCCAATTCTGAGTACCTCTGAAACTTAGACGACCCTATGCCAAAAACAGCCTGAAAAGGGGGGCTGACTAAACAATGTGTTTTTCCAGGGATTGCGCAATGGTAATACGTGTTAGCCTACCGCAGTGTCCCCACAGAGGGATGGCCTTGTTGTAAGGGAGACATTTACAGCTCAAATTCAACTTGGGTTGAGAGGGAGGGGCAGGGGGAGGGCAGATGTTTGGGGCGGGGGGGGGACGTGCCAAAACTGTACTTTGGCTCAATTCAGTCGGACGGTAAAATCTCTGTTTGTGTGTCGTTAATATTTGGTCGTGTGTGTGAGTGGATGCTAACTTCCTCTATTTGTGTGTGTGTGTTTCCATAACCTCTGAGAGAGAGAACGAGAGAGAGAGGGGGGGGAAGAGTGAGAGAGAGAGAGAAGAGACAGAGAGATAGACAGAGAGAAACCGAGAGAGGGGGGGGAAGAGTGAGAGAAGGAGAAGAGAGAGAGAGAGAGAGAGAGAGAGAGAGAGAGAGAGAGAGAGAGAGAGAGAGAGAGAGAGAGAGAGAGAGAGAGAGACAGACAGAGACAGAGTGAGAACCATGCAAAGAGAGAGAGAGAGAGAGAGACCCTGAGTGAGTTTGACTCGGAGCCATGTTCTTTAGAAGATGACCCTTGCGCGTTAAAGCGTTCCAGATGTCTCCACTAGCTTGTGCGTCTGCTGACGCGCTGCCATGTGGTGACGAACAGAGCCAGCCATCCATCAAACCTAGCGCTGTTCTGCTGCGCTAGGATCAATGCTTAACTAGACTGTGAAATTGCAATGTCATCCATGTCATGCAACGGCACCGTAAAGCATAATCGGATGTGACCATGTCCAAAGATCAAAATACTGTGGCCTTCGCCTCCCTGTTGGCAAACGTAGAAATGTGCTTCATCAGAAGTCTACTGGTCGCCACTCAACAGCTGTGTGGCTAAAGAGGTCACTTCGATAAGTGGAAAAGATTCACACTTGCAAGTTGCAACCTTCTTACTTTGAAATATAAACAACTCTCCCATTTGAGTCATCCATTATACGTAAATAAAGATGTGTATATTTGCGTGCACATCGTCATTTACCTTCTTGCTTTCCTTAGCTTTTGGAGCGCGGGCTTTTTTAGTATTCATCTAGATAAAAAGATAAGAAAATCTCTGAACTGTACACTGCTGTTTGGTACTGCATTGTTTTCTATTACACATACAGTATATAGAAAAACGTGATAATATATTAAGCTCCGTAATCATTATTTTGTACACATTGATGTTAAGAATGTAAAAGAAACGACAGTAACCGCCGGGGTTGTCGAGTTTATTCATATATAATCTCATCTATAGTTTGTTTAAACCAAGGTGCTGGTGGAAATAGTTAAAATGTGTTCAATATACGTAACTTCAGCAACTTTTCTTGTTAATTTTCTAAAGTGGTGCTGATTATATCTTTCCTCGGTTAGTTCCCTAACTGACTACAACAAGAGTTAATCACTCGATTTCTCAGCAGTGGTCTCGCCCTGAAATGTAATTACTCAACTGCAAAGGGGAACGCTTTGAAGTGTGTATAATTACTTCAGGCAACCAGAACCAGGGTTGCTTTATTAACTGTTCAATGCTCACTTGAGAGGCTATCACACAAATGTAATGTGACCTTCCCAGGCCCAATTTCAGAGAATCAAGTAATCCAAGCAGCTACCATGCTTTATTGAACTCACCTCCACAATGACCTTATATGCCTTTGTATGTTGCCAAGGTGCATGTCCCTTTGCCAAGATGAACCTAGAATAAGATTACATAATGCAATATATCTATTTTTTTTCTTTCTTTCTTTCTTACTGTCTTTCTTTCTTTCTTTCGTTCTTTCTTTCTTTCTTTCTTTCTTTCTTTCTTTCTTTCTTTCTTTCTTTCTTTCTTTCTTTCTTTCTTTCTTTCTCTCTTTCTTTCTTTCTTTCTTTCTCTCTTTCTTTCTCTCTTTCTTAGTTTCTTCTTTCTTTCTTTGTTTCCTTCTGTCTGGTTCTTGCCATGGCACAGATTACCCTTTTCTAGTTAAACAAAAGTCACATTGTACCTCTTGTTGAAGACCCTGGTCATGTGCAGAGTGCGGGCAGGTAGCTTTGACAGACAGTTATGCCATCCAATAACTTGTTTCGGCCGATTTTACAATACAGGCCTGCAGCAGCCACCGATACCAGTTCTTCTTCTTTTGTCAAGGCATTTGATTTACTGACTGCTGGATGTCAAGAGATTTTCAACAAATATTAACAAAAGGCTTCTCAAATGAATTGGCTATCCTTATTTTGGACCCACATGAGCCGTTTGGTATAGTAGTGCCATTAATGTACTTAACTTACTTCCCATTGCTAAAAGTTACAGTTGAAAAGGACATCACATAATAGAGGAGGGCGTACAAAATCTCCCAAATATTCCTGCGCTTCGACACTATGATTTTTTTGTTTTATTTCTGTGTATGATTGGTTCAAAAAGTGTGTGCATGGTAACATGAGTCAGCAGGTCTCCTTGGTGAGCATGACTTCCATACGCACGCACGTACGCACGCACGCACGCACACACACACACACACACACACACACACACACACACACACACACACACACACACACACACACACACACACACACACACACACACACACACACACACACACACACACACACACACACACACACACACAGAAACACACAAACCACCGATTTGTGTGTTTCCTCTTATTTTGAGTGCTGCACCACCAGGGCATGCCAGGACATGCTCCTGGTCCGTGGGTGGACTCTGCTTCATGCGGCAGCATGCTGGCCAGCTGGTGAAAGTATACTGGTAATCAGGAGGTAACACTGGGACAGAACTCACACACACACGTACGCATGCACACATGGAAAATGCCTGCTCACAGGTACACGCATACAAAAAAACCACACACATCTGCCCCAGGGACACTGCCACTGATTCACCCTACAGTGATATGTGTCTGTGGTTGTGTTGAGAGGAAGTTAAAGTAATCCCTTTTTAAACGATAAATGCTCCAAATGATCTTCAACAAGGGAGAAGTTGCCTGAAGTCAGCTTGTGGATGATGCAACGGTGGATTCCCAGACGAGGGTTAGAAGGGCTGACTGCTGGAGTGATTCACCCTAACAACTCACGTTAATTATCCATACACACACCCGGCGCCCTCCTCCCATAGCGACCCCAACCGCGCCGGCCGGGCATGGGCTGCAGCAGAGAGAGAGAGAGAGGGGCCTCACATCAACCTCTCCCGGTCCCTCCGTTTCCTTCAGGGAAAGGGATGTATCTTGTGATAGGGGCCCACCCTGAATTTTTCCAACATCTGTTTGTCATCAGGTCCCGCCCACCCCCCCACACTGCCTCCACGCCTTGACCTACTTCAGGGAACATTTCTTGTTGTAATCCTTGACCCATCTTAACAAGAAGGTTGTGGGATTTTATTATTTTAAGCATTATCCCCATCATTATCGTATCAATAATAAATATAATTGATTGTGTCCATCCATGAACAATATTATTGATTTACAGTATATCTACTAGTATTAGCAGTAGTGGAAGTAATAGCAATAGTTATAATAATTGTATACAACAAAGAATACAGAATTTATTGTAGTGCTGGTCAGGTTTGTCTGCATTGTGCGGATAGCTGAAGGCTCAGACCTGGTGGTCTCTGTGCTTGTTCTTCTCCAACACAAAGAGCTCTCTTGTTCTTTAAGGCCTTCGCGGGAGGGGGACAAACTTCTCTTTGTGGGGTAAAATAAGGTTCATTGTGGCTCTGCATTGGGCATGTTTATGGTCTAAACAATGTTACTGTTAAAAACAAGTCAACTGGGCCACTTCATTATTTCTGCTGTCGCCCCTCCATGGAGCTCCACTTTCTTTACAAGGGGACCTGTACAATGCCTCCCAACGCATTCTTGTCCGGAAGGTTAATGAGTTGAAGATGGCGTTCAATGCTCGACTTGGAGACTTTGAATATCTAGTAATGCCTTTTGGATTAACAAACTGCTTCAACAAACAAATTATTTTTGAAGACTCGTTTTATGTGCGTGTTATGTCCCCACCAGTGTGTCCGTTCTTGTGGTACGTTATCAACCCAGCCCAAGTTCAAACGGACCCTGTTGGGTTTCTGCCCTGACCGGGTGGCCAACACCATCAGACCTAAATCAATTGTGGCAGTTTCTTGATTTTGCGAATTTCCATTGCAGGTTTATCCTGGACAACAGACGCATTGCTGCCCCTCTAGCAAATCTCACTCCAATGAGCGCTGGGAGCAAAGGCCTCCCTCAATGAACTAGGGCTGATCCAGTCCTCCTGTTTATTGTGGAGGGGGATGCTTTGGAAACGGGGGTAGGGGCCTTACTCTTTCAGTGGTCTTCTAAGGACCACTGAGAGAACTCTGAGCAGGCCCTCAGGCCAACCTCCACGTCAATGGATTTCAGTCTCGAAGGCACGGTATGAGCATGGTACAATAGGTAGCCTCATACACAGATGCACCGACCTTGTTCTATCATTTGGTATTTCAGTTGTAAGCAAATCTTTTTCTTTCTGACATATTTGATCTATGAATTTGACCGATAGGCTGTTGACTGGGATTTATATCGAATCAAAATATGTATTGATATTGATGATATTTTCCCATAGATTTGTCCTTTCTTTAAAATGTTCATCAAATCTTGAAAATGGGTTCTGAATACGGATAAGATCAATCTTGGTTTGGATCTGAATAAAGAAAGTTACAAATTATAATAAAATAGAATGGAAGGGGATGTTTATATTGTTTTATTGTGCTGTTTCTGTCTCATCAAATAATAACACTTTTAAGTTTAAAAGACCGCCACTGAATGTTCTACCTTTTGTTCTTTACATATTGCATAGGCATAGGCTGCATTTTGATCTGTAGGCTAGTCCCATTTAGAGCACTGTAATCCAGGTTTGGTATTGCTTAAAAGTTTTTGATCAAGGTGATGAAATCCAATGTTGCTTTGTAAAACTGTCAAATCAAAATTTAATTCCAAACATACGCAAAACTGCAATATGATGCACTTTATATGAACATGCATGGTATTTGTAAATAGGCTGGAAGGTGTGTGTATGTGTGTGTGGTATGTGTGTGTGTGTGTGTGTGTGTGTGTGTGTGTGTGTGTGTGTGTGTGTGTGTGTGTGTGTGTGTGTGTGTGTGTGTGTGTGTGTGTGTGTGTGTGTGTGTGTGTGTGTCTATGTCTGTGTGTGTGTGTAAGAAACTGAGATGCTTTTCCCCCAGGTGGAGTCAACAATTGTATCTCATAACAATGTTTATTAGAAAAAATTACAATCTCTTAGGTGGAGGTACAGTGTGGGCTAAATGGAGTTTCTGCTGACTCAATCTGAAATACTTAAGAAGATTGCCACCTAGTGGGGTACATTAAGTAACACATCTTAGCAAACGCCCGCATCATTACCTCAGGATCAAAATAATCATTACAGGCTATCATGTTAGATATAATATATATTTTTGTTTCCCTGAATTGGCAGTTCTGGCAGGAACCAATGAGGCAGTCTTTGGAAAATTAAAAACATTCTATCGAAAGAGTTGTGCGTGTCTAACATTTTACTCCTTGGCACAACACACTCAAACACTAGGATTATTTAGAACCTTATAATTTGTCGACCTTGATGACTGCAGAATAATGTATTCAAACACAATATTCAAGATTGCCTAAAAAGTGTTTTTAAAGTACTAAGTTCTTGTTTCTATTTTCTAACTAATTTATACAAAGCACACATCATTTGTTTTGTACCTTTATTTTGTGTTACCTTTTTCCAGGAAACATACATATTAAAAACAATCTTCCTTAGCACGAATGTCACAGCAGGGTATATATATAGGGGTATATTCTTTTTTCTGCAAAGCACTTTGTAACTCTGTTTAGAAAAGCGCTTTATAAATAAAGATTATTATTATAATTATTATTATTATATATATATATAGACAGATATATGTATCTATATAGATATATATAGATATATATATTAAAACATTTTAAAAGATCTGAAAGAAATAAATAGCTAAAAAGCATTCAGCAGTCGTAGAATTGACCAGAATTCTGTGTCTGACAACATTGACATTATAAGTGTCCAGCACAAAAAAACAATCAAATTAAAAATATCCCCCCTTTCAACTATTGTATATCATATTTTTGCATTTAACAAATGGTTTCTCAAGAAGGCAGGGAGATTCTCTTAACGTTGTCAGCAGTTGAGAATGGAGTTGGCTCTAACAATAGAAATTACCTTCCTTGACCTGTAGCTGTACTCAAACCTCATGTAGTCGTGGAAGAAATACAAGGTACCTGTGAATGGGAAGAGAACAGATTCATTCAATAACTGGCAAATGGAATATGTGCTATTCAATCTCGGTAATCAACATCGAAGGACCATATTATAGAATTGAGGTTTCTTCACTATATACTAATTTCTTTATTAGGATACATGAAATCATAGAGCAGGTAGGATTAGGATTTCTAGACATTGGGAATCAAACCCAGAACCTTTTGGCTGGGAGCCAAAACAGAACTAAGCAGTAGCAGACTATGCGTCTCCCTTACCGGAGTCATAAACCGCTGCATCCACCTCCTTTCCTATTCCAGGGAAGTCCAACTCAATTGCTCTCGGGAAGCCAACGTCCATGGTGCTGGTCCTTTCATCGTAGCTGTGTTGGACGGAACAAGCACAAACCCGCTATAGAATAGATGCATAGAGGCGATGTCCAGGGGAACAACTAACCCCCAGGTGAAATCCCAGAAATCCCACAAACCTCCAGTACTGTTCGTCGGTGAAGAGCAGTGTTTTGCCCGTTTCGGGGATGTGCACCGCAGCGTCAATCTCCCTCACTTTCTTGGGGAGACCGAGTTTGTGGATGTACTTCGGGTAACCCTCCACCATATCGTATCCACTCAGTGCCCACATCTTGATTCCTGTTGGGTGGAACAAAACCAAAAGCAGCACAGCTGAGCAAAGACAACACGTTCCTTTCTATTTTGGTAACGAGGACTCACACTCATGCATGTTTTCCTCCTTCCACACGAAACGACCAAACACTCTAGAGAGCTTGGGGGGACCCACCACTGAATATGACGACCATGTCCTTGTCAGAGTTCTCGTAGGCCGCGTCCACCTCCTTGGGCAGGGCGGGCCAGGTGGAACGGATCAGCGTCAGCTCCGGCTCCGGCATCTGGGGGTGGATACGCCAGTAGAACCTACCAGGACACCACACCAAACCATCAATACAGTGACTCCTCTTAGGGACGGGAAACACGATACTTGGACAAGAGGAATCGTTCATGTCAAGTGTCTGCTTATCTGTAAGGCCTGAAGTGATTATATGGTTAGGCTAAATGACTCATAGTGATGCAGTTGGTTTGGTTTCAGACCGACACACACATTACGTGGTACAGATAGGCTATTAAGGAAGAAATGCTTGGACAGTTTCACAGTTTGGAATGGGTAGCAACTTTAAATTGCAAAAGAAAAAGATCTAATCCAACTTCCGCTAAACAACATCAGCCTGTAGAGGTGTTTCTTCTGTCTGCCAATTAAGGCCTTTGCTACCACAGCCACATCCTTTGTGGTTATACCTAAATTGTCAACAGGAAAGGTTGGAATTCTCATTCAACTTTTCCTGAAACAACGTCAGCATAGTGGTGCAGATCCTCAGAATACCTCAATTGTATCACTAGTTTGAGTTTCTCTACCTGTCTTTGAAGAGGATGGTTTCCCCTCTCAACTCTGTGATGGCATCAAAGCTCAACATGGGGTCACATTTCTTTGGTGCGTCAGGTTTGGGCTTCACTTTCCTGTTGGGGTTTGGCCCTATATGGTTGGATACAGCACATGTCACTTGTCTGACATAAATCATAAAAACAACATTGACAAGATCTTTATGGATGATAAATATAAATACAAGTAGTACTCGTATTTGACTGATATGTCAGTTTAAAAAGTACTCACCATAAAGTTCTTGAATACCATCAATATCGTCCTCAGACAGGGGGAATCCCGGGCTGTATGAGTAGGTGGGAAACATCAAAGAGCCTGCTTCTCTGGAATGTTCCAAGCCAAGGGCATGTCCAAACTCGTGTGTCGCGACCAAAAACAAATTGTAGTCTATTTTAGAGAAACAAAAGGCACATTAGCTCAACAGTAGATTAGCTAAAATACAGCATTGTGACTTTGTTTTGACCAGGACATTCATATATTAGTGTACAGCTGAGGGCCAAAAAATAGGCTATTTGTTGTGGTAACGATGGTGATAACAGATGTCTCATCACTTGCCGTTTGATTCTTTGGTCCAGTTTTCATCCTCGTCAAAGTGTGTATCCCCCCCGATGCCCTTGCCAGGGGCATAGGCATGGGCCAGTAAGCCATTAGGCCCGTCAAAACTATTAAAATCTCCATGGTCTGGGGAATCAAGAGTAGGTCAAAAATAAATATAAAAAGCCTCCATATCGCAATCGCCATAAAAATCCCTTATATTAAACACAACTATAACATAACACTAAAATATAACTATAAACACTTTGAGTCAGAAGAATGGTATTGATGAACTAAGATTCATTTTTTCAGTTCTATGGGAAACACAAAAAAAACACACACTGAACCATTTAAAAGCCAATATCACAGATTCTCACAGAAAATGACAGGCTCCGAGCTACAGTGGACCCGAGTCAGGAAGGCACGTACCACGTGCTGCGAAGCTGATCATGATGTCAGCGATACCACTGTGGAGCCTCTTGAAAGTGAGGGGGGTGACTGAGGCCCACACGTTGAAGGCCTGTCGGATTGCTCTCTCAACGTCCGCCTTCTTCATGTCGGGGGTGAAGTTTTCTATCCTGGATCATGGGGAGAGAATATAACATGTGAGCGACGAGACAAGAATCATAGAAACATATGTCTTGCTTAAAAACCAAGAAAAAAAAAAAGTCTTTTTTTTACGGTGTTGCCAACCTGAAGGTGAGATTGTTGTTGGGCCACTTGAGCTTCCTGGGGGAGACGTTGTATTCCCCCACATCTGGGACTCCACATCTGGGCAGCTTCATTGTGTCAAAGGTTTCGGCATCTAGTTTCCCAGTCACCTAAAATATGCAAAGTATTTAATAATGTTTTATTTCAGTAGACAATGTACTGCTATTGAAATTACATGTTGTGCCTCTTTGTGTGGTCTAAAATTAACTTAAACACTATTTTGTACAACCACAATACTGCTTGTGTTTACCTTTAAAGTATGTATAGATTAAAAGTGGTAAACTATGCTAGACAGTCATAGTGTAACAGAACAGCCTTTTACCTTTAAGTTGAAGAAAGCCTGCATCTCCTTTAGTTTGGTCTGCAGAACGTCTGAAGATTTCCTTGCTCCAAGCAGACCAGCGGGGAGATTGTAGAAACGGCTGAGGTATTTCTGTACATTTAAAAGAAGTGAGGCCATTCTTAAACAAGAAGGGAAGTTGCAACATGTGTTCTGCAAAGATGTGTGGAAAAATTGCCATCACATTAATAATATTACACATAAACACTTGAATAGGTGAGTTCCAAGGGATAATAACCTTTTTAGCAATAGCAATCATGAAATGACAAAGGTAAAATAAAAATGTACTGCAAAATAATGCGGCAAAATACAACGCCTTAGGGTTGGTGTGTTACCTCTGCTTGTAGCCTCTTGTCCGTCTCGGCGCCGGGGATAGGCACAGCGATGCAGTGAGCGACCATCACCAGGAGCAGGAGGGCAGTCATTGTCATGTTGACTCTGTGTTGTCCAGACCAGTGATGGGAATAGAGCCTCTGTGAGGGGTATTTAAAGTATTTTGTCTTTTCTTTTTTTCTGCCTCAACTGGCCCTAGTGAATCATGTGTAAAACCACCTAGAACCACTTCCTCCTGGAGCAATTTATTTATTTATTTTAATTTTTCCTTAGAACTTCAGTCTGGGATTGTGGTTTGAGGGGACATGCGATTTCCGACCAAAAACTGCTTACAAGATAGCTAAGGTAGGAAGTCGATTTACAAAGCTGTTTCCCAGCAGATTTGTAAAACAAAATCACCCACATACACATGGACGTATTATATAGTATATTTTAGAATTGGATTACGCTGTTTCTCAAGGGATTGTTCCTGTCTGCAAGGTAAAGGTTTAGTGTTGACTTTTAATCAACAAATTATGAAATGATGAATAAAACCATACAGTAGAAAATGTCAAACATTAGGGGGACAAACTCCTCAGTTGTTAAACATTGACATGTTCATTTTCATTCACTGAGGTGCGTTCCCCCATCATATGCACACCAGATGACATTCTAGGATGACACATGTGATGTGACAGAGCCATAGACACAGCTGATGTGAGTGACCGAGAGACACATCTGATGTGAGTGACCAAGAGACACAGCTGTTGGGACTGAGCAAAAGGAAGTGATGCATAAAAGACGATTACATCGGAAAGAAATCTAAATAGAAACCAAATTGTTTTGTCTATTCATGATATAGGTACATTTGTACCCATTCTCTACAAGAAAACCCTTAACTGATGGGTGGTGGTCAGAGATGTTAACCACCACTCACAACTGATCATTTGTCCACAAAACTCCTGTGGAATGTTGGAGGGAGAAGGCGTTGTGCTCCCACTCCTTGTTCAGAAGAGCCCTTTGAAAGGTTTGGTTAGTAACAGTTTAACATATGGATACAATAATGAACCATTAATGAACATCAGTTAATTTATTAATAAGCATTATTATATAGCATTAAGGTTTAGGATATGTGGTTTCGGATTAAACTTAACCCTAATAATTAATATACCAATTAATACCATAGTTAACATGAGAGTAATGAGGAACAGTATGAGTTAACTGTTATTCAACTGTTAGTTAATTCTTATTAATGAATTAACCTTTATTACTTGATAAAAGTTATAACTTATGTTGCATAACCTATGTCTCAGGTCCAGTTCACCCAATATTATGCAATGTCGAAATATTTCATCATTTAGAGGTTTCAATCTTGGGTCTCTCCCGGCAGGTCAAAATAATGCATTTCTTTATACAGTGCATTTAAAGACACTTACAAAACATAGCAATTTTAAAACATAAAATAAGTCAATATAACATCACATTATAATCGTATTAGTGTTATTTATATAATACTGGTTCTAGTGTTTTATATACCTACTTGTTGGGCAAGAGTAGAGCAGCAAGATGACTTCCCATTCCTGCTAAGTCTGCATACGAACTTCAGAAGTATTTCATTGCGTGCCTTTGGATTTTCATCATGACAATATGTCATTTGCTGTGATGAATTAATGTCGGTTCATCTTAACTCCATACCTGGAGTTAAAGCAGGCCGGGACATGCTGTCTGTAGACGTGCTGTCTGTACACATGCTGTGTGTAGACGTGCTTTTTACTGTTTGTGTGTGTGTGTGTGTGTTTATTTGTGCTTGTGAGACTATTGTTAAATAGCATTAACAAGGAATTCCTCAGAACAAACACACACACACACACACACACGCATTATAGCATTCCATCATATGTATCTCACAGGACCCATTTTGAAATACCTTACAGACATTCCTAAGTATTTTCCACTGAAGACCAAAACAAACAGCAAATGGGTAAGGATGCACAAAAAAGACTGTCAAGTTAGACAAACGCTATTATCATTCCCTTCGTCAACAGCAAGAGATTAAAGAAGAAAATTACATCATAATGCTTTTGTTGACTAAAACAAAACACTAATTAGTTCAGGCTCTGATGTTGCTTGTCTGTCGGTTAGAGACTGGAGGAACAGCAAAAAACGAAAAATCCCCTAACCCCCAACTTCCTGTGAAATGACTCGGGAGTCATAATCGCACCCACAGTAAGGATGGCACTGCAGGCAAATCATTTTATTCATTTTATATTTTTAAAAAAATAACACTTTACTGCTTTCATAATGATTTGTATCTCATCATTTTTCATACTAAATCTGAAAACAGTTTTCTGGGCTATGTTTCTTGAAACAGAAATGGTCAGTTCCCTGCTGGTATCCAGATACATTTCCCGGAACTTTTTTCCACAAGTAAATACTGGGATGGGATAGAATCACTTTATGATTTTACATGGAATGTTTTACACAGTGAGAAGGAAGGAACCGTCGTTCTAGCTATTGATTTAATTGACCTGTCTCTAAGCTCCGCCCTTTGAACGCAGATGAGCCAATGACATTCCAGCCTCAACTTTACTCGGACATTGGCTCGGACAAATCTTTAAAAGGTCCATGGGACAACTCCATTGAAAACAGGGAGGGGGCATAATATAACAATTTCATGTTATAAAAAAGAATAAACATGATCTGTGTAAAAAAGAATAAACATGATCAAACTAAGTGCTTGATGTACATGTAATTACATGTCATTATCCTGAGAGGCTGCAGAATGGGGAATATTTCATCCCCTTTCCCAAGCCACAACGGGACAAGAAAAGTTGTGTGCAATGCAGATCAGACTGTGCAGCAGGCCCGAATGCCAACTGAATTTAAGCTTGTTACCTTCTCTTCGATTTAAAAGTTTTGAATATACCCCTCCATAGAGTAATGTAGTCCCTTTCAATTGATCCTGGAAAAAATTAAATCCTTTTTCACCCAAACATCCTTTGATTGACTGTCAGCTGACATTTTTCCATATGTATCTGTTATCTATTCTGGTTTGTGTGTCCGAGTTCGTCATGGTAACGACGGGGGGCGAGACAGGCCTTGATTACAGCTACAGTTTATGACATGTAGATTGCAAAAAGCAGTGGACCAATGACCAACCCTTTGGGGATACCAAAGCTTAGGTTGCAATGTTTTGATTCTGATCCTTCACAGAGAACAAATTGTGTTCAATCTGTGAGATAACATGTATAATAATTTAAACCAGCGAAGAGCAGAACTTTTGATCCCAACATAGTGTTCTAGACAATGAAGAAGAATGATGTGGTCAATTGTGTTTTCGGCAGCATTGAGGTAAAGCAACACTAGTAGGGAGCTTGCATTGCTATCCACCGTCAGTATGAGATCATTTACCACTCTTGTCGCAGCAGTTTCAGTGGGATAGCAGGTCCTGAACCCAGATTGAAATGGTTAGAATAAGTTGTTTGTCAGCAGATGATTGATGGTTTGGGTTGCTACATTTCTTTACAGTATTTCAGAAAGGAAAGGAAGGTTTGATATAGGCTGATTATTGCTGAATTATTCAGGGTCTAGGCAAGGGTTCTTAAAGGTTGGGTATGGAATTCTCTTTTTTGGCCATTTTTGCAAAATTACTTGAAATCCTTATCAAAACCCACTTACAGCCACCGGGTTAGAAGGACTGACATGAAAATTAAATAAGTCAATCATCTGTGGAACGGGCAGGGCTCGAAAAACTCCAGCCAATGATTTCCAGACCCACCGAGTGGCATTGGACAGTAAGTACGTCAATCAAACGGTCGTACTGCACTCCCCCTCCCCCGCTCCCCACGCGTGACCCCTTCGTGCACGTAGTCAAAGCTCGTGACCCAGAGCAAGCTTCTGTTTGTTGTTATCCTGCGGTAGCTACTGGAGCTTGCTAACCAGCTAATGGCTCGCTCTCATGCATCTGTGTTCGCGCTCGTGCATGATTGCGCGTCCATGTACTTGGAATGGGTGGTGTCGGAGTCAGCGTTGAAGGAGAGGGGGTAGGACCATTTGAGTTGTGTATTTTCAAAATCTGTTGGCGTTTTCGCAAATCCCATACCCAACCTTTAAGTTGTCAGTCTTAAAGCTAGAGGGCACAGGTCCAGTAGACAAGTAAAGGTTCGTGTTGGTGATCGTAGCCGGTCCCAGTTTGTTTTGAGTACCTTGAAAAACCTTTGAGAGTCCGTTTTTGCATCCGACTCTTTAGTTTACAGTGTCAAAAATAAGACATTTTATCTTACATCGCTGTCATGGCATGCAAGATAAAATACATAAACTTTGGTTGAGCACCATTTGCGTTTAGTATTCTGCAGCTTCGCTTCATTGTGCGAGTGTTTTCATTAAACTAGGGTGCTGTTTTTTTCCTCGACTGTTTTTAATTACAAAAGGACAAAGAGGAGTCGATGGCTGTAGATAAAGCAATGCTAAAATCACTGAGACTGTCCACAGAGCCCAAAGTTACAAAATGGATCAAGTGCATCCTATCTGGCATAGCTGTAGTGGTTGCAGGGGTGATATGATGATGGTCATCACAGGTGCGGGCTACACTACCTGGAAAGTGAGCAGAAAGTGGTCAGATAAATATGAGGTATAGGGTGAGACTCAACCTGGTCTGAAATGTCAACTTCGTGGGTCAAGACAAGGTCCAGCGTGTTTCCACCGATATCTGTAGCATTCTGGACGAGCTGTGTGAGGCCTAATGGATCTGTAATAGACAGAAAACTGTGAATGTTTAGAGACTAGCTTTGTTTCCATCTAAAAGGTGATGCAAATCTTTAGAAAGTTCGCAAAAAAGTAATTCGAATTAGGTGTGTTTACCCCTGACTGGTAGAGGGCCAGTAACTATGTTGCTTTTTGTGTGACTTTGGATTTTCTTATCCTAGTATCGTTGGTCCCAACATGAATTACAATGTTGCTAAAACTAGTGTGTTGGGTTTTTCTAATCCCAACTCTGTGTTTGGTCTGACCACATGCCAGCACCCTAAGGCCCCGTTTACACGAGGACGCTAGCAGGGGAAAAAATACCAAATATTTTATCGGAAGTGCCTTTCGTTTAGACGGTGACAGCGTTTTTGGGGCTTAAAAACGCAAAAATCTGAAACCACCCTCCAGAGTGGAATACTTGAATACGCTCCGCCGTAGCGTTTCCGTCTACACTGCCAAGACACAAAATGGCTGCAGACATCCATCCACACGCTCGTCCAGACATCCACCCACACGCACTTCCGCTGCAGACATCCACGCACAGAAACATCCACCAGCACACCGGAAATCGGAAAATAAAAAATAAAAATCGGAAAATAAAACATGGCGTTGACTCGAAGATCCTCCTCAGCTGCCATGTTAAGGAAGGCCTCCATGCCTTCCTGAAAATCAAAAGGTGAAGAGCAGGGGATACTTTTCTTCATCATTTGAAAAACGTATCCTTTCCAGGAGCTCCTGCTGTTCTGTTGCGTCCATATTCTGAAACGAGGGCTCGACCACCTTCCCCCTGAGCAAACCTGCATTCTGACGCAGCCAGGCAACTCCAGCCACGATGTTGTCAAGTGGCCCCTGTTTAATGGAAAATGAAATACCACCAAGTTGGAATCATTTTATATTCAATTATATTATTTTTGCAACCAGTTAGTTACTTAAACCAGGACTTGGAACTGTAAGGTTCTACACCCAGCCCATCCAGATAATAACACATCAAATTAGACAACAACACCACTGTGGTGGGACACATACTGTAACTGGAGGGGGTAAGTCTGTCTACAGAGAGGAGGACCTGAAACTGTTGAACACTGAGTGAGTTGAACACCAGAATAATTTTGTCCTCTTTAAAAACTTAAAATAATGAAAGACCATCACACCTAGGAGGATGGCACATTCTTTACAAAAGATTATTATCATGACTGTTATCACAACGGTGGAAGAATCATGGAAATTAAAGATTGTTGTAGGAGTAAATGAACAAAAAATGAACAAACAAATACAACTTAACATTAACAGCATTAAAAAAATATAAATAAAAACGTACCTCATGAATGTCATCTCGCCTTCTCTTCTTCAGTTTAAAAACTGGTGGCACCTCACCCCGAAGAAGAGCCTTAGATGCGTCGGTCCAGTGGGCAAAGAGTTTGCCATGGCTCAAATATTAAGAATTAAAGGAAGAAAGCGAAATTAATACACTACAAATACAATAGAGACACTCATGTGTAACCATTTCTTAGTCAAACAAAGGTGAATATAATTTGGCCTTACCTTCCAAGGTCAAATTTTTCGATCAGCATGATACACCACCATTTTCTCAATGCCGGTATATCAGTCTAAAAAAATCAGCCTTAATATAGAATAACTTTTTAGATAGCTTTGAATAAGCAAGGGAACTTACAACAGTGAAGTCAAAGGGTGCATCCATCACTTTGTAAAGGGCATACTGTAAATAAAACAATAATTTTATGTTAATATTTTTTAAGCACAAAGACTAAATAAATCCGACCAATAGCCGCCTGAAATGCATACCCAATCGAAATCCACACATTTTTGCGTCACCGTATGCACGCAGATTTCCTTCCGAAAACGCTTGCCTAAACGCGGAATAAAAAGTGAATACGCGACGCCACTTTTGCGTCTTCTGTTCGGACCGTCATCATGTAAACGTAGCCTAAGATTAGTTTCCATGTCATTTGATAATAGCCTACTATAGGCCTTCTTGAATACATGCAACAACACACATAAAACTCCTACACAACAAAAATGATCACAAATGGGCTAGAGCCATGGATGTAACTGCCCAACACCTTCCTAGAACTCCATGAGCCATGGCTGTGCAACATGGCGGCCTCCATCGAAGAGGACCCGCTCCCAACGAAGATATAAAGGCCTCAAACCAAGATAATGAAACACAAGGATTCCTATTTTCATGGGATTGTCAACTAATTAAAAAAATACTTCTGTTATATTCCATTTCTGCCGAGTCTGTTGTAAATTCTGCACATTGAACCTTTAAGAAGTTGCATTTATTAAGGATACTGATTAAGCATTGATGCGACACAACTGTCTTTTATTGACCTGGGGTCTCATTTATAAAACTGTGAGTGGGATCGCTACTAAAAGTGTACGTACGCCCAAAAGCCAAGTTTTGCGTGCGCCAAAAAATATTCTGATTTATAAAACCCTGCGTACGCACACCGTACGCAATCTTTTTTTTATAAATCACAGACTGCCTACAAGTGTGCGCAGCTGAATCAGCTTCACGTTCCGCCCTGTACACGAACCTTTTTATAAATGGTCAATGCAAATGACCTCATGAATTCGATCTGCATATAAAACAGACTCCGATGCAAGTATTATGTCTTGTCGGAAACAATGGCAGAAGTACTGAGAAAAGCAAAAAAGCGAAATTTCACGGAGGTTGAAGTGGAGACACTTGTGGGTGAGATGGAGGCCCGAAAAGTAGTTTTGTTCGGCGGTCACGGGATTGGGATCGCCAACAAACAAAAAGCAGAGTGAGTGGCAACATGTTGCTGCAGCAGTGAATTCTGTCAGTAGCAAGGAGCGCACACAGTCCCAGAATTAAAAAAGAAGTGGTCTGACATAAAGTTACATATTTTTATGTAGCCTACCAATAAATCGTTATGGTCCCTAAAGACCCTCTCCCTCCGAATCCTGTCATTTGCATGGTCCACCAGAAGTGCCATATAGTGCAGCATTACCACGGCGCTCACCTCTGCATTTATAGGGTTACGGTAATAAGACTGACCGAGAACACCTTGGATAATCAGTTTGTAATCACCCACGTAACATGTTCTTGAACATAACCCCTTTTTAATGCCTGATTTGTCATGAAAAGCATCAAGAGTAACGGACAACGATTGTGATGAGGAGTGTGGCTTGGTTTTCCACACTTGAGTTTTAATTGACATTTGATTATATGTTTACAGTGTCACATAAAAATATTATGTTATTGTCATATTTTGGACAGATGTCTATTCTAAGGAGATGTTTCTGGAGTTATAACTGAGAAATTACGCAGTTGACTTAAATTATTCTGATTACATAGATTTAACGCATGACACGGGTTGATATTAAATTTATGAAGGGCGATGATAAAACATAATCGTTCTTCTCACTCTACAATTCTTCGGTCTGACTTAAGTTCACCACCACACCATCTGTGTCGCAAATTCTCATTTTCCTCCAAACCATGCGTACGCATGTGTCAGAGTTTGCTTAGGGCTGCGCACATTTTCCCGTCAAGTTGGCTTTTCATAGATCACATCCTTGGCGTGGAAAGTCACGTCCGCCAATTTCAGCCCCGTTTTGTGCGTACGCAACGGTTATAATGAGACCCCTGTCCTTTTGCATCGGTGTCATCAACCTCACATGAAATAAATCTTAGGCAGGGTCAGGGGTTTGGTTTTATTTTAAATCATTTCCATTTCCAATGCCCATATTGTTAAGTGGGCTACTACACTGTTCAGGCAACAGTCCGACCCCTAACATAAAAAAACATTTGACTACTTTAATGCATGCAGCGCTCAACCATTGTTCTTCATAAGTTTCTTTCTTTCTTACTCTCTACAAACGTTGGGACCTATCTCCTCAATTTTTCACCTATAGACTACTAGAGAATATCTTGGAATCACTCGCTTCTTTTCAGATTTTTAAAATATTTTACACTTTAAGATATTCTACTTTTAAAATATTATCTTTTTTTTAACATGGGAGTCAATGGGAGGACAATGCAGAGCCGTCCTCTGCAGGCCTACTTCAAGCTGTTTAAGACGTAAGTCACGTAACCAGGGGCGATTCTAGGTTCTGACACACGGGTATACAAAGTATATAAAGTCCTGTCCAAGATTTTTTTATTCCACAACCTTTATTTTCTTAGTTACTATGCTGTTGTATGTCTAAGCCAATAGCAGGCAGTGTCAGCTAAATAATGCAGTTCTGAACCAATAAAGTGATGAAAGGAAAAAATACTTTTTGGATGAAGGAATAATCGATGTATATGAACTGTAATAACAAATTTGAGGTATATTTAATTTCCTTTGTGTAAGTTTCCCTTAAAAATGACCATATTTTCATATTTTATTCACACAGTTACTGAAACACATTGGTACAACATGTACTAGATTAATAATATGAAAAACATACCACTATTTCGGGAGCACTAAACTATGTTGTCTCACTTTCAGGGACCAATACCTTTTTATAAAACTTCTGATGCAAAAAAATCCAGTTCTGATGCAAAAAAAAAGGGTGCTAATTTTCAGTAAAAAAAAACACTGGCATTATTTTATCAGATGCGGGCGTTTTCATTGCCCTAACAACGTGAGCTAATCAACAAGTACCACATGTTCTAGACCAGTGGTTCTGAATTATTTTCTGTAATTCCCACCACCCTTTTCGCGCACTGCCTGAATTGAAATAGCTACTATTGATAACCTGCTAATATTTATTTATTTAGATAAATAAAATTAGCGGAGATAACATCTGCAACAAATTAAAACAATTTCCAAGTTCAGTTTATTAACTCAATTTGTAACATTTAAACAAGACTGCTAAGTCTGTGTGAATCTCAAAACAGAGAAACAAGAGCAAATGATTAACTGGGGTTTGCATTTAATGAAAAATATTTTTAAACAGTAAACATTGGTCACTTGTCAGCTTCATCAGCTTATTCCCTTTCAAGCATGAATAAAGACACCAAGTCCCTCTGTCATGACTTTGTAAGATCATAATTCTTGTAAAACTTCTGACCCTTGGTATTATGTTTATTTAAAATAAAATAAGTAACTTAATAAAATAAATAAATAAATAAGACACTAAGTCCCGTCTGCCGCTCGCGCCTGACACCTTTTATCAGTAGTATCTAGTCTCATAGCATTAGAACATGTTGTACTTGTTGATTAGCTCACGTTGTTATGGCAATGAATATGCCCTCAGCTGATAAAGTAATGCCAGCATTTTTTTTTTACTGAAAATTAGCACCCATGTCAACTTTTTCTGCTCCTTGCTCTCACACACACACACACACACACACACACACACACACACACACACACACACACACACACACACACACACACACACACACACACACACACACACACACACACACACACACACACACACACAGGGAAATACATTTGACCTTTTACATTTCTGCATTTTTAGCAATGCTTTGCCTTTTTCATTCAGCTGTCACTTTATTTGATTCCAACCATTTACTTTTTCTTAAATGGTGAGCATGTTAACATTGTTTACTCCATTTAGACTTTTGAACTTTTGCTCAAATCCCTTCACTTGATTTAAGCCATGTGGCTTTATTAAAAAATATTTTCAACCTCACTTTGTCCTACAGCACTCACCGCATTTTCTGCAGGAAATGCATTTTCTAGTTCCACACAATATGCACTAGGCCCTACTTAACAATATCACTGGAGGGCAGCAAAGCTTCTATAAGAACAAGAGCAATTGCTCCGTCGTTGCATTCCCCCAAACGTGCGTGTGTTTTCAGAGTTTGACTTGGCAACGTGACGACGTATCAAGGTGGATGTTCAGGATAACCTTAGAAAACACAATTACCTTAAACGAAAGCCTAGCATGCAGTGTCCAAAAGAGATACTTTCACAACCTGCGATTCCTCTTGTTATCTGACCTCCGGGCCGCCCTCAGTATGTGAGAAACTTGAGGTTGTTTGTATTTTTTTTGTAGTTTAAAGGTCCCATGGCTACTACTTTATGAATGCTTTTATATAGCTTTTAGTGGTCCCCTAATACAGTACTCAAAGACTTTCAAGAAATTCAGCCTTGGTGCAGAATTACAGTCAATACGAGCCAGTCCCACGGACGATATTATGAATCCCAAACGACTGCGTCGGGTTCTCCGACGTCTCTGGTTCTTTGGATTGACTCCCTGAAGTACATGAACCACGACATAGAGGAGAAAGTTATTTCTCCTCCATGCGGGCGGCAGGGCTCCGGCGGGAGACAATCGCGGGCAACAATCCCTTTCTCCTCGCGGTTCATGTACTTCAGGGAGTCAAAGCCAAAGTTCCTTTCCCCCATTTCCTTCTCAACCATGGCTGAGATAACGCCCACTACAAGTCTCGTTGTGGAGAGACGTCAGAGAACCCGACATGTTAGGTGCCATAACATCAACAGCAGAAAGGTTATCCAAATAACAAAGAAAAAAATACAAACACTTGCACTACAGTGTGTGTATTCACACACACACACAGGGGAGGTAATTTGGCCCCTTATGACGACATATGGGGCCAAATTCAAAATCGGAGCGTCGGAGCTTTCATTGTTCAAAGGCGGAGTGGATACCTAGCGCTCGTTTTACACCTAACGCCATTTCTAGCTACTGGGGGATGAAAGGCAGGCTAGGGGAACTCATATTAATGTGAGAAAACCTCATAAAGTGAAGTTTATGTGAAGGCCTTTAATTGTTTTGTGTTTTGTTTGAGTGGGGGGGATGAGGTGAATGAATTGGATGACTTTTACTAGTTCTTACGAGTTGTTTTGATAGCAGAAATAAATGGAGAAATTCATGAGGAAGAATTCTTTTTTATTAAGGAGTGAAGAAGTGTTTGGTTTTTTGTCAATATATATGTTTTGATGTGTAGATTTTGAAGATAAGTACGTATGCATGTAATATATATAGACAACGATTTTAATGCATTTCCTTTTCCATACAGATGTGTCAATAGAGAAAGGTTGCTATGCTTCCTTTTTCCAAAAATGACTTTAAAAGAATCTTGCTTCATTTGGAATGTATCGATGTAAAGCCAAAATCCGCTACCTCTTATATTCAGCAACATGAACTGTTACGTATTAAAAGTGGTGAGTAGGTGGAATATATATATATATATATATATATACATACACACATACACACACACACAATACAGGCACACCTGGAGAAGCACTACAACCTCAACAAAGAAGCCCTCATGGGGCGTTTGAAGCGTGGCCTGCGAAACATGTGTGTTATTTTTAAATTTTCCCTCGTATTACATCAATGTTGCATGTTCTTAAATTTAAAATGTAGTAGGAAAGAGTTCCATTTAACCTGTTGATTTAATTAGGTGGACACATGATTGTTTTGCATCACAGAGACAGTGTTTAGGTAAGATTATGGATATAATAGGATGGTTGGGAATGCTCTTGCCCATGCAAAGCGGTCAATCTCCTCCCTGGGGTTTTGTGCCGCAGCATTTGTCGGAAACCAGGGACTTGCCATGCAGTTCTGGAATCAATGGTTGACTCAGCTTTCAGGGTTTGGACCTGTCCCTGCTGACATCAGGAGCTGGTCACCCGTTCGTGGGTAAGACTTCTACTTCAAATAGTGAAAAACAAAAGTTTTCCTTTGACCTTTTGTAAGAGGTACTGGTGTGATCCCTTTACTTTCTATGTGTGTGAGGTGGAATAAAATAACATGTTTTTTATCTTTTTGATTGACCCAGGGGCACCCAGAGCAGGAGTGAGTGACCCTAATGAGATTTCCTGAATGTGTGTGTGACGATGGCTGGTTCAACCTGTGTGCATTGATTAGTCAATTCACAACACTTGTGAAGCCCAATCTAGCACCAGGGTCCAATCAGTCTGACCTGGGCCAGGTGAGTGCTTAGACCAGCCATAATCCACACATATTCCACAATTGTATTGTCTTGTTCTTGCAGGATTAAATTGGTACTAAGGCCCCGTTTACACGAAGGGAAAACACAGATA
Organism: Gadus morhua; assembly: GCF_902167405.1. Classification (NCBI taxonomy): domain Eukaryota; kingdom Metazoa; phylum Chordata; class Actinopteri; order Gadiformes; family Gadidae; genus Gadus; species Gadus morhua. The sequence continues at coordinate 21,060,868 of NC_044063.1, forward strand.
TTTCCACGTGGTTTGGCCTCTCATTTACACGAAAACGCAGTTTTTATCACAGAAAACGATCATTTCTAAAAACTCCGGCCAAAGTTGAGATTTCTGAAAAACGCCGGTTATGTGTTGTCGTGTCAACGGGGAGAAACAGGGTTTTTGGTTCTGAAGCGTCACATTATGCGCCAGGAAATGCTTAACGTCATATGAGCGCCCTATGTTTACAGTTTGTTTGTTACAGGAAGACGCTTGTGTTATGTGGGAAATATTTGTTTCTATAAATACCCTGCTACGTATAAACGTGGCCTGTTTACATGAGGACGCTTGCGGGTAAAAACGACCAAATATTTTATCTGAAGTGTCTTTCGTTTATAGATGGCTTTCCACCCCTCCAGGGTGGAAAGCTTGAATACGTTCCGCCGTAGCGTTTCCGTTTACACTGCGAAGACGCAAAACTCTGCTCAGATCTGCTCATGTCGCATACGCGTTTACGTCACATACAGCACCAGTAGGGGGAAATAAACAAACATGTTGGATTATTTCCAAGCTGCTCTGGCAACTCTAATAAACTTACAGAAGTCTTTCCACGAAATGTACAGGATATGCACAGTACAGATAGTATTACTGAACAGTGAAGGATCTGTAATTATGTTTTGGTTTTGACGGCGCAGATAAGAGAAGGAAGATTGTACGCATGCGCTTAGACATGGTGGTGTTGTGTGATGGTGTATCACAGCACCACCTAGCCGCCTCAGCCTGACAGGCATACCCAAACGAAATCCACACACTTTTGCGTCACTCATCTAAACAGGGAATAAAAAGTGAAGGCGCGACGCCACCTTTGCGTCTTCTGTTCAGACCGTCATCATGTAAACGTAGCCTCAGAGTGAATCCAAAATGGCATCCATCGTGTTTCCGCATGTTGAATAGGTCCATGCAGAAGCTTCCAAAAGCACTTCTCCAAATACGACCTTGAGTACTCAATTCAACCCCTGGCTGTCGGGGACCCTGGTTCCCAAACGCATGCAGAACATGTACCCCTGGAACTGTCTTTTAATGCAGTGTCTGTGCCGTGTGCGGGGATGGCACGTCGGTGAGACCAAACATTTTGGATTTGTTTGTTCCACCATCTGTGTGCTGGACTGTGAACGGTTCTCCTGTCCTGTGAGGGGTAGGCCCACACCTCTTAGCCATTTAGTTTTCCCGTGGGTGCAGGATGTGTGGTGCCTTCACGTGCTATGGAAATTATGGTAAATACCATATACGCGTCGGCTCCCGTCGTAATACCCCCTCCCGTCGTAATTTCCACGGGAGAGCTCGTAGAATATTCTGATAACGAGCTGCCGAGATTAGATAACCTTTGACCTTTTCAACATGGCGGAGAGCAAAAAAAAAAAATATTGTAGCGCCGGGGTTATGTTTGTTGTGTTGTTATCCGACTGCTATTGGTTGATGTGTTCCCATCATGCTTTGCGGTGCGGGAGTTAGGGGAGGAGTTAAAAAGACAGTTGAGCTTAGTTGTGGTTACGGTGACTCAGGGGATTCAATAAAGTCACTGAAAGAATATAGCATGCCTCTGCTTTTGATATTCGCCACAATACTATTCATGATCTATAAAATATTATAAATCCTCTTCTTGCTGTAGCAGATGACTAAGGCAGTCTCAAATTGTTTTACCCAAGTAACAGGTAAGGATCTGTGAGTCCGCCATGTTTCATTTCAATATGACAACAAAACCACTTGAACACAACGCACTCATAATTTCCAGTTCACAAATGTAATGGATCATCTTTTCCAGAAGCTAAGGCAGCAGTGGACGCAGCCGTGCACATCACCAACACCAGTCGCACACGCACACTCTTCTTCATCCATGACATCCATGCCAGCATTGAACATCACTTCCACAAAGCCAATTCAATGTATTTTTTTTGTCATATAGTCATAAAAGGTTATCATAGCCAATATCAGCTGTAAAATACAATTCAACACAATACCATATAGATTACTATGATGCTGGCCTGGTGGGCCTTTAAATGTCCCTGTTTAAATATTGTTAAAACAAAAAGCTTGAAGAACATGTGGCCATACTTCAACCGTAAGAATGAAACATTTTATAATTTAGTGTGTCTTCAGTTGTAGATGAGGATTAGTTTGATTAGCTTAGAACATCTGACAACTTCAAAGATTGTTTGTTTGCTTGATGACTCAACACAGCAATAAATCTATTTATAAAGCTATATATATATATATACATATATATGCTGCCCCATTTGAAAGGAACATGCACTTGTGGGATGAGCAGCAGAGCTGATGTGTAGGTCGGATAGATCAGGGACTCAGGGTGTCTTGAGTTTTTCAAACCCTATGTGGTTGTACCAATATATATATATATAATATATATATATATTGGTATTATATCATATTCAGGGACATATTCAAATAAAGTAGCCTAGTCCTTCTAGATAGTCCTTCTGGCAAGAGAATAAAGTTTAAAAACATAACCAGACTGTTTACCACCTCAAGTGAATTAACCGGTAACCCTTCCTTTTACAGTCCCCTAATTACTAGGTATTTACCCGGTACATACATGGTAAATCATAGTGTATTACTGGGTAATTACCACTGGTAATAAGAAGGTAAATACAGAGGTAGTTACCCGGCAAATACATGGTAAATCATAGTGTATTACTGGGTAATTACCACTGGTAATAAGAAGGTAAATACAGAGGAATTTTCCAGTAAATTATAGTGTATTACTGTGTAATTACCACTGGTAATAAGACGGTAAATACAGAGGAATTACAGCTGAAGTACTAAGTAAAACCTCCACTATTACCCATCAACTCAACTAAGTAGCGTGTAGTTGTAACTGTTTTGGGTTAGTAATAACTCCGATATTGTGTACTTCCTAGGAAATTGGGCAACCAATTCTTAGAAACACTTATTATCCAAGGTTTATGTTCTTAACAGCCGAAGTTTAATGATGTACTATCTATTAGCATAGTACTTTCTAATAAAATACTTTTTCGTAGTTATTATTCGTAGCTACACCCATTTAGAAAGGGTTTATTCGATTTACCACTATGGAATTACTTACCTGGTAACAACCTCTGCAGGAACAGTTTTCCTCTAGTGTTATGGTACATCTTCTTAAATACTGGGTACAAAGCCGTTTGTTTCCATGGTATTACCATGTACAGGCAGGTCTAACATTATTATATATTTTTTTATTGTTAATGGCTGACCAAGAGGTAAAACCCTCATGGACAGCAGCAAGCAATCCCAACGGATGTCATTACATATCAACGGACACCAATCCAAAGCTGCATAAACCTGCGTTTCAGCAGAGATGTTGCAGTTCTTGAGGCTTAAGTTAACTGCTGGTTTGTCAACACCATAACTCACTTTGGAATTTAAGAAATGTGGAACGGCACAAGAGATTACATCCTATTAGACCACATCCAACTCCAAGAGGAAGAGGCATGAGCAGTACTATAGACGGTAGCCTGCAGCTGTGGCCTGTGTGTAGCGTTGCATCACATATGTCAGTCATCATAGTCCTTGATACACACCCTCTGGAGGGAGCCCCAGCATGCAGTAGGGGAGTCCTCGGACCACCACCTCTTGGAGTATAATGGCGAAGCTGTACACGTCCCCCTTGAAGGTCCCTCTGCGTGAGCTTTCGGGGTCCCTGAGGAACTCTGGGGCTGTCCAGAATAACTCTGAGAGAGAGGGGGCAGGGAGGGCGGCCATCTTGTTTGGTATGTATCAAAGAGGGTAGCAAATCCATTTCGGACGTGAGCATTTCATTGTGTGAACCACGTCATTGATTTTTTTTATTTATAGACATTGTATTGTAGTAATAAACCAATAATAATAGTTATACATATTTTGGGTAGGCCTAATGTCATTTTCCAATGAAAATAGAAATAAGGCTAAACTGAAATTAACTGGATAGTATTGGAATCTTTCAGTCACTTAAAAATATAGATATTGTCAAATGTATTGACAACACTGTATTATTATATCCAAAAATCGACTGAGAAAAGTTCAAGCAACATGCATCCTATTTATTTATTTCTCACCATAATGTACAACTGGAGAAAGAGAAGAATAATTAATCTGCTATGAAAGCGATATATATTACAAAGACTACCTTCAGGTGTCCATTGTTCTTTGGGACTCTTCTGGGACTCCAGCAGTTCATTAAAGCCGTAGTCGGTAATCTTCAGAACAAAGCGTCCGTCCACCACACAGTTCCGAGACTTCAGTCTGCCATGGGGGAAGTCTTTGTGGTGCAGGTACTTCATACCCTGGAGACGAGCAACACCTCGTGTGTGCCTGGGCGTCAAGGTCCCATTGTGTATTCCCTCAGAGACAGAGGCGCATTCACATTAGCCCCCCTCTCTCCCTCTCCCCCCACCTCTTCTCTCCCTCTGTATCTTCTCTCAATGTGGCAGGGCCAATTCTGAGTACCTCTGAAACTCAGACGACCCTATGCCAAAAACAGCCTGAAAAGGGGGGCTGACTAAACAATGTGTTTTTCCAGGGATTGCGCAATGGTAATACGTGTTAGCCTACCGCAGTGTCCCCACAGAGGGATGGCCTTGTTGTAAGGGAGACATTTACAGCTCAAATTCAACTTGGGCTGAGAGGGAGGGGCAGGGGGAGGGCAGATGTTTGGGGCGGGGGGGGGGACGTGCCAAAACTGTACTTTGGCTCAATTCAGTCAGACGGTAAAATCTCTGTTTGTGTGTCGTTAATATTTGGTCGTGTGTGTGAGTGGATGCTAACTTCCTCTATTTGTGTGTGTGTGTTTCCATAACCTCTGAGAGAGAGAACGAGAGAGAGAGGGGGGGGAAGAGTGAGAGAAGGAGAAGAGAGAGAGAGAGAGAGAGAGAGAGAGAGAGAGAGAGAGAGAGAGAGAGAGAGAGAGAGAGAGAGAGAGAGAGAGAGAGAGAGAGAGAGAGAGTGAGAACCATGCAAAGAGAGAGAGAGAGAGAGAGACCCTGAGTGAGTTTGACTCGCAGCCATGTTCTTTAGAAGATGACCCTTGCGCGTTAAAGCGTTCCAGATGTCTCCACTAGCTTGTGCGTCTGCTGACGCGCTGCCATGTGGTGACGAGCAGAGCCAGCCATCCATCAAACCTAGCGCTGTTCTGCTGCGCTAGGATCAATGCTTAACTAGACTGTGAAATTGCAATGTCATCCATGTCATGCAACGGCACCGTAAAGCATAATCGGATGTGACCATGTCCAAAGATCAAAATACTGTGGCCTTCGCCTCACTGTTGGCAAACGTAGAAATGTGCTTCATCAGAAGTCTTCTGGTCGCCACTCAACAGCTGTGTGGCTAAAGAGGTCACTTCGATAAGTGGAAAAGATTCACACTTGCAAGTTGCAACCTTCTTACTTTGAAATATGAACAACTCTCCCATTTGAGTCATCCATTATACGTAAATAAAGATGTGTATATTTGCGTGCACATCGTCATTTACCTTCTTGCTTTCCTTAGCTTTTGGAGCGCGAGCTTTTTTAGTATTCCTCTAGATAAAAAGATAAGAAAATCTCTGAACTGTACACTGCTGTTTGGTACTGCATTGTTTTCTATTACACATACAGTATATAGAAAAACGTGATAATATATTAAGCTCCGTAATCATTATTTTGTACACATTGGTGTTAAGAATGTAAAAGAAACGACAGTAACCGCCGGGGTTGTCGAGTTTATTCATATATAATCTCATCTATAGTATGTTTAAACCAAGGTGCTGGTGGAAATAGTTAAAATGTGTTCAATATACGTAACTTCAGCAACTTTTCTTGTTAATTTTCTAAAGTGGTGCTGATTATATCTTTCCTCGGTTAGTTCCCTAACTGACTACAACAAGAGTTAATCACTCGATTTCTCAGCAGTGGTCTCGCCCTGAAATGTAATTACTCAACTGCAAAGGGGAACGCTTTGAAGTGTGTATAATTACTTCAGGCAACCAGAACCAGGGTTGCTTTATTAACTGTTCAATGCTCACTTGAGAGGCTATCACATAAATGTGATCTGACCTTCCCAGGCCCAATTTCAGAGAATCAAGTAATCCAAGCAGCTACCATGCTTTATTGAACTCACCTCCACAATGACCTTATATGCCTTTGTATGTTGCCAAGGTGCATGTCCCTTTGCCAAGATGAACCTAGAATAAGATTACATAATGCAATATATCTATTTTCTTTCTTTCTTTCTATCTTTCTTACTGTCTTTCTTTCTTTCTTTCTTTCTTTCTTTCTTTCTTTCTTTCTTTCTTTCTTTCTTTCTTTCTTTCTTTCTTTCTTTCTTTCTTTCTTTCTTTCTTTCTTTCTTTCTTTCTTTCTCTCTTTCTCTCTTTCTTAGTTTCTTCTTTCTTTCTTTGTTTCCTTTTGTCTGGTTCTTGCCATGGCACAGATGACCCTTTTCTAGTTAAACAAAAGTCACATTGTACCTCTTGTTGAAGACCCTGGTCATGTGCAGAGTGCGGGCAGGTAGCTTTGACAGACAGTTATGCCATCCAATAACTTGTTTCGGCCGATTTTACAATACAGGCCTGCAGCAGCCACCGATACCAGTTCTTCTTCTTTTGTCAAGGCATTTGATTTACTGACTGCTGGATGGATGTCAAGAGATTTTCAACAAATATTAACAAAAGGCTTCTCAAATGAATTGGCTATCCTTATTTTGGACCCACATGAGCCGTTTGGTATAGTAGTGCCATTAATGTACTTAACTTACTTCCCATTGCTAAAAGTTACAGTTGAAAAGGACATCACATAATAGAGGAGGGCGTACAAAATCTCCCAAATATTCCTGCGCTTCGACACTATGATTTTATTTCTTTTATTTCTGTGTATGATTGGTTCAAAAAGTGTGTGCATGGTAACATGAGTCAGCAGGTCTCCTTGGTGAGCATGACTTCCATAACACTGTCGACCCATCTCTGGGGCTTTTTGTCTCACTGTTTGACCACAGAGAGCTGGACACCATGGAAATTCAAACAGCCATAAAACAAACCATATTTTTTCACCCATCCATTGTATTCTGTTATTTTACATCCTGTTGTACTCTGTTCTGGTCTCTGATATAAGAGAATATAATTGCTATGGAGATGAAGGGATATCATTTCTATCCTTTCTGTTTCTACCCTAGTTTATATTCCTCTACCTATTATCACACGCACACACACACACACACACACACACACACACACACACACACACACACACACACACACACACACACACACACACACACACACACACACACACACACACACACACACACACACACACACACACAGAAACACACAAACCACCGATTTGTGTGTTTCCTCTTATTTTGAGTGCTGCACCACCAGGGCATGCCAGGACATGCTCCTGGTCCGTGGGTGGACTCTGCTTCATGCGGCAGCATGCTGGCCAGCTGGTGAAAGTATACTGGTAATCAGGAGGTAACACTGGGACAGAACTCACACACACACGTACGCATGCACACATGGAAAATGCCTGCTCACAGGTACACGCATACAAAAAAAACACACACATCTGCCCCAGGGACACTGCCACTGATTCACCCTACAGTGATATGTGTCTGTGGTTGTGTTGAGAGGAAGTTAAAGTAATCCCTTTTAAACGATAAATGCTCCAAATTATCTTGAACAAGGGAGAAGTTGCCTGAAGTCAGCTTGTGGATGATGCAACGGTGGATTCCCAGACGAGGGTTAGAAGGGCTGACTGCTGGAGTGATTCACCCTAACAACTCACGTTAATTATCCATACACACACCCGGCGCCCTCCTCCCATAGCGACCCCAACCGCGCAGGCCGGGTATGGGCTGCAGCAGAGAGAGAGAGAGAGGGGCCTCACATCAACCTCTCCCGGTCCCTCTGTTTCCTTCAGGGAAAGGGATGTATCTTGTGATAGGGGCCCACCCTGAATTTTTCCAACATCTGTTTGTCATCAGGTCCCGCCCACCCCCCCACACGGCCTCCACGCCTTGACCTACTTCAGGGAACATTTCTTGTTGTAATCCTTGACCCATCTTAACAAGAAGGTTGTGGGATTTTATTATTTTAAGCATTATCCCCATCATTATCGTATCAATAATAAATATAATTGATTGTGTCCATCCATGAACAATATTATTGATTTACAGTATATCTACTAGTATTAGCAGTAGTGGAAGTAATAGCAATAGTTATAATAATTGTATACAACAAAGAATACAGAATTTATTGTAGTGCTGGTCAGGTTTGTCAGCATTGTGCGGATAGCTGAAGGCTCAGACCTGGTGGTCTCTGTGCTTGTTCTTCTCCAACACAAAGAGCTCTCTTGTTCTTTAAGGCCTTCGCGGGAGGGGGACAAACTTCTCTTTGTGGGGTAAAATAAGGTTCATTGTGGCTCTGCATTGGGCATGTTTATGGTCTAAACAATGTTACTGTTAAAAACAAGTCAACTGGGCCACTTCATTATTTCTGCTGTCGCCCCTCCATGGAGCTCCACTTTCTTTACAAGGGGACCTGTACAATGCCTCCCAACGCATTCTTGTCCTGAAGGTTAATGAGTTGAAGATGGCGTTCAATGCTCGACTTGGAGATGCCTTTTGGATGCCTTTTGGATTAACAAACTGCTTCAACAAAGACTCGTTGAAGACTCGTTTTATGTGCGTGTTATGTCCCCAGTGTGTCCGTTCTTGTGGTACGTTATCAACCCAGCCCAAGTTCAAACGGACCCTGTTGGGTTTCTGCCCTGACCGGGTGGCCAACACCATCAGACCTAAATCAATTGTGGCAGTTTCTTGATTTTGCGAATTTCCATTGCAGGTTTATCCTGGACAACAGACGCATTGCTGCCCCTCTAGCAAATCTCACTCCAATGAGCGCTGGGAGCAAAGGCCTCCCTCAATGAACTAGGGCTGATCCAGTCCTCCTGTTTATTGTGGAGGGGGATGCTTTGGAAACGGGGGTAGGGGCCTTACTCTCTCAGTGGTCTTCTAAGGACCACTGAGAGAACTCTGAGCAGGCCCTCAGGCCAACCTCCACGTCAATGGATTTCAGTCTCGAAGGCACGGTATGAGCATGGTACAATAGGTAGCCTCATACACAGATGCACCGACCTTGTTCTATCATTTGGTATTTCAGTTGTAAGCAAATCTTTTTCTTTCTGACATATTTGATCTATGAATTTGACCGATAGGCTGTTGACTGGGATTTATATCGAATCAAAATATGTATTGATATTGATGATATTTTCCCATAGATTTGTCCTTTCTTTAAAATGTTCATCAAATCTTGAAAATGGGTTCTGAATACGGATAAGATCAATCTTGGTTTGGATCTGAATAAAAAAAGTTACAAATTATAATAAAATAGAAATTGAAGGGGATGTTTATATTGTTTTATTGTGCTGTTTCTGTCTCATCAAATAATAACACTTTTAAGTTTAAAAGACCGCCACTGAATGTTCTACCTTTTGTTCTTTACATATTGCATAGGCATAGGCTGCATTTTGATCTGTAGGCTAGTCCCATTTAGAGCACTGTAATCCAGGTTTGGTATTGCTTAAAAGTTTTTGATCAAGGTGATGAAATCCAATGTTGCTTTGTAAAACTGTCAAATCAAAATTTAATTCCAAACATACGCAAAACTGCAATATGATGCACTTTATATGAACATGCATGGTATTTGTAAATAGGCTGGAAGGTGTGTGTATGTGTGTGTGGTATGTGTGTGTGTGTGTGTGTGTGTGTGTGTGTGTGTGTGTGTGTGTGTGTGTGTGTGTGTGTGTGTGTGTGTGTGTGTGTGTGTGTGTGTGTGTGTGTGTGTGTGTGTGTGTGTGTGTGTGTGTCTGTGTCTGTGTGTGTGTGTAAGAAACTGAGATGCTTTTCCCCCAGGTGGAGTCAACAATTGTATCTCATAACAATGTTTATTAGAAAAAATTACAATCTCTTAGGTGGAGGTACAGTGTGGGCTAAATGGAGTTTCTGCTGACTCAATCTGAAATACTTAAGAAGATTGCCACCTAGTGGGGTACATTAAGTAACACATCTTAGCAAACGCCCGCATCATTACCTCAGGATCAAAATAATCATTACAGGCTATCATGTTAGATATAATATATATTTTTGTTTCCCTGAATTGGCAGTTCTGGCAGGAACCAATGAGGCAGTCTTTGGAAAATTAAAAACATTCTATCGAAAGAGTTGTGCGTGTCTAACATTTTACTCCTTGGCACAACACACTCAAACACTAGGATTATTTAGAACCTTATAATTTGTCGACCTTGATGACTGCAGAATAATGTATTCAAACACAATATTCAAGATTGCCTAAAAAGTGTTTTTAAAGTACTAAGTTCTTGTTTCTATTTTCTAACTAATTTATACAAAGCACACATCATTTGTTTTGTACCTTTATTTTGTGTTACCTTTTTCCAGGAAACATACATATTAAAAACAATCTTCCTTAGCACGAATGTCACAGCAGGGTATATATATAGGGGTATATTCTTTTTTCTGCAAAGCACTTTGTAACTCTGTTTAGAAAAGCGCTTTATAAATAAAGATTATTATTATAATTATTATTATTATATATATATATAGACAGATATATGTATCTATATAGATATATATAGATATATATATTAAAACATTTTAAAAGATCTGAAAGAAATAAATAGCTAAAAAGCATTCAGCAGTCGTAGAATTGACCAGAATTCTGTGTCTGACAACATTGACATTATAAGTGTCCAGCACAAAAAAACAATCAAATTAAAAATATCCCCCCTTTCAACTATTGTATATCATATTTTTGCATTTAACAAATGGTTTCTCAAGAAGGCAGGGAGATTCTCTTAACGTTGTCAGCAGTTGAGAATGGAGTTGGCTCTAACAATAGAAATGACCTTCCTTGACCTGTAGCTGTACTCAAACCTAATAAACCGAATAAATACAAGGTACCTGTGAATGGGAAGAGAACAGATTCATTCAATAACTGGCAAATGACAGATGCTAGACAGTCATAGTGTAACAGAACAGACTTTTACCGTTAAGTTGAAGGAAGCCTGCATCTCCTTTAGTTTGGTCAGCAGAACGTCTGAAGATTTCCTTGCTCCAAGCAGACGAACGGGGCGACGAGAGGGGGGATTGTAGAAACGGCCGAGTAATTTCTGTACATTTAAAAGAAGTGAGGCCATTCTTAAACAAGAAGGGAAGTTGCAACATGTGTTCTGCAAAGATGTGTGGAAAAATTGCCATCACATTAATAATATTACACATAAACACTTGAATAGGTGAGTTCCAAGTGAGAATAACCTTTTTAGCAATAGCAATCATGAAATGACAAAGGTAAAATAAAAATGTACTGCAAAATAATGCGGCAAAATACAACGCCTTAGGGTTGGTGTGTTACCTCTGCTTGTAGCCTCTCGTCCGTCTCGTCGCCGGGGATAGGCACAGCGATGCAGTGAGCGATCATCACCAGGAGCAGGAGGGCAGTCATTGTCATGTTGACTCTGTGTTGTCCAGACCAGTGATGGGAATAGAGCCTCTGTGAGGGGTATTTAAAGCATTTTGTCTTTTCTTTTTTTCTGCCTCAACTGGCCCTAGTGAATCATGTGTAAAACCACCTAGAACCACTTCCTCCTGGAGCAATTTATTTATTTATTTTAATTTTTCCTTAGAACTTCAGTCTGGGATTGTGGTTTGAGGGGACATGCGATTTCCGACCAAAAACTGCTTACAAGATAGCTAAGGTAGGAAGTCGATTTAATAAGCCGTTTCCCAGCAGATTTGTAAAACAAAATCACCCACATACACATGGACGTATTATATAGTATATTTTAGAATTGGATTACGCTGTTTCTCAAGGGATTGTTCCTGTCTGCAAGGTAAAGGTTTAGTGTTGACTTTTAATCAACAAATTATGAAATGATGAATAAAACCATACAGTAGAAAATGTCAAACATTAGGGGACACAAACTCCTCAGTTGTTAAACATTGACATGTTCATTTTCATTCACTGAGGTGCGTTCCCCCATCATATGCACACCAGATGACATTCTAGGATGACACATGTGATGTGACAGACCCATAGACACAGCTGATGTGAGTGACCGAGAGACACATCTGATGTGAGTGACCAAGAGACACAGCTGTTGGGACAGAGCAAAAGGAAGTGATGCATAAAAGACGATTACATCGGAAAGAAATCTAAATAGAAACCAAATTGTTTTGTCTATTCATGATATAGGTACATTTGTACCCATTCTCTACAAGAAAACCCTTAACTGATGGGTGGTGGTCAGAGATGTTAACCACCACTCACAACTGATCATTTGTCCACAAAACTCCTGTGGAATGTTGGAGGAAAAAGGTGTTGTGCTCCCACTCCTTGTTCAGAAGACTCCTTTGAAAGGTTTGGTTAGTAACAGTTTAACATATGGATACAATAATGAACCATTAATTAACATCAGTTAATTTATTAATAAGCATTATTATATAGCATTAAGGTTTAGGATATGTGGTTTCGGATTAAACTTAACCCTAATAATTAATATACCAATTAATACCAAAGTTAACATGAGAGTAATGAGGAACAGTATGAGTTAACTGTTATTCAACTGTTAGTTAATTCTTATTAATGAATTAACCTTTATTACTTGATAAAAGTTATAACTTATGTTGCATAACCTATGTCAGGGCTCTGACTCAGGTCCAGTTCACCCAATATTATGCAATGTCGAAATATTTCATCATTTAGAGGTTTCAATCTTGGGTCTCTCCCGGCAGGTCAAAATAATGCATTTCTTTATACAGTGCATTTAAAGACACTTACAAAACATAGCAATTTTAAAACATAAAATAAGTCAATATAACATCACATTATAATCGTATTAGTGTTATTTATATAATACTGGTTCTAGTGTTTTATATACCTACTTGTTGGGCAAGAGTAGAGCAGCAAGATGACTTCCCATTCCTGCTAAGTCTGCATACGAACTTCAGAAGTATTTCATTGTGTGCCTTTGGATTTTCATCATGACAATATGTCATTTGCTGTGATGAATTAATGTCGGTTCATCTTAACTCCATACCTGGAGTTAAAGCAGGCCGGGACATGCTGTCTGTAGACGTGCTGTCTGTACACATGCTGTGTGTAGACGTGCTTTTTACTGTTTGTGTGTGTGTGTGTGTGTGTGTTTATTTGTGCTTGTGAGACTATTGTTAAATAGCATTAACAAGGAATTCCTCAAAACAAACACACACACACACACACACGCATTATAGCATTCCATCATATGTATCTCACAGGACCCATTTTGAAATACCTTACAGACATTCCTAAGTATTTTCCACTGAAGACCAAAACAAACAGCAAATGGGTAAGGATGCACAAAACAGACTGTCAAGTTAGACAAACGCTATTATCATTCCCTTCGTCAACAGCAAGAGATTAAAGAAGAAAATTACATCATAATGCTTTTGTTGACTAAAACAAAACACTAATTAGTTCAGGCTCTGATGTTGCTTGTCTGTCGGTTAGAGACTGGAGGAACAGCAAAAAACGAAAAATCCCCTAACCCCCAACTTCCTGTGAAATGACTCGGGAGTCATAATCGCACCCACAGTAAGGATGGCACTGCAGGCAAATCATTTTATTCATTTTATATTTTTAAAAAAATAACACTTTACTGCTTTCATAATGATTTGTATCTCATCATTTTTCATACTAAATCTGAAAACAGTTTTCTGGGCTATGTTTCTTGAAACAGAAATAGTCAGTTCCCTGCTGGTATCCAGATACATTTCCCGGAACTTTTTTCCACAAGTAAATACTGGGATGGGATAGAATCACTTTATGATTTTACATGGAATGTTTTACACAGTGAGAAGGAAGGAACCGTCGTTCTAGCTATTGATTTAATTGACCTGTCTCTAAGCTCCGCCCTTTGAACGCAGATGAGCCAATGACATTCCAGCCTCAACTTTACTCGGACATTGGCTCGGACAATTCTTTAAAAGGTCCATGGGACAACTCCATTGAAAACAGGGAGGGGGCATAATATAACAATTTCATGTTATAAAAAAGAATAAACATGATCTGTGTAAAAAAGAATAAACATGATAAAACTAAGTGCTTGATGTACATGCAGGGGCGTTGCTAGACCTAGAGTTTTACTGGGGCACAGGCCCCCAACTGCCAACATTTTTTTTTTTTACGTGTGCACAATATGAAATAGATGGATACAGAAGGGTATGTACGAGCTTCAAAATTGTTGTCACTGTCATACTGTAGGCTATATTAAAGCACTGGTAAAGGTAAAGACGCAAAGATGGATTCATGAGTACCGTACAATTATATTTATTTAAACACATACACATCTCAAAGATTTACAAATAAGGTAACTGACAAATAAACATAAAGTCTCTTTATGACCTTCACCTCTTTATCAGGAGAAGTCTACACATCTATATTTATTTAGAAGCTGTGTGGAAACAGCATAATTTTGCCAGAACGACATGTACTAAAAAGGCAAGAAACAAGGTTTAAAACTAATAGAATTTCTGACTTAAGGTGAGGTGGCTCATTGCCACCAATCAACCTGGAAAATGTTATAGAACCATCAAAGCTCTTAAATTAAACTAAATAAGGCCATACACTACTGCATAGAGCCTTTTTAAATGATTATTTTTTCACTATTAAGCTGTATCGCCACGCCTTCATGGTGGCAAAGCGGTCAATAACGTGGCTTTGACTCACTTTGCATAGTTGCTCCTTTTCAATGGACAAAAGAGAAAGTTGGTGAAGCCTTCCTTGCCCCATGGTTGACCTAAGCCAGGTGTGGAGCCTTCTCGACACACTGAAAGATCGCTCACAACTACAACTGTTTACAGGAATTGTGAGTGCAATGATCTGAATTATCTGTGTCAATGTTGGGATCATTGTTGGATCCAGTATGTTAAAAACACCCTGTATATCCATAATTTCCTTTTTTGTGTTAAGGAAGTTTTTGTCTAAAACTTCCTCAAGTTTTGAAGACAGACAATTTTTCATTCATTATTCATTTTCCGCGTGTGTGCGTGCACGCATGGTGTGTGTGTGTGTGTGTGTGTGTGTGTGTGTGTGTGTGTGTGTGTGTGTGTGTGTGTGTGTGTGTGTGTGTGTGTGTGTGTGTGTGTGTGTGTGTGCTATAAAACTACAGGCTACAGACGCTCAGTATTGAAAAACTGGTGCTAATTATGTGGGCAACATTCTTTAACAGCAATCAAGTTGTCATTGTTTGTGTCAAACAAGTTGTGAATTTGTTGTAACATTAAAAAAGGAGATGACTTACTCTGGGCTTTTTCCAGCTCCCGTGGTTTCCAACGAAACATGATCAACAAAAAAAGAGGAATTGAAAGCTACTTACATTTCCCCTGATGGCAGCAATGTTCCACTTTCAGCTGGAATTCACGGTACATCAAAACCACCTGTCTTCTTTAGATTTCAGTTCCCTTTATTTATTCTCACAGTTCAGCAGCGGCATTTATTCAGAATCAGAGCCCAAATTAAAGCTGCATTTAGGGCGACTATCACTACCCAGCAGAAAAATAGATGCACTATAAATGGTTTTGTATAGCAGTCACGAACATGAGCATAGTTGTGGAAATGCTGGTGTTAGAAAACAAAGTTGACGGGAATTAAAGTGCTGCACATCGACTGTACAAATGTAGATTATTCATCACAAGAATTTTAATTCAGAAATCGAATAGGCTAATAAACTCTGAATTGTGAGATAAAATTCAGCATTCTGATAATAAAGTCAGAATACTTGGATAAAATCCGAATTCTGATAATTAAATCCAGCATTAAAGGTTCATTTAAGAAGGTTCTCACCAGTCATTTGTCGCCTGGTCGCAGTGTCAAGTTTTTTTTTAAAGTAGTTCACTAGTCGTAGCGTGCAAATAAATTGCAGTGTCAGAATTCTGAGAATTTTGTCAGCATTCAGATTTCCCAGAATTCTCTTACACTGCAAATTAAAGCGCTACTACTAGCAAACTAGTTTCAGCGTGACTGGAGAGAACTTCCTTAAATTAACCTTTAATGCTAGATTTGCATCAACGCTATTGTGTGAATTAGTATGGTTCTCTTTCATGGAAGCCGGAAGTGGGAGATTCCTTATTTTTTTTACCATTATTGTTTTATTAACAAATTTCTCCTACAGGGGATTGATAAAGTTCTATCTAGACTATTGAACAGAAAGAAACACTTGGTCATACTTTACACACTTTCAGAAGAGTCACGTGGACGAATCCGTAAATAACTGATTTTTTTCATTGGTTGTTGCGTTAAATCTTACCCAGATACAATAGGGCTATTTTCTGATTGGCTTTTATGTAGCACCTTTCGTTTTTTGATTGGCTGGTAAGAGGCAGGCTCGACTGAAGACTCCCGAGGCAGCAGGAGATGCACTTGATGAATCCTGCCGATTCCATAGCGAGAGCGGCGCTTCTGCAGATGAATTTAATAATGATCAATGGAATTTTACTGGGGCACTGGAGACTTTTACTGGGGCACGTGCCCCAGTAAAAAGGGGCTGACGACGCCTCTGGTTTGGTCTGACCACATGCCAGCACCCTAAGGCCCCATTTACACGAGGACGCTCGCAGGGGAAAAAATACCAAATATTTTATCGGAAGTGCCTTTCGTTTAGACGGTGACAGCGTTTTTGGGGCTTAAAAACGAAAAATCTGAAACCACCCTCCAGAGTGGAATACTTGAATACGCTCCGCCGTAGCGTTTCCGTCTACACTGCCAAGACACGAAACTCTCCAAGAGTATGGCTGCAGACATCCACCCACACGCTCGTCCAGACATCCACCCACACGCACTTCCGCTGCAGACATCCACGCACAGAAACATCCACCAGCACACCGGAAATCGGAAAATAAAAAATTAAAATCGGAAAATAAAATAAAAATCGGGCGTCACGTAATGTGTTTACATAAATGAACGGGCGTTAAGTAATGTGTTTACGCAAGTAAACTCATAAAAAAATCAATACATTGTAAACGTTTTAACACTTTATTCAGAACACAGATAACTGAACTCAGAACCCCAACACACACACACACACACACACACACACACACACACACACACACACACACACACACACACACACACACACACACACACACACACACACACACACACACACACACACACACAGCAATGTCAATGAGTATCCACCCAGCGACCCAAGAACATGGCGTTGACTCCAAGATCCTCCTCAGCTGCCATGTTAAGGAAGGCCTCCATGCCTTCCTGAAAATCAAAAGGTGAAGAGCAGGGGATACTTTTCTTCTTCATCATTTGAAAAACGTATACTTTCTAGGAGCTCCTGCTGTTCTGTTGCGTCCATATTCTGAAACGAGGGCTCGACCACCTTCCCCCTGAGCAAACCTGCATTCTGACGCAGCCAGGCAACTCCAGCCACGATGTTGTCAAGTGGCCCCTGTTTAATGGAAAATGAAATACCACCAAGTTGGAATCATTTTATATTCAATTATATTATTTTTGCAACCAGTTAGTTACTTAAACCAGGACTTGGAACTGTAAGGTTCTACACCCAGCCCATCCAGATAATAACACATCAAATTAGACAACAACACCACTGTGGTGGGACACATACTGTAACTGGAGGGGGTAAGTCTGTCTACAGAGAGGAGGACCTGAAACTGTTGAACACTGAGTGAGTTGAACACCAGAATAATTTTGTCCTCTTTAAATACTTAAAATAATGAAAGACCATCACACCTAGGAGGATGGCACATTCTTTACAAAAGATTATCATCATGACTGTTATCACAACGGTGGAAGAATCATGGAAATTAAAGATTGTTGTAGGAGTAAATGAACAAAAAATGAACAAACAAATACAACTTAACATTAACAGCATTAAAAAAATATAAATAAAAACGTACCTCATGAATGTCATCTCGCCTTCTCTTCTTCAGTTTAAAAACTGGTGGCACCTCACCCCGAAGAAGAGCCTTAGATGCGTCGGTCCAGTGGGCAAAGAGTTTGCCATGGCTCAAATATTAAGAATTAAAGGAAGAAAGCGAAATTAATACAC
The DNA here is from genome assembly GCF_902167405.1 of Gadus morhua. Taxonomy (NCBI): domain Eukaryota; kingdom Metazoa; phylum Chordata; class Actinopteri; order Gadiformes; family Gadidae; genus Gadus; species Gadus morhua. Next base: position 21,078,993 of record NC_044063.1, read on the forward strand.
TACAAATACAATAGAGACACTAATGTGTAACCATTTCTTAGTCAAACAAAGGTGAATATAATTTGGCCTTACCTTCCAAGGTCAAAATTTCCGATCAGCATGATACACCACCATTTTCTCAATGCCGGCATATCAGTCTAAAAAAATCAGCCTCAATATAGAATAACTTTTTAGATAGCTTTGAATAAGCAAGGGAACTTACAACAGTGAAGTCAAAGGGTGCATCCATCACTTTTTAAAGGGCATACTGTAAATAAAACAATAATTTTATTTAACCCTGCGTACGCACACCGTACGCAATCTTTTCTTTATAAATCACAGACTGCCTACAAGTGTGCGCAGCTGAATCAGCTTCACGTTCCGCCCTGTACACAAACCTTTTTATAAATGGTCAATGCAAATGACCTCATGAATTCGATCTGCATATAAAACAGACTCCGATGCAAGTATTATGTCTTGTCGGAAACAATGGCAGAAGTACTGAGAAAAGCAAAAAAGCGAAATTTCACGGAGGTTGAAGTGGAGACACTTGTGGGTGAGATGGAGGCCCGAAAAGTAGTTTTGTTCGGCGGTCACGGGATTGGGATCGCCAACAACAAAAAGCAGAGTGAGTGGCAACATGTTGCTGCAGCAGTGAATTCTGTCAGTAGCAAGGAGCGCACAGTCCCAGAATTAAAAAAGAAATGGTCTGACATAAATTTACATATTTTTATGTAGCCTACCAATAAATCGTTATGGTCCCTAAAGACCCTCTCCCTCCGAATCCTGTCATTTGGATGATCCACCAGAAGTGCCATATAGTGCAGCATTACCACGGCGCTCACCTCTGCATTTATAGGGTTACGGTAATAAGACTGACCGAGAACACCTTGGATAATCAGTTTGTAATCACCCACGTAACATGTTCTTGAACATAACCCCTTTTTAATGCCTGATTTGTCATGAAAAGCATCAAGAGTAACGGACAACGATTGTGATGAGGAGTGTGGCTTGGTTTTCCACACTTGAGATTTAATTGACATTTGATTATGTGTTTACAGTGTCACATAAAAATATTATGTTATTGTCACATTTTGGACAGATGTCTATTCTAAGGAGATGTTTCTGGAGTTATAACTGAGAAATTACGCAGTTGACTTAAATTATTCTGATTACATAGATTTAACGCATGACACGGGTTGATATTAAATTTATGAAGGGCGATGATAAAACATAATCGTTCTTCTCACTCTACAATTCTTCGGTCTGACTTCAGTTCACCACCACACCATCTGTGTCGCAAATTCTCATTTTCCTCCAAACCATGCGTACTCATGTGTCAGAGTTTGCTTAGGGCTGCGCACATTTTCCCGTCAAGTTGGCTTTTCATAGATCACATCCTTGGCGTGGAAAGTCACGTCCGCCAATTTCAGCCCCGTTTTGTGCGTACGCAACGGTTATAATGAGACCCCTGTCCTTTTGCATCGGTGTCATCAACCTCACATGAAATAAACCTTAGGCAGGGTCAGGGGTTCGGTTTTATTTTAAATCATTTCCATTTCCAATGCCCATATTGTTAAGTGCTACTACACTGTTCAGGCAACAGTCCGACCCCTAACATAAAAAAACATTTGACTACTTTAATGCATGCAGCGCTCAACCATTGTTCTTCATAAGTTTCTTTCTTTCTTACTCTCTACAAACGTTGGGACCTATCTCCTCCATTTTTCACCTAGAGACTACTAGAGAATATCTTGGAATCACTCGCTTCTTTTCAGATTTTTAAAATATTTTACACTTTAAGATATTCTACTTTTAAAATATTATCTTTTTTTTAACATGGGAGTCAATGGGAGGACGGCAGAGCCGTCCTCTGCAGGCCTACTTCAAGCTGTTTAAGACGTAAGTCACGTAACCAGGGGCGATTCTAGGTTCTGACTTTTGGGGGGGCTTAACCACAGGAAGCCACACGGGTATACGAAGTATATAAAGTCCTGTCCAAGATTATTTTATTCCACAACCTTTATTTTCTTAGTTACTATGCTGTTGTATGTCTAAGCCAATAGCAGGCAGTGTCAGCTAAATAATGCAGTTCTGAACCAATAAAGTGATGAAAGGAAAAAAGACTGTTTGGATGAAGGAATAATCGATGGATATGAACTGTAATAACAAATTTGAGGTATATTTAATTTCCTTTGTGTAAGTTTCCCTTAAAAATGACCATATTTTCATATTTTATTCACACAGTTACTGAAACACATTGGTACAACATGTACTAGATTAATAATATGAAAAACATACCACTATTTCGGGAGCACTAAACTATGTTGTCTCACTTTCAGGGACCAATACCTTTTTATAAAACTTCTGATGCAAAAAAATCTGGTTCTGATGCAAAAAAAAAGGGTGCTAATTTTCAGTAAAAAAAAACACTGGCATTATTTTATCAGCTGCGGGCGTTTTCATTGCCCTAACAACGTGAGCTAATCAACAAGTACCACATGTTCTAGACCAGTGGTTCTGAATTATTTTCTGTAATTCCCACCACCCTTTTCGCGCCCTGCCTGAATTGAAATAGCCTACTATTGATAACCTGCTAATATTTATTTATTTAGATTAATACAATTAGCGGAGATAACATCTGCAACAACTTAAAACAATTTCCAAGTTCAGTTTATTAACTCAATTTGTAACATTTAAACAAGACTGCTAAGTCTGTGTGAATCTCAAAACAGAGAAACAAGAGCAAATGATTAACTGGGGTTTGCATTTAATGAAAAATATTTTTAAACAGTAAACATTGGTCACTTGTCAGCTTCATCAGCTTATTCCCTTTCAAAAAAAATAATAATATATGTTCATCTTTCAAGCATGAATAAAGACACCAAGTCCCTCTGTCATGACTTTGTAAGATCATAATTCTTGTAAAACTTCTGACCCTTGGTATTATGTTTATTTAAAATAAAATAAGTAACTTAATAAAATAAATAAATAAATAAGACACTAAGTCCCGTCTGCCGCTCGCGCCTGACACCTTTTATCAGTAGTATCTAGTCTCATAGCATTAGAACATGTTGTACTTGTTGATTAGCTCACGTTGTTATGGCAATGAATATGCCCTCAGCTGATAAAGTAATGCCAGCATTTTTTTTTTACTGAAAATTAGCACCCATGTCAACTTTTTCTGCTCCTTGCTCTCACACACACACACACACACACACACACACACACACACACACACACACACACACACACACACACACACACACACACACACACACACACACACACACACACACACACACACAGGGAAATACATTTGACCTTTTACATTTCTGCATTTTTAGCAATGCTTTGCCTTTTTCATTCAGCTGTCACTTTATTTGATTCCAACCATTTACTTTTTCTTAAATGGTGAGCATGTTAACATTGTTTACTCCATTTAGACTTTTGAACTTTTGCTCAAATCCCTTCACTTGATTTAAGCCATGTGGCTTTATTAAAAAATATTTTCAACCTCACTTTGTCCTACAGCACTCACCGCATTTTCTGCAGGAAATGCATTTTCTAGTTCCACACAATATGCAGTAGGCCCTACTTAACAATATCACTGGAGGGCAGCAAAGCTTCTATAAGAACAAGAGCAATTGCTCCGTCGTTGCATTCCCCCAAACGTGCGTGTGTTTTCAGAGTTTGACTTGGCAACGTGACGACGTATCAAGGTGGATGTTCAGGATAACCTTAGAAAACACAATTACCTTAAACGAAAGCCTAGCATGCAGTGTCCAAAAGAGATACTTTCACAACCTGCGATTCCTCTTGTTATCTGACCTCCGGGCCGCCCTCAGTATGTGAGAAACTTGAGGTTGTTTGTATTTTTTTTGTAGTTTAAAGGTCCCATGGCTACTACTTTATGAATGCTTTTATATAGCTTTTAGTGGTCCCCTAATACAGTACTCAAAGACTTTCAAGAAATTCAGCCTTGGTGCAGAATTACAGTCAATACGAGCCAGTCCCACGGACGATATTATGAATCCCATATGATATTATGAATCCCAAACGACTGCGTCGGGTTCTCCGACGTCTCTGGTTCTTTGGATTGACTCCCTGAAGTACATGAACCACGACATAGAGGAGAAAGTTATTTCTCCTCCATGCGGGCGGCAGGGCTCCGGCGGGAGACAATCGCGGGCAACAATCCCTTTCTCCTCGCGGTTCATGTACTTCAGGGAGTCAAAGCCAAAGTTCCTTTCCCCCATTTCCTTCTCAACCATGGCTGAGATAACGCCCACTACAAGTCTCGTTGTGGAGAGACGTCAGAGAACCCGACATGTTAGGTGCCATAACATCAACAGCAGAAAGGTTATCCAAATAACAAAGAAAAAAATACAAACACTTGCACTACAGTGTGTGTATTCACACACACACACAGGGGAGGTAATTTGGCCCCTTATGACGACATATGGGGCCAAATTCAAAATCGGAGCGTCGGAGCTTTCATTGTTCAAAGGTGGAGTGGATACCTAGCGCTCGTTTTACACCTAACGCCATTTCTAGCTACTGGGGGATGAAAGGCAGGCTAGGGGAACTCATATTAATGTTAGAAAACCTCATAAAGTGACGTTTATGTGAAGGCCTTTAATTGTTTTGTGTTTTGTTTGAGTGGGGGGGATGAGGTGAATGAATTGGATGACTTTTACTAGTTCTTACGAGTTGTTTTGATAGCAGAAATAAATGGAGAAATTCATGAGGAAGAATTCTTTTTTATTAAGGAGTGAAGAAGTGTTTGGTTTTTTGTCAATATATATGTTTTGATGTGTAGATTTTGAAGATAAGTACGTATGCATGTAATATATATAGACAACGATTTTATTGCATTTCCTTTTCCATACAGATGTGCAGGAGCGTCGCTAGCAATTGAAAACATCCGGGGCTGTAGCCCAGAAGTTAGTCCTTTTAAAACGGGGGTTTGGGGGTTTCTCCCCAGAGGAAATTTGAGAATCGGGCTGATGAACATGCAATTGTCACGTAGTTTGAGAAGTAAAGGAAAGACAAATCGTCATGTCTGACTCACGTCGGGGCAGGCCTGAATAGGTTAATGTTTACGTTAAGGATAGGAAAGTGCACCACAAACAGCAGCCAAAATGAGACATTAGAAAAGCCTGTAGCCAAATAAACACTCATGCGCCTAGATGTCAAGTGGACCGGGTTGAATTCACTGCGGGTCTCCTGAATCTGTGCAAACTAGAGCACTAAACAGCAATATCGACATGATGTGCTTTGCAATTTGCATAGAGAATCAAATTTGCAACATTTTGCACCTAATGATTCTAAATTTGCCCATTAATGTACAAGTCAGATTTTTTTTTTCAGTTGTCAAATTTGCTGAATTTTTTTTTAAACTTCAATAATTGTTCATAGTCAACTTATATAGTGCATTTATTTAAGCTCTCAACAGCATAACCATACAGCTTCGCCACATCGGCCGGAAAACACGGCACACGCAAAGTACATCCATGGAATCAGCCGTTCAAAACCAGTCTGCATGAATCGTATGACAGCTGGATGGCAGGCGATGCGGACAAGGAATACACCGCAGGGGAGAACATGAGAGCCCCAGCTCGCCGCATAGTAGCCTGGGTGCTTCAGGCCCCGTCCACACGAAGCCGAAACGGTTTCGATCTATCCGGTTTCGGAGTATCTCCGTAAAGACGGAGTCAAGCGAAACCGGGTAAACTGTGTGTGTGTGCAGGCGTTATTCAATTGCCTGGTAAACATGTAGGCCTACGGTAATATTCATACTGGTTTAAATAATGCATTTGACAGGCTATTTCCCATCGTTGCTGAGCGAAAGTTTAGTCATAGAAAACAAATAATAGCCCGGGCTATTGAAGTTTTACGGTACCACTGTCATGCACCTACCCGATGTCAAGTGGACCGGGTTGAATTCACTGCGGGTCTCTCTTCTTATATCCATCTTACCAAAGATATTTTGGTACTGTCCTTCTCAACACTCTGATCTCACTAAAAGGCTAGCAGCACGAAACAGCAATATCGACGAGATGCGCTATGCATAGAGAAGAAAGAATACCGACGTTGAATTTGCAAAATTTTGCAACAAATTATTCTAAATCTGCCCATACATGGACACGGCAGAATTTTGCAGTTTTCACTCGCTACAATGTTGCATCTGTGGCTGCTGGTAATTCAATCACAAAGAAGTAAACTCTACGGGGCTATTTTCAGCATTATGTTTTTTTTACGGCACAGGGATCCGGGGCTATTCCCAAAAGATCCGGGGCTATAGCCTCGAATGCCCAGGTCTAACGACGCGCCTGCAGATGTGTCAATAGAGAAAGGTTGCTATGCTTCCTTTTTCCAAAAATGACTTTAAAAGAATCTTGCTTCATTTGGAATGTATCGATGTAAAGCCAAAATCCGCTACCTACCTAAGCCCTCATGGGGCGTTTGAAGCGTGGCCTGCGAAACATGTGTGTTATTTTTAAATGTTCCCTCGTATTACATCAATGTTGCATGTTCTTAAAACCAGGGACTTGCCATGCAGTTCTGGAATCAATGGTTGACTCAGCTTTCAGGGTTTGGACCTGTCCCTGCTGACATCAGGAGCTGGTCACCCGTTCGTGGGTAAGACTTCTACTTCAAATAGTGAAAAACAAAAGTTTTCCTTTGACCTTTTGTAAGAGGTACTGGTGTGATCCCTTTACTTTCTATGTGTGTGTGGTGGAATAAAATAACATGTTTTTTTATCTTTTTGATTGACCCAGGGGCACCCAGAGCAGGAGTGAGTGACCCTAATGAGATTTCCTGAATGTGTGTGTGACGATGGCTGGTTCAACCTGTGTGCATTGATTAGTCAATTCACAACACTTGTGAAGCCCCATCTAGCACCAGGGTCCAATCAGTCTGACCTGGGCCAGGTGAGTGCTTAGACCAGCCATAATCCACACACATTCCACAATTGTATTGTCTTGTTCTTGCAGGATTCAATTGGTACTAAGGCCCCGTTTACACGAAGGGAAAACACAGATATTTCCACGCGGTTTGGCCTCTCATTTACACGAAAACACAGTTTTTATCACAGAAAACGATCATTTCTAAAAACTCCGGCCAAAGTTGAGATTTCTGAAAACACCAATTATGTGTTGTCGTGTCAACGGGGAGAAACAGGGTTTTAGGTTCTGAAGCGTCACATTATGCGCCAGGAAATGCTTAACGTCATATGAGCGCCCTATGTTTACAGTTTGTTTGTTACAGGAAGACGCTTGTGTTATTCTTTGTTGTTGATTCTGAGGATTCTGATTGGCTTGCATGGCTTTATCCTTCTCCCTACACTGCCGCCCATAGGTTTGGCATAGTTATAATGGCGCTCGACGGCGTATTTATGCGTTTTGATGTAAACTACAACTTTTTTGAAAACGATGTTGTGTGCACAATGTTATTTTTGAAAACGGAGGGGGGGAAATATTTGTTTCTATAAATACCCTGCTACGTATAAACGTGGCCTGTTTACATGAGGACGCTTGCGGGTAAAAACGACCAAATATTTTATCTGAAGTTTCTTTCGTTTAGATGGCTTTCCACCCCTCCAGGGTGGAAAGCTTGAATACGCTCCGCCGTAGCGTTTCCGTTTACACTGCCAAGACGCAAAACTCTGCTCAGATCTGCTCATGTCGCATACGCATTTACGTCACATACAGCACCAGTAGGGGGAAATAAACAAACATGTTGGATTATTTCCAAGCTGCTCTGGCAACTCTAATAAACTTACAGAAGTCTTTCCACGAAATGTACAGGATATGCACAGTACAGATAGTATTACTGAACAGTGAAGGATCTGTAATTATGTTTTGGTTTTGACGGCGCAGATAAGAGAAGGAAGATTGTACGCATGCGCTTAGACATGGTGGTGTTGTGTGATGGTGTATCACAGCACCACCTAGCCGCCTGACAGGCATACCCAAACGAAATCCACACACTTTTGCGTCACTCATCTAAACAGGGAATAAAAAGTGAAGGCGCGACGCCACCTTTGCGTCTTCTGTTCAGACCGTCATCGTGTAAACGTAGCCTCAGAGTGAATCCAAAATGGCATCCATCGTGTTTCCGCATGTTGAATAGGTCCATGCAGAAGCTTCCAAAAGCACTTCTCCAAATACGACCTTGAGTACTCAATTCAACCCCTGGCTGTCGGGGACCCTGGTTCCCAAACGCATGCATAACATGTACCCCTGGAACTGTCTTTTAATGCAGTGTCTGTGCCGTGTGCGGGGAAACATTTTGGATTTGTTTGTTCCACCATCTGTGTGCTGGACTGTGAACGGTTCTCCTGTCCTGTGAGGGGTAGGCCCACACCTCTTAGCCATTTAGTTTTCCCGTGGGTCCAGGATGTGTGGTGCCTTCACGTGCTATGGAAATTATGGTAAATAATACCATATACGCGTCGGCTCCCGTCGTAATACCCCCTCCCGTCGTAATTTCCACGGGAGAGCTCGTAGAATATTCTGATAACGAGCTGCCGAGATTAGATAACCTTTGACCTTTTCGACATGGCGGAGAGCAAAAAAATTTAATATTGTAGCGCCGGGGTTATGTTTGTTGTGTTGTTATACGACTGCTATTGGTTGATGTGTTCCCATCATGCTTTGCGGTGCGGAAGTTAGGGGAGGAGTTAAAAAGACAGTTGAGCTTAGTTGTGGTTACGGTGACTCAGGGGATTCAATAAAGTCACTGAAAGAATATAGCATGCCTCTGCTTTTGATATTCGCCACAATACTATTCATGATCTATAAAATATTATAAATCCTCTTCTTGCTGTAGCAGATGACTAAGGCAGTCTCAAATTGTTTTACCCAAGTAACAGGTAAGGATCTGTGAGTCCGCCATGTTTCATTTCAATATGACAACAAAACCACTTGAACACAACGCACTCATAATTTCCAGTTCACAAATGTAATGGATCATCTTTTCCAGAAGCTAAGGCAGCAGTGGACGCAGCCGTGCACATCACCAACACCAGTCGCACACTCTTCTTCATCCATGACATCCATGCCAGCATTGAACATCACTTCCACAAAGCCAATTCAATGTATTTTTTATGTCATATAGTCATAAAAGGTTATTATAGCCAATATCAGCTGTAAAATACAATTCAACACAATACCATATAGATTACTATGATGCTGGCCTGGTGGGCCTTTAAATGTCCCTGTTTAAATATTGTTAAAACAAAAAGCTTGAAGAACATGTGGCCATACTTCAACCGTAAGAATGAAACATTTTATAATTTAGTGTGTCTTCAGTTGTAGATGAGGATTAGTTTGACATTAGCTTAGAACATCTGACAACTTCAAAGATTGTTTGTTTGCTTGATGACTCAACACAGCAATAAATCTATTTATAAAGCTATATATATATATATATATATATATATATATATATATATATATATATATATATATGCTGCCCCATTTGAAAGGAACATGCACTTGTGGGATGAGCAGCAGAGCTGATGTGTAGGTCGGATAGATCAGGGACTCAGGGTGTCTTGAGTTTTTCAAACCCTATGTGGTTGTACCAATATATATATATATAATATATATATATATTGGTATTATATCATATTCAGGGACATATTCAAATAAAGTAGCCTAGTCCTTCTAGATAGTCCTTCTGGCAGGAGAATAAAGTTTAAAAACATAACCAGACTGTTTACCACCTCAAGTGAATTAACCGGTAACCCTTCCTTTTACAGTCCCCTAATTACTAGGTATTTACCCGGTACATACATGGTAAATCATAGTGTATTACTGGGTAATTACCACTGGTAATAAGAAGGTAAATACAGAGGTAGTTACCCGGCAAATACATGGTAAATCATAGTGTATTACTGGGTAATTACCACTGGTAATAAGAAGGTAAATACAGAGGAATTTTCCAGTAAATTATAGTGTATTACTGTGTAATTACCACTGGTAATAAGACGGTAAATACAGAGGAATTACTAAAAAAAACCTCCACTATTACCCATCAACTCAACTAAGTAGCGTGTAGTTGTAACTGTTTTGGGTTAGTAATAACTCCGATATTGTGTACTTCCTAGGAAATTGGGCAACCAATTCTTAGAAACACTTATTATCCAAGGTTTATGTTCTTAACAGCCGGAGTTTAATGATGTACTATCTATTAGCATAGTACTTTCTAATAAAATACTTTTTCGTAGTTATTATTCGTAGCTACACCCATTTAGAAAGGGTTTATTCGATTTACCACTATGGAATTACTTACCTGGTAACAACCTCTGCAGGAACAGTTTTCCTCTAGTGTTATGGTACATCTTCTTAAATACTGGGTACAAAGCCGTTTGTTTCCATGGTATTACCAGGTACTTCTTACCATATAATTTATAATAGATACATTCCATTATCCATGCAGTCAACACAAACTTGTACCATGTACGTTCTGCGACGTTACCAAGTAAAACACACCAATTTACCCAGTAATTAAGCTGAAACTGTACTGTAAAAGGAAGCCTCGTTTGTTTCCATGGTATTACCAGGTTCTTACCATGTAATTTGTAATACATTATTCCCTTTTCCATGCAGTCAACACAAACTTGTACCATGTACGTTCTGCGACGTTACCAAGTAAAACACGACAATTTACCCAGTAATTAAGCTGAAACTGTACTGTAAAAGGAAGCCTCGTTTGTTTCCATGGTATTACCAGGTTCTTACCACATAATTTGTAATACATTATTCCCTTTTCCTTGCAGTCAACACAAACTTGTACCATGTACGTTCTGCGACGTTACCAAGTAAAACACGACAATTTACCCAGTAATTAAGCTGAAACTGTACTGTAAAAGGAAGCCTTGTTTGTTTCCATGGTATTACCAGGTTCTTACCACATAATTTGTAATACATTATTCCCTTTTCCATGCAGTCAACACAAACTTGTACCATGTACGTTCTGCGACGTTACCAAGTAAAACACGACAATTTACCCAGTAATTAAGCTGAAACTGTACTGTAAAAGGAAGCCTCGTTTGTTTCCATGGTATTACCAGGTTCTTACCATATAATTTGTAATACATTATTCCCTTTTCCATGCAGTCAACACAAACTTGTACCATGTACGTTCTGCGACGTTACCAAGTAAAACACGACAATTTACCCAGTAAGTAAGCTGAAACTGTACTGTAAAAGGAAGCCTCGTTTGTTTCCATCGTATTACCAGGCTCTTACCATATAAGTTGTAACTGGTTAATCCCTTTACCATGCAATCAACACAAACCATATATGTTCTGCAACATCGTTCACCAGTAGTTAAGCACTTTAATTGTTGTTATAAAACCCCAAACCACTGTTGATGAAAGACATATTAAAATTAAACAAAATCAAAGGCTTATCCAAACAATGCATATCTCACAAACAGGCACTGAACACTGAAGAAATCTGACAAAAAAAAGAGCCGTCCACATCAACTCAATTTAAATGTTACTGATGGTGTTTTCATAAAACACATGACAGTGTTATGGCAAGTGACCACAAGGAAGACTGCGTCAACCTCTACAATTTGAATAAGTGGTGAATGCCATGCAGCAATCTGCCTATGGGAGCATCTTTGTGGTCATTCGCAAACCAATGAGTCCACTCGATGAATGAGAGATGACTCTTTAGTGTCTTCTCTGTGAGGTATCCCTGCAGTCTCCACATCTGGGATTTGAAGGCTGACCAAGACCTGACCAGGTACCTCCAAATCTCCCCTTCAAGAATCAGAAGACAAGAAAATAAACATTAGGACTGTCAATTAATGAACATTTCTAGAACATGTAGAACTCAAAGATTATTTTGTTTATCAGTTAAGAAAGGATGCTGGTCCTCTGGCCATTGTGTTTTGGTCAGTGGTATACAGTGGTATAATGAGCACATACCACAGCCTGGCGTGATCTATTGCTTAAATATATATATATATATATATGTATATATATATATATATATATATATATATATATATATAAAAGGTCTGTCTCACTTGTATTCATTTTATTCTGAAATAACTTGAATGGAACTTTAGATGTTTGGGGATAAGCAGCAAAGCAGTCAGGTAGCTATTTAAAGCTATAATAAGCGGCGTGTTTTTTTAAATTTAGGTTAAGCATTGTGAAAAAATATGCATACATTTTCATTTTCCCGTTGGGCTAGGCACAGGATATTCGAGTTGTCTTGAACGCGCCGTCAGTTTTCAATTCAAGTTCCCATGACCAGAGAATGTCTGCCATGACTCATGAGGCCATCCTGATCTCGCGAGTTCAGATGTCGGTTTCTCGATCCTTCCAGATCCGGACTGGGTGAAGGCAAATGGCTCCCTTTGAGGATACAGCGCCCCCATGTGTCCGAGGATAACCATCTACTATTATTGTTCCAAAAAAACGAAAAGGAACTTTGGCCGAATGTGATACCGTACAAGGAAATACGACGAGTTTGGATTGTTCCCAGTCCGGTTTGGATACGGCGAATTATTATAATGTATAAACCTTTTATTTAGAAGTGACTACGTTTATATACTTTTAAAACAAAAGGTTTCAGCTGTTTGGACAGCATATGCTTTTTAGTGAACATGACAACATGGTACGGAAACAAACTACCTGCTCGATCGCCTGACGAAACAATTTAAATTAAATACAAAACGACAGATAAGGGAAAACGGCCAGTTTACTACAGTCCGGACAATAACTTGAGTTCAGCCCACCTTCTGGCAGCTATGGACTCGGATTCAGAAGTTGAAAGGTTTGTCATATCGGCGTAGGCCTTCTTCATAGCAACTCAACTATTTGAACTCGTTCTAGACTTGTTCTATAGGCTATTACATGATCAAGATGGTTAATGTAGTATATCAAATACTTTTCAATTTTTACTAGACTCACTTCACCTGAGTTCACCTGCATTCTGCATAGCCTCCTCCTTTACCCCCTATTGCTACTTCACCTCCGTACTCTCACCTCTCTTACGCCCATTATTTTATGTTCTACGTCCTGGCACTTAGAAAAAGGACTAGCATCTTATCCTAGCTGTCTTTGTTGTATACAGGGAATGGGTTAACCTAGCAATTGTTGTTGCTTGGCACTTGTTTCTTTAACCATCCTTACCGTACCGAGTGATCTATTTTTGTTTCCATTTCCTCTGACAAATGTACTTATTGTTAGTCACTTTGGATAAATCGTCTGCTAAATGCGCTAAATGTAAATGTAATACCCTGTATTATACGTTCTGGATTTAGAATACTGCATGGAACAGGTCGTCCCCCGTCAAGTTATGGATCAATGAGGAGCGATGAGGAAGAAGAAGAGGACTTTGAGAGGGACTCACCTATCACTTCCAATGAACCCACCGGGTAGGTTGGAGTTATACTGAAACTACTATCCATGTATACTTGCATATATATCATATTTAATATTATCCGGGATATGAAATAAAATAAAATGTTATCAACTGTTGTACGCTGGTCAGCTAACTGTGAACCTTCTCTTGTTCTAATTCTTGGCAGGTTGCAACTTATACGTCATCACTATCCAGAGACAGTCCTCACCCAGGGCACACAGCAGACCAAACAACAAGATGCCTGCATCATATATACCAGGTTGGTGCATAGGCTAGCATACTTATCAATGCACTCATGTATCACATGACAGAGACTTAAATACGTACTTACGTACACGGGGGTCTCCTGCACTTTTGTCTCTCCCTCAGAAATGAGGAAGTGGTTGAAGATGAGAACCGGGAGGAGGAGGAAGAGGAGGAGGGGGAAGAGTACGATAGAATTAATTCTCCAGTACCGCCGCCGCCTGTGGAGGATGGAGATCAGATGGACCCTGAGGAGGCCCAGTCAGGGATTCTCCACTCAGAGCTTGGAATGCCTCACGTATTCAAGGTGCCATGTTGTGCTGTTTATAAAAGAAAAAAAATTCCAATCCTTAAGATTACAAACAGTCCTTCCTATTATTCTCTTTTGCCATCGTACAACACGGCACAATTACCTCACCACTCTGTCCTTGTTCTCCTCATTGTGTAGAACATCATGGGGGTTCTGTCTGGACTTTCTGAGGAAGACATGGGAAACTTAAAGATACGCCTTAGTCGAGAAGAGAAACTTTTCAAGCTGGAAGAACTGTTTCAATGGGACCTTCTGAACCTAGTGGACAAGATGATTGAAGTGCTTGGTAAGAACACGTTCAGCTAGTAATTATTAATTAATAACTAATTATATTATTATTATGAGTTAGTCTTCACTGTCAGGAGTAGTACAACCCTTTATATACATATATATGTAAAGCATATAATTAAACATGATTGTATTGGCCGCTGTATACATTGTCATACTGAGCAACCTATGCCAATTAATCATTGGTCACTTTTGTCATGCAGGTCATGAGTGTGCCTTAAAACAATCCATCATGGGCTTGGACAGCATAAAAAAAATTACTGAAGCCCGGGACCTGGAGAACAAATGCAAGAGAGGTAAGGCTGTCAGATAAAGAGAAAAAAAAATAACCTGCATGTAGATATAAATAATCAGCCATTTGTTAAGCTTATTAAATCTTACTTTCGAACACGACTAGCCAGCCAAGATGAACTCTTGTCATCAAAGTGCATATTTCCCCCTCCCCCTCACCTCCTCTCCATCCCCTCTCACCCCAGTGTTGCTCCGGTTCCAGCTGAAGCAGCACATCCTGCGGAGGTTCAGAGTAATCTACGAGGGCGTCCCCCGGCCCGGGAAGCAGCAGCTCCTGGACACTGTCTATGTCCAGCCCCAGATCTCCAGACGCCCAGGCAACGGGATCCATCTGGCACCCGGCGACGGCGTCGGCAGTATTTTCCTGGACGTGAAGGATCTGCTCCGACTGACAAAGGCCAGCGGGGAGCCCGTGAGGACGCTGGTGACCACCGGAGTCGCGGGGATCGGGATGTCCGTGGTGGCGGCCAGGTTCTCCATGGACTGGGCAGAGGATGCCGCCAACAAGGTCCGCTACATGCAGGAACTCGGCACTCCTGAGTGTACCACTCATTTTATTTGTTTTACATTTCATCAGTGGGGAAGGGAGAAGTAGCTCTATTAAGGAACTTTTATGCTGTTGAAATGTTTTTGACAACATCATGTAATTGGGGATTTTGAGCGCATGGATATTTACCAAAGGGGGGGATCTTCACCTGTGTTGAGTGTACTTTATTGTTCTATTACCAATGTCCCCATGAACAATCGTATCTGTGTAAAGCTACAGCAAACAGTATGAGGTTACACCACGTATAGAAATTGAGTTGTTGAATCTGTGATTGTGTTTCCTTGTTTTTCTTTTGTTTCATATACAGGATATACAGTTTGTGATCCCACTCTCACTCGAGAGTCTCTGGTCTCTCCAGAAGTTCCAACTTCCTCCAACTAAGATGATGTCCATCATGGAGGTGATAGAACATTACTACCAGGGGTTCAGTGACGCAGGCTACCTGGAAGATCTCAACTGCAGATTTCTCATTCTAATGGACTCCTTCGATTATTACCTCGATACGCTGGACTGGAAGGTATATTTCCCAAAGCAGAAAGTGTCTCTATGTTTAATGCACACCAGGTCCTGGGAGGATCACATTTTAAGGGCATTTTTGTTATAGAGCATTTCTAAGCATCTGCTATACTTTGTCTCTATGTAATTCTCCCTTCCAAAAGCAACAACCGACTGCCATCTGCTTGCTCCTTACTCCAGAACACTCCGGTCCTGTCTGACAGCCATACTCCTGCACATCTGGATGTTCTGATCGTTAATCTAATCCGGGGTAAACTGCTGCCCTCTGCCCGCATCTGGATCCTTGGCAGACAAGCAGCCGTCTCAACCATCCCACCTGAACTCATCGACGTGGTCACAGATATTCATGGCTTTAGGTCTGTCTTTGTGGTGGTGGGAGCCACTATCATATTCTACTCTGTGTCTGTTTGTGTCCGGCAGCAATCCTATCTTCTGTCTGCCTGTCTTCCCGCCATGCTACCATCTCCCCTTCCTAACCGTTGCCTCCGTTTTAATGTGTGCAGTGTTGAATCACCACCACCGCTAGGTTTCACTTACCTTTCCCCCCTCGCCGATCAACAGTGACGAGATGAAGGACGACTACCTGAGCAAACGCTTCCAGGACAAGGAGCTGTCGGACAGCATTGTGTCCCATTACAAGCGCTCGCCGGCCCTCATCGCGCTGTGTCAGCAGCCCTTCGTCTGCTGGTTGGCCGCCACGGCCTTCGAGCGCTGCTTCCGCTACCAGGGCTACGGGATTCAACCCCCCAGGCTCACGCCCTTCTACATCCACGTGATGGTCATCCAGACCAACCGCAAGCTCCAGCGCTACCGCGGCCAGTCGGAGAACCACCTGGTGAGCTGGTTGATGCATGCATAGAAAGGGTTGATAGCATCATGTTAGGGGATATATTATGTCATGGTTATGATGCATGTCATGTCATGGTTATGATGGCCAAATCGTCATTTTCCTATGACATGGCGACGTTAAATTACAGCATTCTATATGTATCACAGGGCGATTTACCTGATCATTTGTTCATATAAAACGCATACACACAAAACTAAAGTCAGCACAAGGGTAGAAATGTAATGTATTGAGGTTTCAAAGTCTTAACTGTTTTTTTTCTGTCTCTGTGTGTGTCAGAAATGGTCCCAGGACGACATCCACACACTGCTAAACCTGGGGAAGCTTGCCCTGGCTATGGTGGAGAAGCAGGTGTGGGTCTTCTCCCAACAGGACATCAAGGAGCATAAACTGGACATGAAGGAGATAACTGTCTTCTCCGGCCTCTGCATTGAGCTTCACTCGCTGGACACCACTAAGAGAAAGCAGTTCAGCTTTTTACACCGAACCTTCCAGGTGAAAACCAATGCTATTATTTATATTTTGGACATATATTCTTTGTAGTATAAACCACTAATATAAACCACATATATATATATATTAGAGCTGTCAGTTAAACGCGTTATTAACGACGTTAACGCAAACCAAATTTACTGGCGTTAATTTTTTTATCGCGCGATTAACGCAATTATTTTATAATTTTTTTTTCTTTTTTTTTTTCTTTGGCTCAAAACAAAGAAGCAGTAGCCTGACTGCTATGTTCAATTGACATTTGTTCAAAGCAGTCGTTTAATTGCACTATAGGCTCTTTTTTTGTATCGTCCTGTTTTGATCAGTGTATATGCCAATGTTGTTATCAATAAAAAATAATTTGCACAAGGCAAGCCGATGCACTTCACCATGTTGATAAGAGAATTAAAATGAGAAGAATTATGGGACAAAAAAATCAAGGGATATTTAGCTTAGAAAAATTATTTGCGATTAATTAGAGTTAACTATGACATTAATGCGATTAATCACGATTAAATATTTTAATCGCTTGACAGCTCTAATATATATATTAGTATTTTGGCAGATGTGCTTGAATCTGCATGAACGGGGTGTTTTGATTCAAATTAGTTTAGACCAATCATGTTCCCCGGGACCGGGATGTGTAGGCGTGCGATTGTCTTGACTGTCTGGAACCTAAGCAAATGTGATCTTTAAGTTGCCCCGGCCCCTAACCCCACTTGACATTGACTTTACCTTGACATCTGTATTCCCTGGAGTGTTGTGTTTTGTTTTTCCATATATCCAAACCTGTAATGTACTTATCGACCTTCGATGTCGCAACACCTTTAGCACAACCTTAAAATGTGATTCTTCTGTGCCTGTGAAGGAGTTCATGGCTGCCGTGTACGTGTTCGCCGTGTTCCACCTGGAGGGCCGGGTCCCCCTGCCAGAGGCCGGGTCCTGGCCCCGCGCCAAGCTGCCCAGAATAGCGGAGTCCCCCCGGTCAGCCGCGGACCTGCTGCGGGGGGCGGTCCGGGCGACCATGGGCTCGCCACACCTGGACATGGTGCTCCGCTTCCTGTGCGGCATAATGTCCCGCGGCAGCCACAACCACATGCTGAGAGTGCGGCTCTTCCAGGCACCACAACCCGCGCTGAGCAAGCCGGAGAAGGCGCAGCAACTGCTGGAGCGGGAGGTGGAGAGTGCGCCGGCGGACAGGCGGGCCAACCTGCAGGAGTGCCTCAGGGAAATGGTGCAGGAGGACGAGTGAGGTGGATCACGGACGACGTGTTTGCCTGGTACCCAGTCTGAGGAATGTTTTGTAGATGACTTTTTTTTGTTGCTGATGAGACACTTTTATCCAAAGACACCACCTGTGAATACAGATACATGTCATTGAGCAGGTAGAGGTTGCACAGAGGTAGGCTGCCCGTTACTGGGGATGGAAACTAATCCGTTTGGCTGGGAGTCTAACACTTTAACCCCTATACTGTCCTTTAATACACGTGCTCTTTATGTTGTTTTGTTTGGCTAATATTTTGGATCAAAGAAAATGGCTAACTGCTTCTCAAGAATGTTTGTAATACATAGGGACTCTGCACTACTGTCCTCCTGAACGCCTCAGCCCTCCCTAAGCCCAAAGCGTGAAGAGCCTGTACACTTGTGATTTGTTTGTCTCATATTGATAGCACAACAAACAAGATAAAGTTATTGATAATAGCTACTGCTAATAGCAAGTGTGTATATAGGGCTGTATTAGCATGGTCCTACCAGAATCTCCGGCCAGAGAGTCCGGCCGGAGAAATCCCACGAATATACCGCAAACCCAGTACGTATGGGGGCAGAGCCAGCCTAGGGATGTATGGTATTTGCATGGGAGTTCTAGTACAAGTATAAAATAAAAATATAATGTTGTTTTTCATCATCTCCATCGTTACTCATGTAATTATTGGATTGTGAATATTCCAACAAACTAAACATATAATTGTCTGTAGAGTCAGTAAGTTTACACCATGTCCTTTATAGGTTTAATCAAGTCAAAGGTTCAATTGATGTTTGTCATCTGAATTACACTACAACATTTCCACATTATTTCACTCAATAACATGTAGATTTACAGGACATTCAGAATGGAAAATCAAACAAATTATTTACAGACAATGAATTATTTAGTGACTTATTCAATTAAGTCATATTACTTGGGAACATTTCTAGACACATTATTGAATGAAGGCCCATTCATTTCTAATATCTACAAGTAATTGTATTAGGTAAACAAATTATTACCACTGTATACAGTTGCGCAACTGCCTACCTTCTGGGGGGTATGCAGACACATAGCAGCCCCCCCCCCCTTTGGTCTGGGCACAAGATTGATCTAAAACACACTATGATATCGAATCAAACAATTCATTTTCAGTGCACCAGGACAGATATCCGGTGTTTTTTTAGAGGCACAAGGGGGGGGGTTGTATCATCGGACTACGTAAAACAACATAACCACAAACAAGTTCCTATCTTTTACCCCCCCACACGGCGCCCACTGGAGCGCCGTGTTGGGAGGAGGGGGGGAGGGAGGCGAAGGAGCGGGGGGGGCGCCTTATCAGTGAGGTCCCTCTGTTATTGATCATTGCGATATTCCATCGCTTCGGCGCCCCCTCTGGTGCGGCGCCCCTATGCGCCGCATATAGTGCATACCCACTTTTTGCGCCACTGACTGTATATACCTCAAAAGTGATCCCATTTCTTGTAATTTAATTGATTGCTTTAGTAAAAAATACACCACAAATGATCTTATTGTGTATGTTACATTATCTATACTTTCGTGGCCGCTTTCAAAGCCGACAAGCTAATTTAAGTACCAGAATCCATAGGCATATTCATATTTATTTGACTGTAAAATGTAAAGTCCTCGTCAAAATCAAACTAAGGTATGCTGACAGATAAAAGGTAGGTGCTCGAAGCAGTGGGCGTCAGACCAGTTTGACTGAATTCTCATAAAGGATCTTGCCGCAGTGGTAGTTAACGGGATTTTGTGTCCCCAGCACTGATATTGAACCTGTAGTCCCCCTTTCCACACCCAGGGGGCGCTGCAGTTAAAGATTGGTCTCTCCAGGCCAATCCACACACTTTTGACCAAGGGTACCTGAGCAGACAGGAGTTCATCCACATAGCGTCCCAGTGTTTCATTAGTGACGTGTAACATCATAGTGTTGTGGCTGAAACAGAATTCCAAGGCCTCGATCCAGGTTTTAGACTTGCTGTGGAATGTAAGACCTCACCTCAACAAATCAACAACCAAAACATCACACACATCCAAATATAAATACTGAATTCTGATGATTAACAAGCTGTATATACTATATTTAGATATAGATATAGATATAGATTTAGATTTAGATATATTTAGCCTGTAATACATTAATAAGTCTTAAAATAGTAATTATAGGTTTACTAAACTGCCCAGCATCTGCCTGGCTCTGCCCAAAACACATTCTTTTTAAATATCTACTACTAGGTAGTAGTAAGTTCTACCAAATAAAGTATCACTAAAAAGAACAATAGAAACCTACATTTGATGTCATTGACTTCAATCTTCTCCAACGGTGGATTTGGTAGCTTACCGGAACGCAAGGTTTAGTTCTCGAAAACATTTCTCTTCCCCGTTTATATTCAAGGTGCCCCACCCACGAAACCAGATGCTCCATGGATCTGTGTATGCTATCATGCTTTGTGTATGCATTCAGTGGAAATGTACATGTTAGCGATGATAGCCAAATAAGATCAGGTTTGCCACAATAATAAAGGCAGTATTTTCTCCTGATTCCCTTCACAGTGTTCTCTGGTAAGATAATTTCCACCATCTCATCCATAGGTTGATTCTTGCTATTGTCCTCTTGTTGGTTTGTGTGATGGTTTTAATTTACCCAGGTGAACCTTCAGTCTTTCTTGGCTTGGGCGGAAATGGCAGGAGGCCATGTTTGTAGTGTCTGACTTATCTTGAAACACATACAACTTTATATGTTGTTGTGTCGACCACTAAGAAGCTATTCAGGACTGGTGTTAGCACTACAGATGTGTTTTCCAATGAGGTACTGATGTAAGCTTGAATCATGTGGTCTAAATAAAGCATAGACTTAAATAATTTACATCATAGGTTAAATACTGAAATTGTCATGCTCTGATTCCCGAGAATGCCGCTAAATGCTTAATTCAGATTATATTCAGTGCACACTGTAAATTAAATGTAAGATAATTTATTCTATGCCGTTGCAAAGCTTACACAATACTTCAATACGTTATGCAGAACAGAGACAAAACTCCATGTAAAGTCTGAGCTCCACACATGATCACAAACACAATATACTGTTGGTTACTCCTTCGACCTGTCTCCTCCTGCTGTTCTTCTCCCCTGTCCATGCCGATGCCTCAGCTGAGCTGGTTCCTTAACAAGAGCGCGCTTCCTGCTTTGCAACTGGAACACTCCCTTATGCAAAGATTCACCACACTCACAACCTCTTTGTCTTGAAGTAGCCTTTCACACATTGCAAGAGCAAATGGGCCTTCTAAGGCCTGGCTGTTCTATGAGTTTAGAACTCCTTATCTATCTATGTTAACCTTACAGCAAGTAAAAATGAAAAAATCACCCATATATATTATGACTTACATGACTTGCAAACATAGATATTGCTATAGCATAACTTTTACTACCTGATTGATTTGACTTAATACTTAATAATAGTACATAAAAATATGAATCTCACAAGTACCATAAGAACATTGAATTTCACCAGCCTGGTGGTGCCTTGACACAAGATAGGGTTGACTATGGAACATATTTTATCCAAGAATCATCATTATCTCATATGTATATTTTTCAGATTTTCAATCAATTTATATGAAAATAATTTTGACATCCTTGAGTTGCAGATGTTTCAGAGGAACACTTATATCTGCATTATCCCATTTATCCAGTCAATGTGTTCTTTGGAAAGCAAGATATACACTCCTGGTTTGTTCCGTTTAGCGCAGCCCCTGCCAAAGGCAGTTACTCCTACTTGCACACCGTTGCACATCAAAGGTCCTCCAGAGTCTCCCTGTTGAGAAAAATATGAAATCAGGAATGCTTTTCAAATCCTCTTTTAGCCTAGAAAATCCGAAACAAGATGTTGATAGAAATGATAGATCAATTACCCTACAAGCATCCTGATCTTTCTCATTCTCTCCTACAGTTCCGGCACATACCATGTTGGCAGTTATGACTGGGTCAGAATTGTAATATGTGGGCGAGTTGCACGTTTCTCTTTTGATAACAGTGACGTTGGCCGACATCAGATCATCTGTCATTTTGAAGTTTGAAGCGTTGACGGCCCCCCAACCAGCCACCGTGCATTTGGTACCTTCCTGGGGGTCTGGCATTTCATTGGGCAATGGCAAAAACTTTACGGTATCGGTCGGATTCACCTCTTGGTCGAGCTGCATCAAAGAAAGTACAAAGTAACTTTTATCATCAATAGTGCAACAACACTTGTGTTGGATGTGATATGAGTATTAATCACACAGTAATTAGCTCACCTTAAGCAACTGGAGATCATGAATATGCGTGGTTTGGTTAAAGGCATAATGGGGGTAACGCTTTGAAACTTTCCGGACCTGAACAGATCTATCCGTCAAGCTGTTTGGAATGTTGTCCACCCCAAGACGCACAGTACATATACTGTTGAAGAATCCAAAATAGGGTTTACTAATGAATACCAAACAACAGCATGTAATAGTACACAACAATGCTCAACAACATAAATGCTTAAGGTAGTGTAAAGTAGGATTTGAGACTTGCAAGGAGAGCAGAAAATAGCAGAAGAGGGAAGAAAAGCCCTGATTTGGCTGGGAGTGCCTATTATCTAAATAGTCTCATAGAGAGGAAGGCCCCCAGTCAACCAGAAAACATATTCCCAGTGATTCACTCATCAACAGCAGAAGGATCGTTATTTAATCTCTTACAAATTACTCCCAAATGATAGGTCTTAAATCTTATCTACAGCCCCTTGCCTAAATCTTCCTACCTAGAGCTCAATCCAACAACAAAAACTGTTCATGTGATTATGAGCAGAAGTGTATTATTGGATGAAGGAAGTGATGTAATTCCTACTTAGAACAGTGGGCCGCGGTCAGCACCCATCTGGAGGAGAGGAGGGCTCCTCCGCAGCAGGGCTGATCTGTCCTGTTAAACAGGAGAGCCATGTGGGGCAGAGAATGGGCCTTCACCTTCTTCCCTCCGATGATCTCTGCCTCTCCACAAGCACCTGGGGTTAAACACAGCACAGCTGAAAGAGATCCGTTATCCGTACAAAAACCATACAAGTTTGTCCAGGATTATTCGTATCTTAACAGGGATGCCTCGCCCCCGGCTGAACGGTTTTTTGGTTCAAACCCCTGCTTGTATCCATCCTTGAGCAAGATGCTCCAACTCAATGACTCAATCAATCCAAAATTAATGTAACACAGAATATTTTGTGTTTTACTTACATAACTGGACATGGAGGACCAAACACAAAGTTTTAACAAGAGCCAGCAATGAAGACGCCATAGCTTGTTTCTAATGCCAATAGATGGAGGTACTGAAACACAAGATGCAGCATGAGTTGCTTATATAGCCTGTTCGAAGGATGTGGGTCAACCACAAAGAGATAAACATACTCACACTTGGATGTACCAATGCATGCGCCTGCAAATATCCTTTTACACAGAATCACACTAACAATGTCAATGATAAACACTGTGACTTTTAATGGGCTCCCCAAAACACAAGGTTGTGGGGTTGAAAGACTATTTATTGTACGGCATGCAGATAAAGATAAATGGCATTGATTGACATTGCAGATGTGTATTATTGGATGTGATGAAATTCCTCCTTATGACAGTGGGTCAGCACCAATCTGGAAGAGAAGAGGGTCCCTCTGCAGATGGGCTCTCCTGCTGCTTTTTATCAGGAGAGCCATGTAGGGCAGATAATGAGCCTTCACCTTCTTCCATCCAATCATCTCAGCCTTGCCACAAGCACCTGTGGTTAAACACAGCACAACAAAAATAATATAAGTCTGCCCAGGATCATTCTTATTTCATAACCGGGGTTGTTTCACTCCCAACAGAGAGGTTCTAGGTTTGAACCCATTTCTGCAGGCATCCTTGAGCAAGATGCTCTAACTCCATTATCAGTGTTAGGGGGTTAGGGTTACAAAGTGACAAAGGGTTGGGGCAGCAAAAAAAGAGCACTCAGATTCTTTTTTTGTTGTGACTCGTAACGTTATGTGCTCATTTTGCAATTCAAGTAATCAGTTATTTAGAGTTTTTTCCCCAATGGGAAACTACTAAACCACCTTCACTCGTCACCGGAGAGCTCACCGGGGGGGTTCACCGGAGGTCATCAATAACCTCCGGTGCATTATTGATTAGGCAGTACTGAGCTTTTGTATAAGAGCATAAACAACCGACCTCGGCATATCTTCTTACAGATGTTTTTGTGGCTTTATTCTAGAAACATATAGAATCTCCATACATTAACTATCCAATTACATAATTCTTTATGATTTAAAATGAGGATTTGTTTATGATCTTAGCAGTGGCGGCTGGTGGTTTTTAAAGTGAGGGAGGAAGGACTGCGCGCTTGGTTGCCATTGGCCTGCTTGCACTGTTGGTGTATGGTGGCATAATAATGTGAGACTCAAGTTGTTTCAGGGTGTTTTGGTGAACTACAAAATAGCAGGGAGGGAGTTATGTGAACAAAATGTATACAAAGCCACCAGTGGCATCACTGTAATTTGAGAAGGAAAGGATGCAAAGCATATTAGTCAAATCAGGCCTACTATTGATTTGTAAAAGTAAATAAAAAAATCTGGGCCTATTATTGGGCCTATTTTTGCCCTCACTGACTGAAGTTATTTAGCTATGTTTATTTTCAGTTACAATTGCTTGTAATGCTACCAGTAAGTCATGCGTACCTAGCAAACCATGTAGCACTCACAACACTGACGTTGCCATTATTTCTGATGACCTTGATTTTGGGAAGTGGTCTACCTCTTTCTGAATGAATGGAATGGTTTTTGTAATAAGACGTTAACAATGTCCTCCGTTTCCAATGTTTCCATTGTGCATTTAGGATCTCGCTATCGCAGATTTCACTTGCTCTGCGTCTCTCAGACTGAGCACCGCGGCAATGCAGACCGGGTTTGTTATCGACAGCGTTGCCAGATTGGGCAGATTTCCCGCCCAATGATAATTTTTCCAGCCTAACATGGTTAAAAGTAGCCCAATTGGGTGGGAAATCGGACCAATCTGGCAACACTGCTCAACATCCAGGGATCCTGCTTATTGGTTCATAGCGCAGACGGATAGATTTTTGCGCGAATCAGACTCCTTAAGGTCCCACCCACTCAGAGGAGGATTTTCCTCCTCTCTCCCATTGAAACCCATGTTATCCACCGGCCGCCAGTACTTTCGAGAAAATGAATGGGAGTGGACGGCGGCGAAGGGAGGACGTTCCTCCCTGAAGTAATTGTCAATAGGCGATAGGGGGTGCTAATGTCCCTTTACCTAGGGAAACGAACATTATATATTCAAAGGCAATAAAGTAGTCATATTTAAGGGCATTAATTCATTACAATAGTCGGGGCAATCTACATTTTTTATTCTCAACAATTTTAGGGAGGATCTTCCTCCCTCTCCTCAATGGAGAAGCCTCCACTGGATCTTAGTCACTAATTGTTATGTTCCATCTTCTCTTCTGTAATGCATTGGTGTAATTGCAAAGATGATTTGTTTGAATAATCTTTGAGCTGGGAGTATAAACATAGCAACAAAGTCAATATGAGCATCAAATTAAGAATTGTAAGACTTACGAAAACTGATGAAGCATTTCCAGGAAATGTTTAGTGTGGTAAACAACCGAGAAAACCTGATGTTAATCTTGTCTTATCTACTCATCTGTGAGTATAACATCAGAGATAAGACAGCTGTTGCATGACCTCAACTAAACACGTGCACAGTTATCTGCAGTGGTAATCTGGTCCTGGTGTTGGGAGGTGATGCATGGGCTCACATAAGTTAGATATATTTTTGCACTAGACATGCAACACTGTAAGAGACACCATGAGTCATCCAGAACCTGATATCATTCAAGCATCATTTAGCTGCAACACATCTGTTATCATCACACCAACAGCATGATGATTTTTTCTTTTCTAAAAGGCATTTCCTGGACTATGGCACTCAAGTCACTCAAGGAAACGAAGAGCAAACAAAGATGTGCAATGATATAAGACAAGGCAAAGCTGTTGCCAGGCAGGCTTTACATTGACAAACATCCAAAATACAATATCATAAGGTTGGCCTCATACATTTTCAAATTTAGTAGGGATAATCCACTAATATGCTTAAATGCACGTTCATTTAATTCTGATGTTCTAAACACATTACTAACGTCGTACCATTCCATACTGCTACAACTCTACTGCCTTGCCTTGCAGAAGGCTCTGGGCGTGTGCAATGAGTGCAGCGTGTGCAGGGAGCAATGTAGGTAGGTAGACTGACAGGTCAGCCGTCCAATTACTTCATCCGGGCTTGACGAACTGATTGGACGGGCTTAATACAGACCTGCAACAGCTTCAAATACCAGATGTTTTCTCATTTTATTTTGTCAGAGCCTTTGATTTGTTCTTTTCTGTATCGATGGAAAGATCATTTCAACAAATATGAAAAAAATGCTAAAACAATAAATTGCCAACCCTAACTTTAAGTTCATAGGTTGAACTTAAAGCTAGGTAGATTGATATGAGATATGCATTTATTTGAAAGCCTTCTGGTTTAATGGTGCATTAAGTAAAAATGTACGCTACTAAATCATAAAGTTACCATAGTAGACAGTTAGATAGATAGATATATAGATCATTTATTGTCCCCTTGGGGATTTTTTTTTCTCAGTAAATGAGACAGAGACACATGACCGTTAAACAAGACCCCAAAATCTTTTTTCCCACGTAATACAAGGAAACATATAAGGACATTAGACTTTAGACAGACATGACATCAAAACAGAATCCCCTGGCTACAGATCGCAAGTGCATAGTGGCCAGTATTCCACATGCCATCAGAATAAATATATACAATAGGTAAAAGAAAAAGTCATGTAAGAAAATATTGTGTTCCCTTGTCAGACCCACTGAGAAGGAGAATTAAATCTTCTTTCTAGTTGTTGGTTTAAAAAGCTGATGGATTGTGGAATGAATGACTGCTTTGTCCTATTTTTTTGAGAGGGCTGGGTATTGAAACCTGCCACCTGAGGGTAATAGCTCAAATGTTGTCTGATTTTGTCTTTTATGTCATGTGTCAGAGATTAGAGAAACCGGTTAAATCGAAATCCTGGCTTTCCCACAACAATACTACAGCCAGTATGTTCTCCTTTGAAATTTGTTCCGGGCCGGTGTTAGTGATTCATATATTCTTCTCGGAGTACCCTGGGTTGCCAGATATAAAGCAAATCTGCCCAGCAGCCATGGAAGCAAGCAAAAAACTGGATGAAGTAAAATTGTACTACATTTAATGACACCCTACCTTAGATGACTTCCCTACATTAGTTGGACCCAGGAGTATTAACACTTTATCAGCTTTATGATGTACAAGCCATCTAGTGGGGTTGACAATCATTCATTATTTAAAGATCTCCAAAGCACAGTTAATGGGAATGATACTTCTGCTGTAGGTTAATTAATTAAATCACATGAATCCACCAACATTGTTCTTGCATACAATTCTGAATGGAATTTTATTTGTTCAAAAGTACTAGAGGTTTTAAACAAAACCATTAACATGTTTCACAGACCTTCCTTGTTTTGTTCTACGATTGTGCAAAATATCAATCTAAAGATGTGTCAGGATTCTCGCATGGACTGTTGTTTTTGTCTCCCCCTACCTGTTGGAGTGTGATAATTCTGGACTTTGTTTATGTTTGGAGCCATGTGTTGGTCATGTGTCCGGGGTGACACCCATGTCCTTATTTGGGCGACTTCCTGCCTTTTTGTTTGTGCCCTCCATTTTCTCTGTCCACCTGTCCCTCATTTTGCATTGATTGGTGGAGTATTTAAACGCTGCCCTTTCTGCTCACTTTGTCAGATCGTCACGTTAGGTACTGTTTGCTACCCGACTGCCACGTGAGTGCGACTAGCGTGAAGCTCTTTAAAGAGAGACTATAGTTTCTGTTCTTCCCGGTTTTGAACCCTGCCTGTTTGGATTAAGCCTTCTGCCTATCAGTTTTTGGATCTCTTGCCTGTAGCTGTCCGTCAGTATCTGTCTGCCTGCCTGCCCGTTTACGAACCCTGCCTGTACCTGGAATCTGATTTGCCCGCTGGACTGTATGGAAATAAACCCTTTTTGATCTGCTATTGATTCCCGTTCTGTGTCGTGACAAGATGTGGCATAACAAGATCTGTCCTTGATGGTGCTGATGGATGTAGCACTATTCCAGGAGGCGTATTGTCCAGGATGTCTCTGGTTTTTGCTGAATGACATGTGTTAAGAATATCTCTCTCTCTTTCTCTCTCTCTCACTCTCACTCTCACTCTCTCTCAGGCAGGTTGTGTGAGTGTCATGGCTGCTGCGTGGACGGTGAAGGCCGCAATGCTGATTTGACGCTTGACTTCCTGCCACGCCTGCTGCTGATTGGCTGAACTCTCAATGTCGAACAAGGCATCATAGATGCCTGGGAAAGACTCGCCTGCATATTTGTTATGGCTGCTGGGAGCAAAGATCAGATGCCTGGAAAAGAGAGAAAGGAACTTTATTTGTACAATATTTTTTTTAACCTAAACTCTCAATTTGTTTAGATAAAAGAACATGGCATAATTACTATCAATAAAAATAACATACAGTAAATCTTGATATTATAAATTACATAGAAAACATTTTCAGTTGCGACGAGGAAGAAGTATTTGGCACTGGCTAAGCTCAGAGTAGACCAAAGGCTCAGCGTACTGGAACCATGTTGGTTGGGACCGACCTGTAGAAGGGTCTGCCAGGGAGGCCCAGGGGGTCTATGAAAGCTCTTTCCAGGTACATGAGCTGGTCATTCACCATGCGTACCTGCAGTGAGCTGGAACACACATGTACGCACTTGTTCAACCATCTCCATATCTCCTGTCCACACAGCAGCAAATCACACAACTTGCCTGACACAAGCAGCGATGCCTCTAACGCGTTACTATTTCCAAACCAGTAATCAGATTAAAGTTACTCATCAAAGCCACTGTGCGTTACTATTTTTCTTATTTTTTTACCGGATCAGCGAATGGCGTTGAGAGCGATGGAGTGGTGTGTATGTGCGTGTGTCTGTCTGACTGTCTGTCTGCCTGTTTGTGTGAGAGTGTGTGTGAAGGGTAAGTCTCCAAAGACGTCAATCTATCAGAGGCGAGTGTCGACCTTGACCCTCCAGAGTCCGCCTCACCAGTTGTTATTAGCGGCGGAATTAGTCGCGCGGTGCTGCGTGCGTGTGCGCGTGTGTGTATGTGATGATCGCCCCGTAAAGCGTGCGGTGATATTTTGTCTAAGCATTAAAAGTTGGTGGAAGCGGTTGAAAGCCGTGTGTCAGTGTGTGCACCAAATTCTGGTCCCTGTATACAAGAGGTACTGATGGGCCCCCCCGAATTCCCCCTACCAGCCCCCTGCACAGAATTGTTGACCGGGGTGGAAGACCAGTTGTTGATCGGGGGGGAGAACAATTGTTGACAGGAGGGGGGGGGGGGCTAGTATTAGCAAAACCGGTTGTAATTTTCATTTTGAGGCGGCAGGGGGTGTTGTCGCAGCTAAATGTAACTCATAAAGTAACTTGTAATCTAACTTAGTTACTTTTAAATCAAGTAATCAGTAAAGTAACTAAGTTACTATTTTAAAGGTTGGGTAGGTGATTTGCGAAACGCCAGCAGATTTTGAAAATACACAACTCAAATGGTCCTACCCCCTCTCCTTCAACGCTGACTCTGACTCCACCCATTCCAAGTACCTGGACGCGCAATCATGCACGAGCGCGAACAGAGATGCGCGAGAGCGAGCCAGGCTAGCTTAGGTTTTCGTTTAACAACATGGCACTACATTCAGCTGTAAATTGCACCCAGTACCGCGGGAAGTAGGAGTGCTGGGGGTGCTGCAACACCCCCTGTCCGAGGCCCTGTCTTATCACAGAAAACGATCATTTCTAAAAATTCCGGCCAAAGTGGAGATTTCTGAAAACGCCGGTTATGCGTTGTCGTGTCAACGGGGAGAAACGGGATTTTAGGTTCTGAAGCGTCACATTATGCACCAGGAAATGCTTAACGTCATGTGAGCGCCCGCTGTACCGTATTGGTCCGAATATAAACACAAACCCCATTGTAAGACGACCTATATTTGGAAAAAAGATTTGAAGACCAGATCCGTTTTTTATGAATAAATAAATTGTATTCATTGAAATAATATACGAAAATAAAAAGGCATCGAATAAAACACTGCATTGCCACTAAACAGTAGTGCAAATAGGCCGTACTGATGTGTACACCAAAGACTATTCCTGACACTCCTCTGCCCCGCTGTGTTCGCTCTGGCTGTGGTCGCTCCGAACTGTTTCGGCCCGTGGCAAAGCGAGTCATCCTCGCGCTGTCCAAGGCATTTTGAGACGCAGCATTT
Organism: Gadus morhua; assembly: GCF_902167405.1. Classification (NCBI taxonomy): domain Eukaryota; kingdom Metazoa; phylum Chordata; class Actinopteri; order Gadiformes; family Gadidae; genus Gadus; species Gadus morhua. The sequence goes on from NC_044063.1 coordinate 21,109,589, forward strand.
ATTTAATGCTCATATGACCTAGTGCTGAAAAAAGGTTATATGAAAAAGTGTGAGGGTAGCGGTGGTGCGCTAAACTTGTTCTGTGAGCAGCTGGATGTGAACGATCGATTTTCAACTGTCCGCGCATGCACTGGTGTAATTGAGCTGCGCTGCTATACATCTTTTTTTATCAATGTAACGAGTTGCGAGTCTAGTGCAGGCTGAGTTTTTTTTTTCCCCAGCACCCCCTGCTGAGAATACGTTCTCGCTGCAATGGTTGGACCAGATGTTATAAACATTAAACGGTCACATAAATAGTTACTATTTTTAGAAAATGTATGTTTTTTTCATATAATTGTATTGGAAGTCCTGGTTTTCACTAGGGTTGCCGCGGTGTGGACATTTTCACACCGAGTAATACACTCGTCTCCACACCGGTATTACCGAGTATAAACGGTATAAACTTTGAAACTAGGTCAACCGCCACACAAGCATCGGTTTTTAGACCCTTCTCGTCCTTCAGTTGCCGCCAACGTTCGAAAGCAGCGCCTAGGATTATTCTTGATTTCAGTTTTTCTCTTTCAGCGTTTTTATTATCAATTACTCTCTGAAAAAGAGTTTTCCTTCTCTTTGCTGGTGGTGGTGGTGGTGGTGGGGATGGTGGCGTCTTGTCTGCCATGGAAATTGTCTTCTACTGCTAGGTCCAAATGTGGATTAACTAGTTCCAGTAGCTACCGCAGGATAACAAAAAACAGGAGCTTGCTCTGGGTCACGAGCTCTGGGTCACGAGTACTGCACGAAGGGGTCGCGCGCGGGGCGCGGGGGAGTGCAGTACGACCGTTTGATTGACGTACTTACTGTCCAATGCAACTCGGTGGCAATGGAAATGATTGGCTGGAGTTTTTCGAGCCCTGCCCGTTCCACAGATGATTGACTTGTTTAATTTTCATGTCAGTACTTCTAACTCAGTGGCTGTAAGCGGGTTATGATAAGGATTTCAAGTAATTTTGCAAAAATGGCCAAAAAAGCAAATCACCTATACAACCTTTAAGGAGTAACTATTAATCAGTAATCCGATTACTTTTTCAAGGTAACTGTGGCAACACTGGACACAAGCATTATACACACACACACACACACACACACACACACACACACACACACACACACACACACACACACACACACACACACACACACACACACACACACACACACACACACACACACACACACACAAATACTCACTCTGCTCTGTTGAGGTTCTGCAGTCGTACATGGAAATCTCTTGCCGCAATAGTAAAATTCTCCTCCGCAGAAAACAATGCATCTGCAAGACAAACAACAATGCAACAGAAACATATCACACTGTTTGATCCTGCTTATTCAAACAACTCCAAACACATGTCACTGTTATTCAAACAATACCTAAACTTTGAATAAAAAACATCCATATTTCTTCAAATGTGGAAATCCTATTACGTATTATGTCGGAGTTTAGGATTACTTAATGTTAGGAGGATACTTATTGGATTGTTAACCCCACACTTAAGCAAAGATAAAAGGAGTTACGTTTGACGACCTACCAAATGTGACTCTGTACATCTTCATCTCCTCAGGGTGCTTCTCTGCGCGCTCGGCGATGCTCAGCACATACCTCCTCAGAGACCCTGCGTATTCGTTAGCGTCCAGGGGGAGAAGCTGGGAATCCGCCAGCCGGAATATGAGCCCGCCCCGAACCTGTGCCACCGCCTGAAGCCTTCTGAAGGTGGGGTCGTAGAACCGCTCCACAAGCTCAAAGGTCTCGTACACACTGTGATAGACTGGGTAACTGCTGTATCGCTCCGTCTTCTAGACGCACACACGCACATGCACACACACCTTATTATCATGGAGGATCATTTGGATTATGAAATGTTTTCATGCTGTTATGTATACAGTATACAGTATGTACACAGTCTGTAGGGCCATGCTCTCTGCCTCTCTCTCACCCGATCCTTGGTGTATCTGGCTCGACCAGCAGCGATGCCCAGCCGGATGAAGTAGGCCTCGAAGTCACTGCCTGAACCTAGCTTACTGATCCTGGAGGGAAGACACAGGGTGAGGATGGACGGACAGAGACAGACAGACTGACACTTTGATACGCACACCAATCTCCACACACACACACACACATAGGAACACACACAAACACACAAGAACGGTAACATGCGTGAGTTAGTAGATCACCTGGGGGCATCGCGGTCACTAGTCCAGTTGTCTCTCTTGTGCCAGCTGTCATAGAGAGACACTCCCTCCTCTCCCTCCTCTGGGCTGGCTATCTAGAGCAGAACATGGGCAGGAGAGCAAGCAACACGTGGAGGAAATTGAAAAGGTTAGAACCAACAGAAGTAAAGACCACAATGCACTGAATCCCCTCCCCCCCCCTGAATGGCCCATGTCAACATGGTTTGTTTTTCTGGCAGATAGGCCCCGGCATGGCGCTGGGAAACACTGTCTGGGGTGGTCGCTCAGTACAGCTGCATCTCTGAGTTTTGTAAACTGTATCTTTGAAAGCTAGCCATGTCAGCTTAGCTCTTTAGTGCCTAGCTCAACATTGTAGTGATTACTTGTTATGCATCCATGATGGATAAGCAGCATATGCAGACCCAAATATGAGGTTTGATTTGTGAAATTACCTTGACTGTAGAGTCAATCATTTATATGCAACAATCTACTAATTTCTTAATTGACATAATCTGTCATTGGTTGACTGGGAAAAAAGAAACATTGTTTAGTTATAATCTGAAAAGTCTCAAAAAGCTGAACCTTTTTGCCACATACTCTCTCTCCACTTTGAAGAAAGGAACTCATAAAAAATAAGCTATGTGGACATGGGCCCTAAGGATATAATGTATGTGTATATGTGTGTGTATGTGTGCGTTTGCGTGCGTGTTCACCTGTTTTGTTAGGTCATATACCAGGGTGTGTAGCGATGGAGTACAGTCTACCCTAAGTGTATACATACCTGTAAGGAAAAACACACACCAAAAAGGGATTATTATTACAGATCTGAGCGACATTTATTACGAACATGTGTGTGCATATATCTGAACACAAGCCAAACACACGCACACAAACACACGCACACACCTTCTATGGCAGAGTCAGCATTGATGTAGGCCACTGCTCTCTCTTGTAACAACTTGGCATTGTCCTGTCAAAAGGGAATATTTACGTGTGTGTGTGTATGTGTTTACATACACGTGTGTGTGTGTGTGTGCACGTTTTTTGAGTGTGTATTCGTCTGTCTCATTCCCTTTGTGTGTGTGTGCGTACGTGCATGTGTGTGTTACCTCGGCCCATTCGGTTGATCCCAGCAGTCCAAACTCCTCTGCATCCCAACTGGCAAATATGATAGTTCTCCTAGGCCTCCAACCTACACACACACACACACACACACACACACACACACACACACACACACACACACACACACACACACACACACACACACACACACACACACACACACACGCACACACACAGTGTCATTATAACTTCTATACAATTTAACCAATCACACACAATATGTGCTTCCACTGTTGCACACACTATGACCCACAGAGACACAGCCCTACTGACACCCACCATTGCTGAGCAGTTTCCCGGCACTCCGGACGGTTTCATGGACCACGGCTGCACCGGACATCGGGTCGATCGCGCCAAACACCCAGGCGTCCCGGTGCCCCCCCAGGATGACGTAGCGGTCTGTGGACCACCCAGAGGCACAGTTAGGTTAGGGGTCCTTATTAAGATAATAACATCCTCATCACTGATGCTCATGCATGCCTGCTCACTCCCTGAACACCTGACTCGCTGTATTGGAAGATTCTGCCTCATCGTGCTATGTTTCATGTTGAACATTCAGACACACAGAACATACAGTTGAGGACAATATAATAATGAGTCAGAAAAAGAATGTCTTAATTTCTCTCAACATAAAAAGGCTGGATTGGGGGCTTGCGTCGTACCTGGTTCCTGAGCTCCTCTGATCCGACCAATCACGTTGTAGATCCTGGTCACCTGGTTATTGGTGTGGATGTTCATGCGCACTTTCCTGTTGTGGACAAAAGAGATATTGTTAAGAATATATGATTACCACATTGTTGCAACAAGTGCCTCCAGCTGAATAAACTACTACAATTGGACAATTCTTTTTCTACGTATAATCATTCCCAAGTAATGTTCCAAAGGCAAAACACTGGGCGAGAGAGAAAGAGACAGAGGGAGAGAGTGTGTTCTCTAACACAGGTTTCCATAACCTTAATTGAGGTGCCCCAGTAAAGCCAGTATGCACATTTGTTTATTGTATTAATTAAAAAAATAGCGCCCTGACTAACCAGCAGGGGTCGCTAATGCAAACTGTAACAATAACTGTCAAACAACACCACTGTGATATACTGCCAATAACACTTAAAACGGTGAGCTTGTCCATCATCAGTTAGCAGTATGCAATAAGCATGTAAAATATATTTATTTATTTCTTTTCAAGCTTTATTTATTCATCTCTACGGCCCGGTGGCCTATGGTAAATCTCTGCGGCCAGCTGGTTCAGAACCCCTGATCTACCAGACATGCAGAGAGACGTGGAGCGATAACAGTGAGTTGGATTTGTTTCATCACCAGCAGGGCCGTGCCCTATATACCGCTTGTTGTTATTAGAGGGGGGGTTGGCTCTTCAGTAACTCTACACCAGGGAACACAAAAGGAGCCCTCATTCTTTAGCATTTATCTCCCCCCCACACACACACACACACACACACACACACACACACACACACACACACACACACACACACACACACACACACACACACACACACACACACACACACACACACACACACACACACACACACACACTCTCTCTCTCTCTCTGACATTGTGTGAGAGAGCTTGTGTTAGCAAATGCGTTTATATTATGGGCAGACATACACAGGACATACAAGGCCCTCTATGCTCTTACTGGCTACTGGCCAGCTGATCATTGAGGCTGAACTGGACTAACAATGTGATTGGAGGGAGGGAGGGAGGGAGGGAGAGAGCGGGAAGGAGGGAGTCGGAGGGACAGAGGGATGGAGGGAGATTCCATCATAAGCACATCATTGCAAACATTGTGCGCAATGATGGGCTAAAAACGACATTATTTATTATAAAGTATTATATCCCGAACAATGAAGAGACAGGCAGCAGATAAGTGCTTACTGTGTTCTGAAGGTGTCTGTGAAGCCCGGTCCGATACTGTAGGAAACGTTCAGGGCTCCTTTCCAGTTATTTGGTGGCAGCCTTCCTCCCATGTTCCTACGGTGACAGTAATACACACTGTGTCGGTGCCAGCACTGGAGGCTTCAGTTTCAACGTAGAGGATAGGGAAAATATACGGTGTATGTACTTCAGCAGGTGCATGGCATCATGGTAACCAATGGGGTGCACAGGAATCTTGGGGAGACCCACCCCGTCTTCTAGGTTGGATCTGTAGGTGTATTCTGTAACAGCGAACATGGTGATGAACACACACACACACACACACACACACACACACACACACACACACACACACACACACACACACACACACACACACACACACACACACCTTTAGCAGGGTAGCCTGGTGTGAGGGGGTCTCCAGCTCCATTCAGGTTTAGTACATTTCCTCTCTGGGCACCTCCCCCGGGTAAGTTCCAGCCATCAGGGTAGGGCTTTGAGCACACACACACAGACACTATTAGTATGTAGATATACAAAAATGAGGCAAATTCTGCATTTTTTCCTCGCTTTGTAATAAGCCACAGGCGATACAGTACATTTGAATAGAGGTTATATACCTGCACCCCGACGGCGGAGTAGTCGGCTGGGTCCGAGAACATGATGATGCCCTTGGCTCCTGCTAGCATGGCGTTCTTCACCTGGCAGAGAGGACCACACAAACAAACACACACACACACACGTTTGGTATTCATGTATACCAAGCACACACACATATGCACATGTATCATGCACACAGATATAGTATAGTATAGTATAGTATAGTATAGTATAGTATAGTATAGTATAGTATAGTATAGGTATTTAAATGTTATAAGGACAAACAAATAGCATGTCATGGACCTTACAATTAAAAATGCTACACTGCATAAATACATAATTAAACCAATTATTTATATATCTTTAGAGGTTTATCCATGTGTGTATCTTGGTTTTGGGTGTTGGATTTAATCGGCTTGGTATTCATGAGATGTCGCTGAGCGGTTTTACCTTGTTTCCTCTGAAGATCTTCCCATAGCGCACGATCACTATCTTCCCAGTTACATTTATTCCCATCTCTCTCTTGAGCTGGACAAAGTCTTCGGTGCGGCCATAGTTCACATACACCAACTCCCCCTGGGAGGCAGAGAGAGACGGATCAGAGACGAGAGACCATTGGATGTATTGTACCATGACATTTTCAGTAATCAGTGGAAATACAGACTATATAAAAAATGTATCGTAGTGTCTGTGTGTATATTGATGTGTTTGTCTGTGTGTGTGTGGGTGTGTATTGATGTGTTTGTCTGTGTGTGTGTGTGTATTGATATGTTTGTGTGTATGCATGGATGTGTACGCATTGGAGTATGTGTGTGTGTATGTGTGTATGTGTGTATGTATTTGTAGTTAGTTATGTGTATGTGTGTGCGTGTGTGTGAGTGTGCGTGCGTGCGTGCGTGGGTGTGGGCACCTCAGGTTGTCCTTTGGGAGAGAATGCACTGTACGGAGGTATAATGTCAGCAACACCTTCATACCCATCGGGGACGGGCTCGGCCAGGGAGGTGTTGAAGACCTGGGACAGAGAGGGGAGCAACCACATGAGTCTTCCAGTGTCAGGGAGACAGGGGAGTGAGTTGAGGCAAGCCAAAGAGAAACAAAAGAGAAACAAAATGTAGACTATTTGTTCAAACTGAGCAGAAAGAAAGATAAAGGTGTGTGAACTCTCACAGCTCTCTCAAACATCTGTCTTGATATGAAAGCTCTTTCTGGACTGCCTTGGAATTAGAAGTGACTCATTCTGCAGTGTTCTGCCTTAGAACCTTGGAAGAGTAAATATAAAAACTGCCTATTTAATAATGACTTTAAGCATCAATCACATTATCACCCTTAGAACTCAGTCTCATTGAGGCACAGACACCAAAGTCGTCCACACACTTTGTGATCCGACGCCCTATCTTGCCAACTGACCATGCACTCTTTAACAGCTCACCTGTGGTTTTCATTGGGAAAATAACGGTGTGTGTGTGTGTGTCTAAGTGGGGTGCACAGGTGTCTACGGTGTGTAAACAGCCTGATCACACACTGGAGCACACACGCTTGTGTCACCTTATTATTATTACCAGACAGACTGGATCCTCTACTACAACGTGACTGTTCCACGGCTAGGGCTGGAAATAGCATAAGTCACCCCTGTTGAGAATGAATCCTCGTACGGTTTATAGTTAACACTGGCTTAGTAATTTGTGGCAGTTTCTCTCTGTGTGGAGAAGGTAAAGATTTTGACCGAGTGGCCGTGGTTAGACAAGGTCAACCACATGGGGGGCTGACCATACGTCATTGTTCCTCTGATCATAGGTGTGTTTCTGAGGCTAGACCCTTGGACTACAATAGAGTCATCCTCTCTGGACTCTCTGCGGTATATTTAAATGTTTCGTCATATCCTGTTTTATTTTGTTATAGGCACCTCTGTCTTCATTTCAGAGACGTAATTTCTGTTCCCAATTGTCTACCCTGCCCTGATTAATTCCAGCTTATTAGTTATAAAAGAATAGCATAAAAACATATGCCGGTTTATTGAGTAACCTTTGTGATTCACCCTTTGAACTTACCTGATCGTTTTACTTGTGGTGCTTTTGGGTTCTCTTCTGTTTTGCGTCAGTTAATGCAAGCGATAGATAGAAGCTTACAATACTGCTATTCTAAACGAAGTACACCCTCCTCACATCGGAAGATGCTAAACACAATACATTAACAGAATACACTAAATAATACACATGCATATCTTGCCTGTGTCTCAGAGTTGTTGACTGCTAATTAATCATGTGTTGTGAATTCTGATCTGCATTCCTGTCTATGTATTTTGCGTTTTAATGTTTTGAAAAACGTATGCATACATACGATTTCAATGCATCCCATGTGTAAGTATCGTTGTGCCTAGTACCATGCACATATACCTCATTGCCCAGCTGGTCCACAATGGAGATGTAGTTGGGCTGCGACTTGTTGGGATACGACAGCAGGACGTCATAGGGCACCAGTTCAACTGAGTCCAGTCCAAAGCTAAGCCACTCCTCCCGGATTTGTTCTGCGTACACCAAATTCTGCTTGGTGCCTGCTAGGTGGGGGAGTCTGGTGAACTTTCTGGGGAGAAATAATACATAAACAGCTCATGGAAAAAGAGATTTGGTTGCTTTGGTCGATTAATGTTGACGTTTAATTAATGTTGTTATGGAATGATATGTTCACTTAAAAAACCTCTTGTAATATGACCATGTACCACCAAGGTAGTCTGCTCTCAGTTCTCTAGCGTGTCCTTTGTGGGATACAAATATTATAGCCAGTTTTATAATACACATAGGGGAAATATATACACATTTAATATAAGACTCCAGCTGGTTTTGTGTTTAAGTAGTAGGAGGAAGTCATACTGCTGTGTAACATATGTTAGGACGCTTGCTAGGTCAACACTATGGCCATTGACAACGATTCAAACTTTATGATGAGTAAAAAACATAATTGTAATACAACTAATTCTGTTTTAGGAGTTGAAGTGCTTCCGTTAAGAGCCATTGTTCTTACAGAAGACCTGAGGCAGGCCTTTCAGTATTTTGCCAGTACCTAAGGTGCTCTCTGATGTTGCTTGCTTTCATCTCGTCAAGGAACTTCCTCAGGTATTGGCTTGAGGTCCCATCTCCTTGCACGTGTGAAGACGTGGGCCTTGCGAACCAGCCTACAGCACACACAGACAGACTCAGCTAGTTAGAAAGGATAACAAAACAATTTCTGTATGTGTGATGGAAATAGTACCGTTATGTGTAAACATTAATGCAGTAGTATTGCTTTAGATTAATAACAGTATGTGTCCCACTTGTGCAAGAAAAGCCAAAAAGATGCAGATGAAGAATAACTTATTTTTAGGACACTTCGGCCAGCAAAATATTGGATTTAATTTAAGAGCACCATCATGGAAATATACGGCAGCAAAGTTACTAAGAATACATTTAGTAAGACAATGGCTTAAAAAGATTTTTATAGGAAACCCTTTGCATTGTGAGTAGATTATCCAAAGGTTACAGGTGAGATAAACTGCAATACACTAAGGGTGAAGTGGGTATATCTGCAAGTCTGCAAGCAAGGCTGCAAGACAATTAAAGAAATCTACACAACAAAGCAGTCAGTTGTTTGGCCTGGCCTTAGTATCAGAATTTGTTGCTACAATGGCAAAGCAAATGCCAACTCCCTTAACACCTCTCAGTTAGATAAAGGAAGGAATGTATCTTTAGATCCAATCAGAATGTATACAGTTCCTTTTAAATTAACTAGTAATTATATAAACAAGGTTAATATAATTTGTATATAATTGTATATTATAGTTTTGATAAAAATGTCCATGACAGATGCAAACTATACAATGTGTTCCCAGAAGATAACCACAAGGACAACCACAGGGCTCGCTCCTTATATCCAAACATGCTTTAGTTAACTTGACCAATGACAAGATAATATAAAATGGACATACAGTGAGGGATTGCCAACTGTGTCCAACATTTCCCTAAGCAACTGTAATCACCCCAAAAATCTTAAATTTGGGGAGAGACACTTGTTCTCTTGCTTATCTGCATTGCATTGTTCTCTATAATAAAGAATTTCCACAACATATGTTTTAGGTTTTGGGGGGGAACACAATATCTTTGTGTTCCTTGTAGCTTATGCCTGTGGAGTTATGTTAAGAATGATACTATTTTTATAGATGGTCTGTGGGACCTGCTGCAAGCACAGAGAAGGGAAATATTGCAGCCCAGTGGCATTATAGCTGCACACAAACACGCACACACGCACACGCACACACACACACACACACACACACACACACACACACACACACACACACACACACACACACACACACACACACACACACACACCCACACACACACACACACACACACACACACACACACACACACACACACACACACACACACACACACACACACACACACACTAAACATTTAATGTCAACATTATTGTTCTGAAGAAATCAGGGTTCCCCAACCTTGATGGTGTAAGAGTATGAATATAGTATCAATGAATCATTGTATCCAAAACAGAACATTAATGGAATGCCCCTCTTGAGAAACAACAAAGATACAACATTTAATTATTATTATTTAGCTATGATTGCTTTCATCAAATTACATCAAAGTATACATCTTTAAACTCTCAGCTCCACTTAATCCCGTCATTAACTCACCTATGACAAAGCCCACCAGCAAAACAGCAGCTACAGCAACAATCCAGCGGAGCCACCTCAGCAACGGGCTCTCTTTTCGCATGCTGAAGCCGTCCCGGTCCGACTAACACACTGCAACACTCTCACACACACACACACACGCAGGGGCAGAGCTGTGTGGTGAGGCGATACAGAGCGGGGGCGTAGCTGTGTGACCTCTCGGCTGGTGGGGAGGCAGCCAGCGAGTGATTGAGAAAGAGAGAGACATAATTAATGAGAGATAGAAACAAGTAGGTGTGAACCGAGACGCTTTTATACAGAGCAATAGATGCAGTTACGTGTCTCGGATCGGGCGGCTGTAATTTCGTTGTAATTAAATTTGAATATTCACGAGTTATGAACGCGCCTTGTTTGCACACGTTTGTTGAGTTGTGTAGGCTACAGCTCACATTATGATCTTGATATGGCTATACATTATTATCGCACACCTTGACCGCTCTTGTGCCTCCAGCATGCATGAATGTGGTTACTACTGATAAAATAACAAAATCGCTCCGAAATGTAATCAGGTTAAGAAAACGTTTCAGAACAACAACAACGTGGCAAATATTCAATTAGTTTCCACTTAAAACGACTATTTCTCGCAGATAAATAATAATGTGGCGAGCAGCGCGGGAAGGACGAGACGGGAGCCACTGTGTTCCAATATCTATATCTATACTTACTTACTGTTAGCCTTAGTTTGAGTTCGTAGCGGCGTTCCAATTCAGATCTGGCGTAAATAAGCGTACAGAAGTGTTGAACCCCATTTGTAGCTGCATAGGTTCAATAAATGGCCACGCTTCATACTGATGTCTTTTTGTATATTTATTTTTCTTTTAAACTCTCTCTCTCTAAAACGGCAAACTTTAATAAACAGAAAAAACACCGTGACAACGTTAGCGCCATAAACCTAATACAGAGTCCATCTTCTTCTGAAACCCATGAGTCCGTGACTGGTTTTATATCTCTGATGGCGCGTTTTCCCATAATTCCCTGGGATAGATATTTAAACAAACTCTTAACACAAAGCAATGACCCAATATCTATTTTTAACAGTACAACTTAAATCATTTTTAACCAAAGAATAAAATCATGAATTCAACAAATAATAAATACATATTAAACAATTAATGTAAATACATATTTAAATTTCTGTAATGTCCAGGCTGTCTCTGAGACAGTTACACCATTTACATCAAAATTAAACCACCAATGTGAAAGTCTTTTGAGACGGACCTGTTTTATAATTTAACAGGTCGACGGAATCTTTATCTTTGCTTGTTTTACCTAATGCATCCAACAAAGTTAAAGTCAGGCATCATACGTTATTTCAGTTAATGTTTGTGTGTGTGTGTGTGTGTGTGTGTGTGCGCGTGCGTGCGTGCGTGTGTGTGTGTGTGTGTGTGTGTGTGCTCAGACCAAACCTACGCCCTTGGCTAAATGAATTATCAAGAGAGAGAGAGAGGGTGAGGGTACAGACGAGGTGTGATGAAAGGGTGGAAGGAATAGTGGGGGAGAGAACAATAGCCTAGGTGTGAGCAAATTGAGCAGGGGAGGAAGGTTCGGGAAGGTTGAGGCCCCGTCCACACGAAGCCGATTTATTGGAGAAAAGGCATAAGTCTTGTGCGTTTCGGCCGACCGTCCAGACGGAGCCGGCGAATCCGGCGCCCGAAACAACACATTTCTGAAACCACCCTCGGAGGTGGTTTCAAATCTATTCCGGACCTATGCGGTTTCGTGTTATGATTCGTGTGGACGACGGCGCTGTCACGGCAAATTTGTACCGGGTGCCAAATTTGTACCGGGCACGTCATCAGTTGTCCGTTACCAGGCAACGGACAACTGATTACGTAACGCCTCGTTTCCACATAGGTACATTCTCGTATGCGATCCAACCGTCTCCGACCGAAAGTCCATTCATTCCTCTGTGATTCTCCGTAATGTCTGTTTTTCCTCCGAGACTCTTCCCCTCCGTAAAATTTCTGTCTGGTATGTCTGTAATATGCCGCGTATTTCGCCGTCGTTTTACGGAGATACCGTATGGAAGTTTTTATGTTTTTCGCAAAACATGTAAGTACCTGGCAGGCCAAACTCCTCGCCGATCTCTTTCCAAGCCTGGTTGGTTTTGTTTTTATCTCTGTATATGTCGATCCTCATGTTCCAAAGTACCGGTCTCCTAAAAACTGCCATTATCATACGCTCCCCCATCTTTTGTCCGTAAATAAATTCATGTCCGTACATAAAACACTAGCGACTCCTTCCGTAAATTTACGGAAGCACGGATACGAATATGTATGTGGAAACGAGGCGTAACGCCTCGTTTCCACATACGTAAAAAGATGGGGGAGCGTATGATAATGGCCGTTTTTAGGAGACCGGTACTTTGGAACATGAGGATCGACATATAGCCTACAGAGATAAAAACAAAACGAACCAGGCTTGGAAAGAGATCGGCGAGGAGTTTGGCCTGCCAGGTACTTACATGTTTTGTGAAAAACATAAAAACTTTCATATGGTATCTCCGTAAAACAACGGCGAAAGTTACATTTTTTGAACGTATATTACGGACATACCGGACAGAAATTTTACGGAGGGGAGGAGTCTCTGAGGAAAATCGGACATTACGGAGAATCACTTAGGAATGAATGGACTTTCGGTCGGAGACGGTTGGATCGCATACGAGAATGTACGTAGGCCTATGTGGAAACGAGGCGTAAGGGTTGTCCGTTGCCGGGCATGCAGGTTTCAAAAAACATTCGCGCTCATGTTGCCAAAGACGAAATAACATAATACAGATAACGGATCGCTAGATAGCACTTGTTTTTACTTGATATTTGTATTGTATTTAATTGTTCAATCAAATTTAGCTAGTAAACTGAGTGTTTAAAGCAGGTCAATGTTATCGGTCTTGTCCCGGTCAATGAACAAGTGCGAATGAACGAGCTTGAAGGTTCGCGAATGTTCGTGAACCTTTCACGTCATTCGACGCGATCGTCCGTTGCCAGGCAACGGCCGACGCGATCATCTGTTGCAAGGCAGGTTTGGAATGGATTACGTATGGACGACGTGCCCGTTACAAATTTGGCACCCGGTACAAATTTGGCGTGACGCAAAACGATGACGTCATTAGTCCCCCACCAGATGGGGGACGTCGGAGTTGTGTTTAATTTTTTATTTATTATTTTGTTTGGATTCTTTTTGTAGCTTTAAATAAACCCCCTTGATGAATTTAATTACTAGCCTTACATTCAAATGTATTTCTTCTCAATTTAAAAGGTTGAATCTCCTCGTGAATGAATGTTTGGGCGTCCTGGACCTCATTAATGAAAACTGGGAGTAGGGGTCCAGTGACAGCAAAAACGAAATCCAGTACGTCATGGACTTGCGTGCAATGCTTCAATCACATTGTCACGTGAGCCCTTGCACCGAGCCCAGGAGAGTCAGAGACGCCTGTACGACAGAGGGACTAGATTACGTGATCTCACCCCGGGGGACAAAGTCCTGGTACTGTTGCCCACCTCTAGCACCAAATTACTCGCGAAGTGTTAAGGGCCCTTCATGGTCACGCGGCGAGTCGGGGACGTGGATTACGAGGTAGCGTGTTCGGACAGGGGCGTAAACAAACAGGTTTACCGCATCAACCTCCTTAAGAGGTGGAACGATGTGGTCCCTGTCGCGTTTGCGTCGACGCTGCCGGAGAGAGAAGAGCTCGGGCCGGAAGTCCCAGGTCCCATCCCTCCGGTAGATCGGGGCGAGAACCTGCGTTCGGACAGGGGCGTAAACAAACAGGTTTACCACATCAACCTCCTTAAGAGGTGAAACGATGTGGTCCCTGTCGCGTTTGCGTCCACGCTGCCGGAGAGAGAAGAGCTTTAACCCCGTTAATTGCTCACGACATCGAGACGCAGCCCGGGTTAACGGTGCAGACACGCCCCTACAGACTGCCTGTCCACAAACAAGATGTGGTGCGGCGCGAATTGGCAACCATGTTAGAGTTGGGCGTGGTGGAGGAGTCTCACAGTGACTGGTGCAGTCCCATCGTGCTTGTGGGGAAGCCAACGGGGCTGTCCGGCTCTGTGCAGACTATCGTAGGGTGAACGCGGTCTCGAAGTTCGACACCTACCCAATGCCTCGGATCGACGAGCTCGTGGACCGGCTTGGCATGGCCACCTATTACACGACTCTGGACTGCACGAAGGGCTACTGGCAGATTCCGCTATTTCCAGCAGCCCGGGAAAAAACAGCCTTCTCCACTCCGCTCGGTCTATACCAATTCAAGGTGCTTCCGTTAGGGTTGTTCGGGGCCCCGGCCACGTTTCAGCGACTGATGGACCGGGTGTTACGGCCCAACGCCGCGTATGCTGCTGCCTACAATGATGACATCGTCATCTATAGTGGAACGTGGGAGCAGCATGTGCGGCAGGTGGCGGCCGTCCTTCAGTCGCTGAGACGGGCGGGGCTCACGGCCAACCCGAGGAAGTGCGTGATCGGGCGAAGGGAGATCCAGTATCTGGGGTACCACCTGGGGGGGTGAAGGTCCGGCCACAGGTTGCTAAGACCGCGGCGGTCGCCGCCTCCCTTCAGCCCAGGACCAAAAAGGAGGTGAGACGGTTCTTGGGGCTGGCAGGGTAATACCGGCAGTTCGTTCCGCACTTCTCGGACCTGGCCAGCCCCTTGACCGACCTCAACCGTAAGAGGGCCCCAGATACAGTCCAGTGGTCGGAGCCATGTCAGGTGTCGTTTGAGGCTATTAAAACAGCCCTTTGTGGGAAGTCGGTCCCATGTGCTCCTAACTTTGACTCCCTTTTTCCCTGCAGACAGACGCGTCAGATAGGGGGTTGGGCGCGGTCCTGACCCAGCGGGTGGAGGGGGTCGACCGCCCGGTGCTGTACCTGAGCCGGAAAGCATCAGACCGGGAGGGTTGGTACAGCGCGGTGGAGAAGGAGTGTCTCGCCATCCGATGGGTGGTCGGCGCCCATCGCTGCTACCTGCTGGGGCGAGCGTTCTAACCTTGCATGAAATACTTACGGGTTGACCCATGCCTTCATTTCGAGGGCCCCATAAGGGACTTCCATTAGAGCAATTAGAAATAGAATTAAGAAAATATGTTTGACAACTAACTGCTATACGTGAGTTTATATTCCCACAAAAGAAACACAAAGTTCAAGGACCAGAGGAGGAGGCAGATGCGTACACGCCCGGAGTAATGGGTGGGTTAGCGTTGCTGTGTGGGTTGAGTAATTGTTCCCGACACCGTCACCGAGACATTTATGTTAATGAGGTATATTGAGTGTGTTTTAGTGTGTCATGTGTGTGTGTTCATTAAAGGCAACTCTCGTAGTCGTGCGGTGTAAGGGGCGCGCAAGTTGCATAACCGCTTCACCTGGGCTCCCATCTCGTTCTTCCTGCGCTTCTGGCCACAATATCTTTAACAAAAGGACTTGTTGCTCTGGCACTGTGCGCACGTGCATTGCTTGCAGCCTCTTCCCTCATAAATATCACTTTTCATAATCACTTTTTAGGTTAAATATTTCTAAATTGGTAATGTTGATGAGCACAGAATGCACTGAGCATACATTTTAACTAACATAGTTATTTTCAGGTATAGTTTTGAGCTTCCCTATATGTCAAAACCGGATCCCAGGTGGAGTAGAATTTGTCCCTTGATCCTCTAAGTGAATATTTTATTTTCTCTATTTGTATAAAGTGCATCAGGCCACTCATCCACAAAGACACTTTGGGAGGGTTTTCTGATATCCAATGTAATAATATTCCTCTGCGAGCAATCAGTGTCACAAAGGCCAATATGTTTTATAGGTTTTTCTTAGTATAGAATGTTTTCGGTCTGTGTCAAACAAAATATGGCTGCTGCTGCATTGGGTTGGAAATCATCTGGCACAACTGGCATCTTAATTAGGGTATTGAGCTAATCTTGCTTTGGAATAGTGAACCCGGTGTAGAACTTTAAAAATGTATTATCATTTGTTTTGCCCAAGAGTCTTTGTACAGCACAGACAGTTCCACGTGTCATCATCCATGTCTTCCAACAACTCATCTGCCCAGTCCGCCCTTAACTTCGTGGTGGATATGTTTTTAAGAGAAGCAATGCAATCATATATTCTAGAAATAAGCCTTTTTTAATTAAACGGGTAGGCCTACTCTAAGCCTGACACTGAGGAGACATTTGAAAAGTTGGGGTCATGACACATAAGGAAACGGCGTGCTTGAAAGTATCTAAATAAGCTTGATCGGGGAAGGCCAAATTTGTGTGATAAGATGTCCAAGCTTGCGTATACACGGTTTATGTACGTATCTTTAAACTTATAAATGCCTAGTCTACGCCAAAAAGAGAATTTAGTATCGAATTTAGCTGGGAGGAAGAGGTGGTTATTGCATATAGGACTTAGGCAAAAAATATGTTTCAAACCAAAGTACCGTCTAATTTGAAACCATGATCTTCAGGGTATTAATGACAATTGGGTTGTTTGTGAACTGGGA
The DNA here is from genome assembly GCF_902167405.1 of Gadus morhua. NCBI lineage: Eukaryota > Metazoa > Chordata > Actinopteri > Gadiformes > Gadidae > Gadus > Gadus morhua. Next base: position 21,126,630 of record NC_044063.1, read on the forward strand.
AATAGATAGGGGGAGACTGGAAGTGACCAGAGCCATGAGAGATCTTGAGGTGCACAAAGTAGCTTCGTAGTGGCACTCGTCTGTATCTGTCGTATGAAGCCAAAACATTATTTTTTGAACATGTGCAGCCACATAGTAATAGAAAAGATTAGGAAGAGCTAGGCCTCCCTGTATTTAGGTCTCTGTAGGAGATCTATACGTACCCTAGGAATCTTACCATTCAATATAAGAAATAAAAGCACCATCAATACATTCAAAGAAAGATCTAGATAGGAAAAGTGGGATACATTGGAACAGAGGAATTTGGGGAGCACACCCATCTTAATGCAATTCACTTTTCCTGCCAAGGACAAGTGAAGTGATCTCCATTTCTTTAGATCTAATTTTACTTTAACTAGTAGAGGAGCAACATTTTCCTGGTAAATGTTTTTCATATCTCTTGTGATGTTGATGCCCAAATATTTAAAGCCGTTTCTAGACATTTTAAAGGGTAAAACATTATCCTGGATTTGAAGAGCCAAGTTATTAACAGGGTAACATTCACTTTTACTTAAGTTCAGTTTACAGCATATAGGCTTAGTCAATGTTCTTCTCCTCCTCTAACAAGTCCACTTATTGATGGCAATGATTTGACTGTGATGGATAAGGGCTCTATGGCCAGGGCAAATAACAGTGGACTGATCCCTGACGGGTCCCTCTTGACAGAGTGAAGTACTGTGATTGCCTACCAATTTGTCACACAGAGGCCTTGGGTGAGCTATAAAGGAGTTGAATCCATGAAATAAAATTTGGACCATAACCAAATTTCTTTACACATGAATAGATAATCCCACTCAACCCCATCAAAAGCTTTCTCTGCGTCCAGCGAGATGACCACCTCGGGTATACCTCACTGGACGCAGAGAGGTAAAAAAAAAAAAAAAAAGAACACTTTTAACTTCTATAAGTGAGTCATTTTCCCACACTCCGAAGGACACACGGCTTGACCCCCATTGCTCGACAGGGCAGCTGCCCAGGCCAGGGGACAGCTCTTTCATGCGGTAGCATGGAGCGTGAAGCGGGCCGAGGTCTCCCATCCCGGTGGAATGCAGGAGCACCACATGCCCCGCGATGCTCCGGAGAGTTTGTTCAGAATCTGCAGAGCAAGATGCCAAGCATTCCAAACCATATTTATCCTAGGCTACTTCGTTAAAATAATCTTTTGCCATTGCAAGCTATATTATCAGGCTATATGAGTATATACTCGATACATCATATTTTGGCAATATATGATAGCTATCAATAAATAATAAATAAATAAAATGAAAAACATATGTACATTTTATTTTATGTGTGTTGAGTATCCCATATTCAACACGCATAATATAATATGGGATTACGTAGCCTAGCTATGGTACATGCATTACAAACTCAACGCCACATAAGCATCAGCGGTAACAACTATGGACACGAGGTGACAGCAAATCACTGGACAAGCTTATTTTAGTTCACCCCTTTATCCTGCTGCATTTTTTTCTTTTTTTCCATTTTCCACTGTACTTTTAAAACATTGTCTGGAGTATAAGTATGAGCGTATTTAGCTTTACATTTCTAAATGATTCAAATATGTATTAGACATACTGTTCATAAAGTATTTCATAAGATTGATGAGCTCTCTCGCTCCATCTGCAGACTGTGCGATCACGCCCCCTACAGAGAGAGAGAGAGAGAGAGAGAGAGAGAGAGAGAGAGAGAGAGAGAGAGAGAGAGAGAGAGAGAGAGAGAGAGAGAGAGAGGGAGGTAAGAAGAGCGAGCGAGCGAGAGGGAGATAGAACAAGA